>NC_133763.1:44363052-44671586 GCF_036562045.2 Rhinolophus sinicus | reverse complement strand
GGAAGATGTGAAGTTGTTCAAGTTCAGGGGTCTAGACTTGCTATCTTTACCTTCTTGGAATGCTCCCACCACCACGCATGGAAGTCCAGCTAGACTTTGAATGAAGAGAGATCCCCAGCCAGCAAACAGCACCAAGGCCCCAGACATGTGGGGGAGGACAGCTTGGCCCCTGTAACCCAGTTGTGCTGCCAATGATTGCAACCACATGAGGAGTCCCAGGTGAGCTCAGCTAACTCATGGCATCATGAGAAATCACACATAACGGTTATTTTAAGCCATGAAGTTCTGGGGTGGTCCGTTACGCAGCAAAGGCTAACTGAAATATTATCCAAATAAACTCTCCTATAAAATATAATGACCATATAAAACCCAATTTAAGAGAAAACCATGTTAGAGGTAATACTATAAAAAGAGTACTGACCCAAGGGACAGGAGCAACTCCATGTTTTAGTCTGGGGTTACTATTAATGGTACAATTTTAAACAAGCACTTAATCCTTCTGGGCTTCTGTCTCTTTCTGCAAAGGGATATTGAGCAAGATGGTGTTCACAGTTCTTTCCATTAATAGATATGAAATGTTATGTGTGATTCCAACACACGTATTTCCAAGACTTACAAAGTAGCTTTAACGTTAATTCTCTTTAAGAATATAAGCATTGAAAATTTTCACTGCCCCCCCAAACGTAATCCCATACACATAAGGTGCTCTCCCTTCCCTTCCCCTATCCTACCCCATCACCTTCAGCTTTCCAGAAAATGTACCTTTATATTATCCTGATAGTCTAAATATTTCATGTAAAGCTTTCTACATCCCCTCCAGTCACCACTATATTTCTCCTTTTAACATCAAAGTTCCTCCAACAAGTTGTTTACTCACAGTCTCCAGTTCCTCTCCTGTCGCTCTCTCTTGAGCCCTGTCCTATCAGCTCTTTGCCCCAATCAGTCCACTGAGACAATCAGCTGTGCTCATCTGCCGTTTCCACGTTGCTTAACCCCAATGGTCAAGACTCGGTCCGCACATTACCAATCTTATCATCAACATTTGACATAACTGATCATTCCCCCCTTTTTATTTTATTCAGAAATCTACAGAAAAGTGCATACAATGTATATATGAAGTTTAGCAAGTAACCATAATGCAAATTTGTCCAGGTGAAGAAACAGAACATTACCAGGACGTCAAAAGCCCCCTTGCATGCCGCCAATCATAACTCTCTCCCTCCCTCCTCCATGCCCAAAGATAGCCACCAACTTAACAACTGTGATGATTTCCTTTCTTTTTAAAAATGTTTTTACCAACTAAGTAGCGCACTTGCAAGCTTAGATGTGCCTGTTTTGTAACTTTATGTGAATGGAATCATACCATAGGCATCTCTGTGTCCACATAAACACTTGTCATGGGGTTTTTAAACTTCTGTCAATATGCTAAGTATGTAACGGTAGCTCGTGCATTTACTGAGCAACTGCCTTATGAGATTAAACTGTCTTGTTCACAGATTTACTAGCCATAGAGATTTCTTCTGTTGTGAAGTGGCTGGTTTTAAGTCTTTTGCCACTTCTCTATTGGGTCGCCTGCCTTTTTAAAATTGCTTTGTAGTTTTTTTTACTTTCTGAATACTACAGTACTTCGTCAAATCTAAGTAAACAACAGCTTCTAAAATGCACCATTATTTTATCCCTAAAAAAGAAAAAATTTTACTATAGCATTTCAATTATCATGGAAAGATTCCATCTACCGTAAGATGCATTCCAATTATAGAGAAGTTAAAATGTGAAATAATTAGATTTCATATTGATGTTTGCAAATGGGGTGTTTCTGCTAAAATGTGAAATTTGCTTTCTTGAAACAGTGCTTTCTGCAAAATTGGGCACCAAGAATAACAGAGATTATAGAGCAGATGGGTTCAGGGCTGATCGCTTAAAACCTATTGCAACTTTGTAACACTACCAAATCAATAACAATCCTAATGAAAAATGTTACCACAGTTTAAAAGCCATGTTAAATTCCTAATCATAAATACTCCAGTAAATAAAATACTTTGTCTTTTAAAAAAAGGGGGGGGGGCGGGAATGAAAAGGTAGCTTGACAGAAAGGGGGATACAACAAAGGTTGAGGCCATACAAGAAGGGTTGAGGTTAATGAATAACGAAGATAAAGCAAAATGTACAATAACCAATTTTAAGGTCAAGCACATGTTCAAATTGAGAAAAGAGGCCAAACTGAGGTGAAGGCGCCTCCTGTATCGTACATGCAACATTCAGCTATGTTTGTATATCCATTGTTTACTCACCGCTACTTGATAATGCAAAATACCAGCTTTCTGGGGTAAACGGAATAAGAACCAGTGTTACCTCAGTTAAACTGACATCATTCTCCTACCTATTTACCAATCACATATGAACTTATTTGCATCCTAGAAACAGGGGTTATAGCAGAACAGACTATAACTTCTCCCAATCTGTATTTGCTTTCCACCTTTTTTTTTTTTTCATGCTGTTTTGACAACAGAAGTTTTTCACTTTAATGTAGTCAAGTTTACTAATCCTTTCCTTTATAGCTAATGCTTTTCGTGCCTGGAAGAAATCTTTTTCAAGACCATCTGGATAGTCTATACTCTTTTTAAAAAGCATTACAGCTTTGCCTTTCATACCTAGTACCTTAATGCACTAAAATAGATTTTTGGGTGGGGGCCTGATGAGAGGTAGTAGCCCACTTTTCTTTTTTTTTTTTTTACCAAATGGCTACTCAACATGATTTATTGAAACAGCAATTAGTTAACCCTCTGATCAGCCACAGCACTTCTGTCATAGAAATCATACATAGAAATGTCTGTGTGAGACTGGGTGTCTGTCATTGGGCTGTTACATCCCATTTATCCACTGACCATTTCTGCACCATTCTCACAGTGTTGTAATTATTACATTTTTCACGATAAATCTTGATATAGTACAGTAAGTCCACCTATTTTGTTTTTTTTTTGTATTCATAGCCTTTCCATATAAATTCTGGAATCAGATGAACAGGCTGAAAATGCTGGAATTTTTATGGGATTAGAATGAATCTATTAATCAATGTGAGAACTGATATTGTCACCATATTGAGTCTTTAATCCACGAGCAAGAAATCTCTTCCAGAGATAAGTAGACCTTTCACGTCCCTAAATTTTATCTTATAGAGATCTCTACACTTCTTCAAAGATTAATTTCTAGATATTTCAAATATTTGATGCTATCATAAATGATATCTTTTTGTTAACTTTCATATTGTTGATGGTATGAAAGAATACAATTGTAGGAGTTTACTTGGTCACATTATTCAAATATCATTTACCTACAATGAAATTCACTAATTCTAACAGTGCATTTCTATGAGTTTTGGGAACCATCACAGCCAAGTTTCCTTGCGCCCCTTTGCAATCCCCAACCCTGTGGCAGCCACTGACGTATTGTCACTAGTTTTGTCTTCAATAGAATTTCAGACAATAGAAACATACATTAATTTGATTCTAGTAGTGGTTTGTGTCTGGCTTCTTTCACTCAGTGTGACACTTTTGAGATTTATCCATATTGTGGTTCAATATCCTTTGATGGCTGAGTGGCATTCCATTGTACAGATATACAAAAATTTGATTATGCATTCACCATTGATGGACATTTGGGTTGTTTCTAGATTTTGATGTCATAAATAAAGCTGCTATAAATTTACGAGTCTTTGGGTAAGCATATCTTTAACTTTATGTTGGGTTAATACTCAGGAGTGGAATTGCAGGGTTACATGGTAAGGGTGTGTTTAGAAGTGCAACTTCAGAAGAAAATGTCCCAAAGTAGATGTACTACTTTGCATTCTCACCAGCAGTATAAGAGTCGATTTACAGTAGTGTTTCCGTGTAGGAATTCCTTCTTGGAGTTTCTCGGCAAATTTACTTTTTCTAAATCCCAAGAAGAATCAGTCGATTGGGGAAACAAGAAATAAGCATTATAATTCTTCTGTGAGAATGAAAGCTTAACGATTTGACGCAGAGGTGTGACTTGTTGGAAGGAATCTACTGATATCAACTGAAAGCAAGAGCAAGAAACACTAAAAAGTAGAATCGAATGTTCAAGTTGACATTTCTGGGGACCAGGACAGAAGTGTGTGGGAAGGCAGTAGTCACCGTCTGCTCAGCCAGTCTCTCAGTGGCAGCTGTTCCTCTGCTTTAGGTATATATGGTCAAGGCCCTGTTGGGTACTGGTGGGTCTTTCTTGCAAATACAATGTTTATAAGATTATATGCATTTATGCTCTATATACATTCTATGAGTGGTATTCAAAAATAATTTACATGTTTTGGAGGCTAAATAAGTCCTCAAATTGACAGTTTTGACACGTGATTCTGTGTAATGATGTTAACCTTATTAAGAGATCTGCATGTTATCCGAGTACTGTTCAACAGTGTTCTCTGGCATTTTCCACTGTTTGAGTATTTGTGACAGAGTTTCAGTGCTTTGTAAATACTTTAGCAGACAAAATGCAAAGAGAAGAAGTGAATATTGATGTGGAACACTCCAACCTGAATTCAGAAACTGGTCTAAAATCTGAAGTAAAAGCAACATAGATTTCAAAGGCAAAACTAAAATCAGACCAAGGAGACAAAGTATTTTCCTCATTAAGAACGTAACAAGCATGGAGATAAGCAATCTATGAGACACAGAGTTCCAAACACTGGTTATAAGGATGCTCAGTGATCTCAGGGAGAACTTAAACAAAGAGATAGGAAACATAAAAATGGAAATGGAAAATATAAAAAAGAACCAGTCAGAAATAAAGAATACAATAACTGAAATGAAGAATACATTAGAAGGAATCAACAGATGAAGCAGAGAATCAAATCAGTGATTTAGAAGGCAGCAGGAAACACCCAATCAAAACAGCAAAAAGGAAAAAAAGAATCCAAAAAAAAGTGAGGCTAGTTTAAGAGGCCTCTGGAAAAACATCAAGTGTACCAACATTCACATCATAGGAATACCAGAAAGGAAAGAGAGAGAGCAAGGAATTGAAAACCTATTTGAACAAATTATGACAGAAAACTCCCCTAACCTGGCAAAGGAAATGGATATTCAAGTCCAGGAAGTGCAGACAGTCCCGAACAAAATGAACCCAAAGAGCACACACCAAGACACATCGTAATTAAAATTCAAAGGTTAAAGACAAAGAGAATCTTAAAAGCAGCAAGAGAAAAGTAGTTAGTTACCTACAAGGGGGCTCCCATAAGACTGTCAGCTGAGTTCCCAACAGAAACTTTTCAGGCCAGAAGGGAGTGGCATGAAACATTCAAAGTGATGAAAAGCAAGGAAGCAAGGACCTACAACCAAGATTGCTCTACCCAGCAAAGCTATCATTTAGAATTCAAAGACAGATAAATAGCTTCCAAGATAAGAAAAAGCTAAAGGAGTTCACCAACACCAAACCAGTATTACAAGAAATATTAGAGGGTCTTCTTTAAAACAATCAAACAAAAAGATAAAAAATATGAATAATAAAATGGCAATAACTACATATCTATCAAGAATTACTTTAAATGTAAATGGATTAAATGCTCCAATTAAAATACATTGGGTGCTGCCTACAAGAGACTTACTTCAGATGGAAACACACACAGATTAAAAACAAAGGGATGGGGGGAAAACAGATTTCATGAAAATGGAAACAAACAAACAAACAGCTGGGTTAACAATACTTATTATATCAGACAAAATAGACTTCAAAACAAAGGCTATAACAAGTGACAAAAAAGGACCCAGTAATCCCACTTCTGGGTAGTTATCCGAAGAAACCCAAAATGCTACTTCGAGGGACATGTTATCTGTAAGTTCATTGCACCATTATCTACAATAGCCAAGGTATGAAGGCAACCTGGGTGTCCCTGAATGGATGACTGAATAAAGAAGAGATGGTATATACATGGAATAAATACAATGGAATATTACTCAGCCATAAAAAAACGATATCTTGCCATCTGCAAAAACATGGATGGACGTAGAGGATATTGTGCTGAATATAATAAGTCAAGAGAGAAAGACAAATGGCATATGATTTCACTTCTAAGGGAATCTAAAGAACAAAATAAACGAACAAACTAAACAAAAACAAACTGACAGATACGAGCACATTTTGATTGTTGCCAGATGGGAAGGGGGTTGGGGTGTGTAAAAAAGGGCAGGGATTAAGAAGTACAAATTGGTTGTTATATAGTAGTCATGGGGATGTAGGGTATAGCATAGGAACATAGTCGATAATATTGTAGTAACTATGTACGGTGTCAGATGGGTACTAGATTTGTTGGGGTGATACACGGGAGGGGGTTGGGGGGCACGGTGAAAAAGGTGAAGGAATTAAGAAATACAAATTGGTAGTTACAAAATAGTCATGGGGATGTAAAGCATAGGGAATATAGTCAATAATATGGTAATAACTAAATACAGTGCCAGGTGAGTACTAGACTAGTCAGCGGGATTCTTAAATTATACAAATGTCTAACTACTATGCTGTACATCTGAAATTAGTACAAAATAATACTGAATGTCAACTGTAATTGAAAAATTTAAAAAGGGGGGGGAAGGTGAAGGGGACTAAGAGGTTCACATTTCCAGATGTAAAACAAGTAAGTCTTGGGGAATATCGTCAATAATATTGTGATAGAGTGGTACTGTGTCAGATGGTTGCAGGACTCACGGTGATCACTGCTTTAGGTATATAAACGCTGAGTAACTATGGTGTACACTTGAAACTAATATAATATTGTATGTTAGCTATATT
This sequence comes from Rhinolophus sinicus, assembly GCF_036562045.2. Taxonomy (NCBI): domain Eukaryota; kingdom Metazoa; phylum Chordata; class Mammalia; order Chiroptera; family Rhinolophidae; genus Rhinolophus; species Rhinolophus sinicus. Next base: position 44,664,791 of record NC_133763.1, on the reverse strand, counting down.
TTAATAAAAATCTTTAAAAAAAGAAAGAAACCTGTCTGAAAAAGTCGCATCCTGTATGATTCCATTTATATGACATTCTGGGAAAGACAAAATACTAGTGATGGGAACCGCTGCGTTGTTTATTGTGGGTCGGGGTGAGGGCACGGTGTACCTAGAAAGGGATAGTACAAAGGAGTTTTTGGTGGGTGATGAAACTCTTCTGTATCCTGACTGTGGTGGTGTTCACACAAATATCTACATATGGTGCAAGTCATAGAACTGTACAACAAAAAGAAAAAAAAATCCAAAACAAAAAGATAACAAGCTTACATGAATGACCAATGACCAATGCCCAATTTGAAGATGATTTGGACACACACTTAACAATATGATGAAAATCAATGCAAATGAAAGAAATGTTTTCTATGTCTGGAATATTTATTACCAAACAAAGATCGAGACCATCAGATAATGTAATTGATAATTTGTGTGCTTTACATTTTATTTTGGCAGTGAAAAATTTAAATGTTACACAGGTATGGTAATATATTTCAAAATTTGCAATGATTTTTATGTGGCATTTATTTTGTGTTAATGTTCTCTTCTTTTAAGGTTTTCTATTAACAAATGTCTGTATCAGGTAATTTAAGTGTGTTATTATAATGTTGTTATATCAGTTTATAATAATAAACCAGTTGATTTTATATTGTCATTTTCGCTCTTAAACCGCCGTGTTTGCAGCCATCGGTACTGCTAGAGGGGTCATGTGCAGCGATCGGCCAGGTTCCCCAGACACTTGGTTCAGCTGGCACTTCATTACAATCAACTACAAATTATACTGCGATGCCACCTCTTATCATGAATTACAAGCCTACTTCCCACTGGAAGGAACTTGGCGCTGTGCTCAAGCCCAAAAACACAACCAAAACCAATTGTGAAGTTCCTTCTTGCAGGGTCTGTCTCCTGGGCTCCCTGCCAGAACCAATTCTGTATCAGCCAGGGTCCAAACAGGAGAAAGAAACTACATGGTAACTTGAACAAGGACAGCTTAATATAATGTGGTATTTTGTCAATGGGAACCCCCTAGGTATTTTTTTTTTTTCTTTTTTAATGTCCTTCTGATCTGTCCCATAATTTTTTAAGCATTTAGATACTTTCTGGCACAATTAGACGTTCCAAGCTCATCTTGTACTTTCCTTGCTCCAGACCTGGAATCAGAATTTTCTCCCAGAAGAGCTGGTATCTTTTAGCAAAAAGTATTATTTAGAGGCCAGATGGGGTTGTGAACAGTTCAATCTGTAAGTTAAGAAGTCTTGTCAGGCTCTGAAAAGGCTGCAGCTGTGTGGACCCTACGAATTAAAACTACATAAATTGCAGCTCCTTTCTAGAACAAAAGCTCCCACTAAAAAGACACTGCAAAACTAGGGTAGACGTAAATTAAAAAGAAGACCCAAATAAAAGTAGCAGAGGGCAGCAGAAAGTACTAGCACATATATTTATTAACTGTTAAAACAAGGAAAGAGGGAGCTCTAGCGCGATGACACTAAAAGTGCAACCCTGAGACACCCCATTGCAGGCAAAACACCAAGCTGCTTATTAAAGGAATGAAAATCAGATTGCTTTCAGACTTCTTAAAAGCAATGCTTTATGGCATAAGACAATTAGGTAATTGACTAATATAATTAAGATAGACAAAGAAAGAAAACAGGAGCCAACATATCTACCCAAACTTTAAAGTATAAAAATGACAAACTGCTATGATGGTCTGTAAAACTCCAGCAGAGAACAAGCTTTAGACAACCATGATTATTGAAGAAACAGCAACACAAGGTTGTAGCTAGATTAAATATGCATTTACCCACAGAATAAAGAAAAAATGATGATTATAAAGGGGAGAGTGCAGTTATGTAATGGCTGTTTACTTTGCCAATATAGATATAGTTCAAGTATCAAACAATGGTGAGAATGAGGAAAACATATGCAAAGTAGAACGAGTTTGCTGACTGCATTATATTTGTTGGGAGTAAAAAAAGATACTACTTCAAGTCCGATGATGGGAGAGGAAAAGAAGGGAGAAGAAGAGATGGCTAGATAATTTTAATAATGCTCACGTAGGGGCAAAAACAAAAAGGAGGGAGGAGGAACAAAGGGTATTATATAAAGCCATTAGAATAAAAACACAAACCTTTCTGAAAAGAGAGAGATCAAATTAGAGTACACAGTGAAAGCCTTTTTATATAAAAGAGTTACATATGGGTAAAAACAGGAAAACATCACAACACTGAGACTAAAAATACTGAGCACATCAATAAATATAAAGAAAATGTGACACTGGCTACAAAGCCCAACACTATTCATAAAACAAAGAGGTTCAGAAAGATAAAAAAATAAAAAGATCTATCGGGCCCATGCAGAGGAGGCAGGCATCGCAATTCTGAAATCTGACAAGGTAGATTTCGTGGAAGAAATCATAGACAAGAAGTCAGATTTAAAAACAAAAAAAAACAAAAATATTTTATACCATGCTAAGGGGTCTAGACTTGTAGTCAATGGGAGGATAAATCATAGACAGGCAAGAATCACACCTGCACTTTGAAAACAGACTAGACGGAGGTGACATGGGAGGCAGGGGATGCAGTTAGAATGGGGAAGGGGACAAACACTGCTTCAGTGCCACTCTAGGCCAAGTAGTTTACACTCGTGCTCTTCCTTTAATTCTAATTCACCTAGGAGGTGAGTCTTGTTGTTCACATTTTACAGAGAGAGATTCTGAGTCTCAGGAAGATTAAGTAACTTGCCCAAGTGAAGCAGCTAGTCAGATGCTAGAATCAAGATTTTGGGACTCAGATTTACCTACATCTTTGCCAGTACATAATGCTATTTGTTATTTAAAAAAGAAAAAGTCCAAGCAAGGAAGGGTGAGGGTCTAAGACAGAGAAGGATACATATTCAAGAAGCATAATTAGGAAGGTTTGGTGATTGACTGGACATTGTGCAAGATGAACTAACAAGAAGGAGAAATCAAGAATTCCAGAGCCATCATAAGAACTAGTGTCCAGGGGTGGCCGGCTAGCTCAGTTGGTTAGAGCGTGGTGCTGGTACATAGCACCAAGGTTGCCAGTTCAATCCCTGCATGGGCCACTGTGAGCTGGGCGACACCCCCCCCCCTTAACAAATAGAATAAAAACAAAAGCTAGTATCCACAAGGAGTTACAAATATACAGAGGGTGCCAAAAACAAATGTATACGCAGTTTAAGAAAGAAAAAAACTGTATTAAAATTGTAATACTCAGTATATACCGATAACAAAAGATGAATACAACTCATGTGTATACATTTTTTTGGCACCCCCGGTATTGAAAAGGAAAACAAACCTGAATGTCCTTTGATACCCTTTTATTGGTTACTGCTTTTTATTCTTTCCCAGACCTGCACTAAAGCCAAAATGTAAGTATACATGATCTCTTGTTATGTGTTTTTAAAAAACCCAAATTACCATAACAATAATTATGTCCTATGAAAACTATTAATACTGGAACAGAAACACCAACATTAAGGTAAAAATTCAAAATGGATTACCACAAAGAAGGCACTGTATGCTTCTTCCTATTTTCCTCTGGGAAAGGAGCAGATTTTAAAATTAGTAATGTCCTAATAATTAATACACATATGTTTGTTCTCAGTGTATAAGACATTGAGCAAAAACGTCTTATTGCATATGCTGTAGAAATTGATTTACAGAAATAAAATCTAATTAGCAACATGTACATAGATATTCTTAAAGTCTAACAACCTTTTAAAAAGTCACAATATAGACTCTTGGGGCTTTTCTACTTTGAAAAACAAAACCCCTGAAAAGTCCTCTGAAAATTTTTTTCCAAGTTTTGTTGCATTCTTGTGCCCGAACTTCATCTTTACAATTTTATGAGATACTCTACTGAATTATTTCTAGATGTTTGATCAGTTACATAAAGACATTTTGGCTCATTTCCTTTGTTCCATCTTCTACTTACATGGAATGGTTCTCAAGTAGAGATTATCTCTGATCACTTGCTGCAGTTTGTGGTCAATTGATCCTTTTTGAAACTGAAGACTCAAGTAATGTCGCAAATCTTTATTAATGACTTTGCCTACAAAAGGAAACCACAGAAGACAAAACCACCATTAGCTCTCCAGTCAAATATAGATGTTAGTGATTGAATACTCTTAAGACATTTAGCTATAAACAGAAGAAATCAGAATATTTCACTAAAAACAAGATAACTAACACCAAATTATTAGCGGCACTATAATTAAAACATATACTTGTATAAATATAATATGGGCATAATCTTACATGGTAAGAAGGGAGGTGGTAAGTAAGAGATGATGAATATACAAGGTAATTTCATTCAGTCCCATGGCTTTAAACAATGTCTATATACGGATAACTTTCAAGTTATTACCATGTCTCTATCCCTGACCTATCTCCACCATGCTCCAAACTCATCAGACGGGTTCATATATATTACAGATATACTTGGAAGTCAAATAAGCGTCTCAAATTTCAGATAGCCAAAACACAACTCTCAATTCCATTGTCCCCCAGCGTTTTCCTCTCCTCCAGTTTCCCTTAGAAAATAACAGTAGCACCAACGAAATGGAACAGACCCAAAAGCTAGCAGTCATCCTTGATTTCTCCTTTTCACTTCTATCCCCCAGATCCAATCCATGAGCAACTTTTATCAGCTCGATCTCCCAAACATCTCCCGTACTGTCCACTTCTCTCCATTCCATTGCCACCACTCTAATCTAAACCACCATCGTTTCTCATCTGGAAATCTCCAACGATAGCCTTCTATGGTTGGTCTCCCTGCATCCATTCTTGCCTCCTTCCTGCCCCCACCATTCACACAGAAGCCACTGGGGTTTAAAAGATAAATTAGATAACCACTACTCTGTTCAGAGCCACCCAAGGCTTCTTGTTGCACTCGGAATAAAATCCAAACTTCTAAACAGAGCCTAGAAGGCCCCACTTGTTCTAGCTCTGGCCAGCTCTGGCCAAAACTTGTTCACTCTTCCCCCTCTCAAATATGGTTCACCCACACTGGCCATCTTTCTGATCTTCAAAAAGGTGAAACGGGCCCTCCTCGGTGCTCTCTGGCTATCACTAAATTGAACAGGCCTTTTCTGTCCACTTGCTTGACTCCTAGATAATGTGAATAAATAAGAGTGAAAGATGTTTTTCTTATTTGTGGGGGAAACAGGAAAGAAAAAGAGGAATGTTAGGGGATCTCAAAGAACTATTAAGCAGGAAAATATGGGATTGCAAAAATCTGGTAGCAGTGAATTTGTAATAAGAGTTGAACTTAAAATTGAAATCAAAGCAATGCAAACACTTCAGTAGACAAGGCTTCAGATAATTAGAAAAGAGCGATGCTGACAAAACAGATGATCTTATTGAAGAAATGACTAGTTGATTAAAATATTCTCTTTGTTTTATTTGAAACAGCAGAGTTCTGACAAGGTTAGAGAAATCGAAAGGTTACCGCAGATCAGTTTATTATTTTAACTATTATTCCATAACATAACATTCTAATCCCCTCTTTTGGTCTTTTTTCACATGTATAAATAAATATAACCGATAGGAGAGGGTGTTAATATAAGCAGAAAATCAGAGTGCTTCTACAGTTAGAAATAATATTCAGATCCAGAACTAACACACAGAAACCAAAAAGTCCCTGTTTTGTCTTGCCAAAAACAGATGCCAAGGAAGACGGGAACCTTTATAATCAAAGAAGAAACCTGAAAGAGGTTTGCAGGGAGAGCACAGAAGAATCCCTAGTCGCACAAGTTGCTTCTGCCAGGCATTTAGGGGTCGCACCAACTGGAGTCCAATCTAGATGGAATCTTATTTCATTTTTTAATTTATATTATAGTACTTGTTCGTTGCTGGCTAGAAGAAAACCCTAATTCGTAATCAATACTGCATAGTCTCATTGTTTATTGAACAAAAACATACCCGATAATGAGTTCATTAATTGTTTTAAACATTAGGTAAGAGGTATTTCAAACGTTTTATAACAAATATTGTACAAAAGTTTTGGCTGATTGTTACATAAGTGCTTAAAAGTGTTTTAGTGATATTTGTGGAAGTTTGATTAGGGTTTTTTGTTGTTGTTTTTTTAATGATTTTATTGGGGAAGGGGAACAGGACTTGATTGGGGAACAGTGTGTACTTCCAGGACTTTTTTTTTTTCCAAGTCAAGTTGTTGTCCTTTCAATCTTAGTTGCAGGGGGCACAGCCCACCATCCCTGGTGGGAGTCGAACCGGCAAACTTGTGGTTGAGAGGACATGCTCCAACCAACTGAGCCATCTGGGAGCTCAGTGGCAGCTCAGCTCAAGGTGCCATGTTCAATCTTAGTTGCAGGAGGCACTGCCCACCATCTCTTGTGGGACTCGAGGAGTTGAACCGGCAACCTTGTGGTTGAGAGCCCACTGGTGGGAATCGAACCAGCAGCCTTTGGAGTTAGGAGCACGGAGCTCCAACCGTCTGAGCCACTGGGCCGGCCCATAGGGTTTCTGAATAGACAGAATACATCATTGTTTTTCTTTTTTAAAATAATATAATGCAGGCCGCAATACCTAAAAATCTGCTATCCAATATATCTTCATGAATAGATTTAACTTAGATAAAAAAGAGTGCCTATATAATTAAAGAAGACAATCAGAATCAACATTTTTTATTCAAAATTTTCTTTTTTTTGTTTTTAAACTTAAAGCTTTACTATATTATAGGCTGTAATCACAGACATAACTCTAAAATGCTAAGAACCCAGACTGGATTTTAATCTACAAAAATAACTGCCATTAAATGAGATATAATGAAAGTCAAAGCCATAATAAAAATCATAGATCACAAATTACAGCATGAGGGGGGGTCTTTTTAGAGGCAATGAAGTTAAAGCAAGTCAATTCCTGTCTCAAGGGCCTACAAGATCTTAAGACTGAGAGGCCAGTTAAAGCAGAAAGACCTCATAGATTTAAAGAAAAACAGTTAGAATTATCAGGACTGGAAATGCACTCTCAATTTTCACCCTCAATTTCTACTGGGAGTCTGGGGGCAACACTGAGATGAACAGTTGCAAAAAAAGGGGGAGGGACAATTTCATAAAATGTGCAACTATTCAAAAAAGTTATCATGTTTCCTTGAGGTTGGAGATAAAATATTACAAATAGCAATGAAAAGTCAATGATAAAAGATCAGAAAATTATATGGGTTGGCATTCTTTAGGATTAATAATTAATAATAAAACATATTGACTATTGTAGTCATCATGGACCTCCTGGCCTCAAGAAACCGAAAGAATTTTCATAAGGGGACAGAATGTTATTGTTCCCTCTTTCATAGGATTCCAGGGAATTTGTCTGGGGAAAAAAAAAAAAAAAGGACAAGTGTCCTGAATAGGCAGATGACTGTCAAATGACTAGAAGGCCAACAGAACCATTAGCTCACAAAGGCACTGCTGAGTTTATCTATATTTTCAAGTAGTATATGAACTTCTGCCTTTTGTATATGGAGAGTTTCACAGAAACGTGACATTTCAAGGGTATGAAATACACCTATGTGGGGTTAAAGTAGTTGTTAAACAAGTAAGAAAAAAGATTCTTCAGAATAGCATTCTTACCCAGCCAGCCTTTGCTTTAAATGTTGAGCTTATTATTTGACTTGCAAGCAATTTATAATAAAAGTTGATTTATGAAACTTAAAAATAGATCTATAAACCTTACAAACACAGTTCAAGGGGGAAAGGTCTGTAACCGAAATCTCAATCATATAAATAAACCCAGGTGCTCAAGTTTCAATATAGAAATCCTTAGTCAAGAGAACTCATAACTACAAATCCATACTTTCTCAATATATACTAATTAATATTCACTACCAGTTGTCTTTGAGGAATCAGTGTATAGAGTCACTCATTATTAGTTAGATAAACCCAGTGGCATGACAGCATAGGTGTGGCCATGCGAGCAGCTGTAAATCAATCTAACTGCCAACATGTCACTGTCTTTTTGTCTAGGAGACGTTGCCAACCACTTGCTAGAGTCAAGATACAATTTGCTTTAGCTATTCTCTAATCCGGTAGTAATTATAAAATCAAAAATAGAGAAAAGAAAAAAGCGAGGTCAGCTTGGCATGTCTTATTCTTATAAATTTACACTGGGTTCATTGTGATGATCACATTCTTTTCTAAACCCTTACAATTTTTCTTCTCTCTCTCTCTCTTTTTTAAACAATCTCTTCAAATTTTTCCACAGTTTCAAGTTAGGGAAGTGGACTGGAGTTTTCACAATCTACCTAACGCCTTTTTGGAAACTGGGCCAGTTGTCTCTCTTCCGTCTCCTGGTACTTCCTGCATTCTAGATTTCCCAAAGAATATTGACAATAACCCTGAGATCATATCTGAGAGTCCCTTCAACTCCAAGGAGGCAATTCAGTTGAGTCTTGAAAACTTGAATTCATTTAAAGTGAACGATACTCTTACTATCTCCTAATCGTTTTAAAATTTAATTTCTGCTGTTTGGGGTTCTTTTACTTTTTACTGTTAGAAAAGTAATTCTGTTGGCTCAAGATTATGGGAGCCAGGAAGAATGGTATAGATCTGATTTCAGCCTGTAAACAGCTAAAAAATATCTTCTTCCAACAGGAGGCCTACTTCTTCCTTCTTGTTGCTCTTCCTTCAAACACAACCTTAAAAGCTCTTTACATTCTCTGAAGTATCAGAGCTCCTTTTGAGCTTTCGCCTATAGAAAAGGAAATTCTTAAATGTTTATTTCTCACAGTCCACTTCGCATGGTATAAATGTGATTCTGTGCTCCTTCCATCTGTCAATCAGGTGCATCTTTTTAAAACCCTGAGCTGCACAGAGCATTCTGTGACCCCTTAAGAACTTCTTCACGTAACTTTTCTTTTAGAAATCTCTACTCTTGGAGCCACACCTATAGATGCTATAAACTTTTAAATATCTGTTTTTCCTCAAAACCAACGGATGGGCATACATACCATGCCCCCATTCTCTTCCTTACTATGCCCCTAAGATAGCTGAGTGACTTTCCCCAATAAATTGTTCAATCTAACATGCTCAACACAACTAATGTTACTAACTAGTCCTTTCCCATTAGATCTAGACTCAGAAGAGCAATGTATTTTATTGCTTCCTCCACCTCCTGAGCGCCAGAGCAGTAAGAGAAAACTCCATGGAATGGTGAAAATGATACATGTACGCTTAACTCAAACTGGCTCCTTGGCTTGGGGTAGGGGGTCCCTAAACCAAAATAAATCAAACTGTAGTCAGCTTGTCTGGTAACTGTAATGGCATCTGAGCAAGACTTTTCTAGATAATCAGTGTCTATGCACTTTGTTGTATTAATAAAATACATTCTACGAAGCAATTATTTAAAAATATCTTACACAGTTTTTAAACATGAAAGATATTTAGCTGAGTACCAAGGCCATGGTTTGTTGTACAGATTTAGCCCCAGTATCTAGCACACTAAACGAGTGAGTGAATCAGCTTAATTTTGTATTTTTGATTGTTCATTTGAACCTCTACATCCTCATATACATGAAATTTTAGAACACTCACTTAACTGGTACAGCATTCTGTAAGCGTCTATATACAACTTTATCTTAAACTATGTTTCTTAAACAATGAAACGGACTTTATTTTGACTCTGTCAAAATGCTAAAAGAAATTCTTCATTGAACAGCAAGCTCTGTGAGTCTTTAAAACATTTAATTATAATTTATACACCAATTCTTCATATCTGTTCTTTATTTATTAACATTTTTAAATGTATTCACAGACGGTCTCTGGCTATCCAGAAATATAAAATAAGGCTAAATTAACCATCCAAATCTATTGTCTTCTAGCTCTACTGGAGATGAGAAGTGTACAGTAAGGGGGAAAAATCCTTCTTCTGCTTTTTCTGGGGGGAAGATGTAGAAATGAGAAGAGAATGGGAACTAGAAAGAGAACATTGATGACTAGGACTGTTATTTTAGAATTATTATCATATTATATGTTATAAGTTTTCATTCCTTATGAAAACCTTTGAGGTAGGTGTTATTATTATTCCCATTTTACAAATAAGGAGCTGAGGTATGAAGAGGTTAAATAACTTTGCCAAGGTTACATCACTGAAAGTAGCAGACCTGGGAATCTGAACTTAGTCAGTCTGGCTATAGAACCTCCACTGTAAGCACCATGCTAGAATGCCTGCTGCATCCATCCATCCATCCATCCATCCATCCATCCATCCACCCACCCACCCACCCACCCATCCATCCATCCATCCATCCATCCATCCATCCATCCATCCACTCATCCATCCATCCACTCACTCATCCATCCATCCATCCATCCATCCATCCATCCATCCATCCATCCATCCACCCACCCACCCACCTATCGGTATCTTTGGATGAATTTCTCCTCTAGCATAAACTTGTAAGAGTACAAGCTTTTAACAAATTCTTTCCTGCGAGCCTACCCTTCCAAGAAATAGTCACACCTATTGTGTAAACAAACATTTACTGAGCTTTGAGTAGTAGGCACTTGAGGGTAAAACAGTGAATGAGAGTGCACTCAAATGGAACTTAAAGCCTCACAGGGAAGATGAGCATTGAAAGAGAAATTTCAAACAGGGGAGTATTGTGAAAGAGAAGTACAGAGCACTGTGGGAACCTATAATCTAGATCCTCAGTCTGGGGAGTCTAAGACTTCATTTACATTGGGGCTGAAACCTGAAGGATAAATAGGACCCAGCTAGGTTATAAAAGGGGAGGGGGGCGTTGGTAGAGGGAGTGGGACATGCAAAGGCACTTACTTGAGGTGGGAAAGAACACAGTGCTTACCAGAACTGAGAGAAATCCAGTATAGCTGGTTCTTAAAAAGTGAGAAAGGGTTCACACAAGCTGAGACATGAGTTCCAGGGACCAGTGGGTCGAGTAGAACCTTGTAACAATAATTTAAAGGAACATCAACTCACTCAGATCTGACACCAAGGCCCTTCGTAACTGGTATAAGGTCCCAACTATGGATATATTCTTACTGTTCACCTCGATATTCCATTTAAAATTAACCATCCAAATCTATAGTCTTCTGGATCCATTGGGGATAACAAGTCCAGAGCGGGGGGGGGGGGGGGGGCGGGGAATCCTTCTTCTGCTTTTTCTGGGAGTAAGATGTAGAAATGAGAAAAAAATGGGAACTAGAAAGAGAACACTGATGACTAGGGCTGTTATTTTAGAATTATCATATTATATATATTATATGCTATACATTTTCATTCCTAATATTCCATATTTGTATTCAAATGCTATCTTGTTATTTCTATTCTGTCTTCTGTCTGTAAGAGTATATTTAACATTATAAACTTGGAAGACCCATGTCTGTATAATTCTTTAAGTATGCCACTCTCATTATAGGCAATTAGAAACTTATTGAATTTTAAAACTAATTTATATAATTAAATTCTGGCTGAGTCTCAAATGTGAAACGCATTAAATACTTGGGAATCTCTTGAGCCATTTCAGTTTTTAAAACTGGTCATTTTTTAGTACTCTTCAGAGTTAGTCTGAAGCAATCAAGCAACCTTCTGCAGAATACTGCTGCCACCTCACCACCGAAGAGAAAGTCTCCTGCTAATGGAGGGCACATTCGTTTTGTTTCCCCCTCAGATTCATTGAGATACTATTCACATATAACACATGAGTATGCAAGTTTAAGGTGTTATAACGTAACGATTTGATAAACGTATATATTGTGAAATGATGGCCAGAATAAGGTTAGTTTGCACCTCCATCCCCCCTCACATACCATTTTTTGTGCATACAGTGATAACATTTAAGATCTAGTCTCTTAACAACATTCAAGTAAATAATACAATATTGTTACTCTAGTCACCATGCTGTGCATTAGGTCCCCAGAAGTCATTCATCTTATAGCTGGAAGTTCATATCCTTTGACTAACATCTCCCCAGTTCTTCCACCACCACCCCTGACAACCACCAATGTATTCTCTATTTCCATGAGTTCAGCTTTTTTAGATTCCACAAATAAGTGAGAATGTGACCGTAAGCAGAAAGAATAGGGCCACATGGAGAGAGCGGGGAGAAGAAAAAACAAAGGAGGAAAGAGATGAGATCATCCTTAAGAAAAAATGCAGCTACCAGACCAGCCAGAACTAGATTTTGGCAGCGAGAGTGGAGCCAGGACACCATCTTGCCACTTTAGGTGAACTTTAGCTAATTCCAATGGATTATAATATTAGCGCTGTGATTTAGGAAAATCTCCACCACCACCCCTGTGTCTCCATGTCAGTTCCAACAGAGCCAGGTAAGGACAAAAATCCCTCCTCCCAATGGGAAGGAGTGGTCAGTGAGGACCCAACTATAACGCCACCCCTAAGTCTTGACTATTTCGCACCTTCACTTTAGGTGTAATAAAGTCCCAGGCCCCACTTTTCTTTGGGGTAGCTCCTCTTCTCTGAACCTGCCCACTCTTGCTATTTGAGAGTTTACTATCCTTTTCCAAAAAATCTACTGCTTGCTTGGCTTACTCGTTGCATGCTTGAATTCTGTCCTGTGACAAACACCAAGAACCCATTCTCCAGCAATGAGAACATACAGTATTTGTCTTTCTCTGCCATAGGTCACATTCTTCATCTATATAGTAAATTATGACAATAGTACGTGGTAAAATGAGAGTATCCATTCTCCACCGGTTACTGGAAGCAGCCATCATAAACACTTTGGTCAGATCTGACCTACTGCCCTGGGTCCTACCTCACTGGCAGTTGAAGGTCATGTCTACTGCTGCGCAACTGGTTCTTACCCTGCAAATCCTAGAAAGGTTTGCTTTCCTCCTTCCCTCTTTTCTTCCCTCTTTTCTTCCTTTCCTCTCTTCCTTGCTTGTTATTATTCTTCATGCATTTAACAATCAAAAGAACTGGGAGCATAGCTGAAGAAAGAACTCTTTGGTTTAGGTAACCTACACATCTGAAAAATCCCTCAAGTGTACCAAACTAAATACACCCACTCCTAAAAGTCTAAGACTTTATTACATGAAGAACTCAATATTAACTAAGCATTGAAATTGCTTCATTATATTCAAATTATGTGTACACAAAATCCACTATCATGTTGCATTCTTCTTTAAAAGTTTTTATGGATTTTATTTGTTTAAATGAAACAAGTATTTCTGTAAAGAATGTATTTGCAATTAAGAATCATTTCTCTTAAAAACTCTGATACATGGTCAGGGATCTGAGTTAAAAAAAAAAAAAAAAAGAGTTGGTGCTCCAGAGGAAAACGCTGTGGTACCCATGTTTGTTCCTACTTCCGAGGTGATTACACCAGTCCTGTTAACACCCTGCCCTACCCTTCCATCCTCCACACCCACCTATTTCCCCAATTGGTTTCAGTTTTGTGTCTTTTCTACCTGGCGCTCTACTGGGCAGTGTACGTATAAACACTGCGAGAGCAAAAGGCCTACACATTGACCACGTGTCCACCTGCTTTTTGAAGCCAAGACCCAGGTAGGATCTGAAGTCCACATGAAGAAGCGCCTGTTTCCATCTCTCCTCCCCGCTGGTTTTTGCTACGAACAATGGGGTACGTGACAGCCTCCCCTGCCAGATCTTAGGCCTAGGGTTTCCAGGAGGAAATTCCCGCCCGTCTTCAGGAATTTTTTTCCACTTTCCCGTTCCCGAATCCTGAGATATAAACTGTTGTCTGTTCTCCACAATGAATTGTTGCTACAAAGTGATGGTCAATACCACCAACCACCTGGGTTCAAGTAGCTCATTTTCCCGATTTCCCGACCAACTTTTCTTGGGATTCAGGAAAGGAAAAGTGAAAAAATTTCCCAAGAACGGGCAGGAATTCCCACCCGGAATCCCTAGCGATAAACAGGAAACATGTCTAAGAGATACATTGTGAGTAGTACATTTATTTCCCATTGTAGGTATTACTAGGTTCAAGGAGCCGACTTTCCTGATTTCCCGACCAACTTTTCTCAGGATTCAGGAATGGGAAAGCGAAAAAAATTCCTGAGAACAGGCAGGAATTCCCACCTATAAACCCTACTTAGGCCTGTGTGGATTCAGGAACTAAGTTTCATTCACCTCTGTATCCCCCAAACCACCTACATAGTACTAAATAAATACTTCTCTTAAACACACCAAAATGACACTTTAAATAATGTGACTGTTACAACGAGAGGGTTTTTAGAATTCATCTCAAAAAAACACTTCTACTTTAATCCTCAAAAACACAAAAATTCTTTCAATTAGCACAATTAAAAGTATAATGTTTTGATTATAAACATGGTTATATGCTCATGATATATTTTAAATGAAAAAGGCAGGTCACAAAACAGAATATTCAGTATGACCCCAAACTGGAACATATCTGAAGATATGCAAATAAAAATATGTAAGGGACATGTATAAAACAAACCCATACTTAAATACTTAACAATACCTAAAGTATTATTGAAGGGTATAAATACTGGGTGACTTTTTTAAACATTTTTTCTTTAAAAATTTTTCTCTTCATGGTTTTTGTATTTTCAAATTTTCTATTTCTATACTCTAATGAGAAAAACACTTTTAAAAACTGTGCCCTTCAAAGGTTATTAGCAAAAAAGGAAACCTGACATAATGAACCATGATGACAAAAAACAAAAAAAACTTGCAAAAGTTCTATGTGAAAGTTAAGACTATTTGCGTAACTTTTCCTCTAATCCTTTCATTTTAATAAATATTATTTTCACCATACCTAGGTTAAACTGCAATCATTTTGCTTTTACCTGCAACTCTCAATGGATAAACAAGGTACAAAACTAGAATCTACATTTTAAAATTAAGATCGTCATCTAGAAAAGACACAACAAAATCACCACAACTTTCCCCTAACAAGTACACAGCAGGAAGAACAAAGTACGATGAACCTTCCTAAGAGAGCAGAGTGAGGGGTGGGGGTTGGGGGAAAGGACAAATTCATCAAAAGTGGATCCTTTCCTTTTTGAAGCTTTTATTTGATGAGATCGTGTAGACTTAGTACTTAAAGA
This sequence comes from Rhinolophus sinicus, assembly GCF_036562045.2. NCBI lineage: Eukaryota > Metazoa > Chordata > Mammalia > Chiroptera > Rhinolophidae > Rhinolophus > Rhinolophus sinicus. Next base: position 44,649,695 of record NC_133763.1, on the reverse strand, counting down.
AAAACAGTATTTTTAAAGTGCTAACCTGAGGCTATTTACAATTTTTTCTTTGTGACACTCATGTCAGGAATTATTAGTAAACCTGTCATAATGCCAGATAACTAGTGCCCAGTTGGCGCACCAATATCTGAATCATAGTATTAACGCTTCATCCTTTTGACAAGAGGGTACAAAGCCATCTATTGTGCTCTGTTATTTTCCCTGAAAACAGAATAACTGGGTTCAGCAGTCTTTGCAAATCAAAGTTCTGTGCTTCAACAGTGCCCAAGACTGGAAGTGGAAGATCTCTTACTGATGTTTCATTGTAGAGATAAAGAGGTAGCTGAAAGGGAATACAGATGCACTTGATTAGAAGTCTCACTGGGAAAACATGACTATTAGAGAATTCAGATTGTATTTTAAGATGCATCATTATGTAAATAATCTCAACCTCTGGGTTGAGGCAGTAGGCAGATATAATTAACCACTTAAAGAAGCAATTTAACAGCCTCTTTTGCTCTGATAGCTTTTAGAAATAGGAATTTATACTAATGCTTAGAAATTTTCTAAAATAGGTGGTTAAAGGTCCTAAAAACTGTATTACACATAAAAATGACGGGACTCCAGGGAGAGTCAACATTCACTAAACAAAATAAGCACTTCCCATTTTCATTTCTAATCTGTTTAATCAGCAACATTTTTAAACAATTTTTTTTTATTATCCTTACAAAATATGGTTATAAAAATGTCAAAATTCTAAAGAAACATTTCGGGGGATAAATGGCCACTTGTCTGCGTCCTCCTATGGAGATTCCTCCACTAAAAATCTTTTCCCTCACTTACCCCAACCATAAGGCTGAGTGAATCAGGACCTTCCAGAAAACGTCAACATAAATGAAAGTGTCAGAAGATGTCCATTCTCTCACGATCTCCCATTAAAGGACTGTAACAAATAAAGAAAGAAATCTGTGTCCCTAAACTAAACCAATGACAAGAAATCAATCGATCCCAAAAGACTGAGGGAATTGCTAGAAATTCCAACATCAATGCATCAAAGCTAAGAAACCGTAGTGTAAGAACCACAATCAAGAGCACTACATGCCCTTATCCAGCTTGATAGTCCCGACTGTAGTTTGAAGAGCTAGAAAGAGGTCTTCTGGGCAACATGGTAATACCAGCCACTTTTACAAAAAGCTCTTTCTCCGGTACAGAACAAAATGAGGGGAAATCATCAAAAATAGGAGGAAAACAGTTCATCTCTGTCCACTCAAATATCAACTCCAAAGCATACAAAACAATTTGGACCACATTGAGAAAATGCCAGAAGTTGACATACAATGCTCATAAGTACAACCCATTTTGCGGACTCTGAATAGAGGGCCCCACCGACATCCCCAGCTAACATGGGCTATGGGAGGGCCTGGAAGGACTGAAGGAAGTATTCCTGGCAAGAACGGCCATTTTTCTTCTGTCCAAGGTCCTTAACTGGGAGTTGTAATGTCAGTAGGCAAACCGACTTTGAAGCTGCAAGCAGTGACTTGAGAGTGGAATGGATACATGTTGATCTACAAAATAAAAGGTGTATGAAGGTATATGAGCTGCTGCTCCCGACTCCTAAAAGCAAGAGAAAGAAAAATTCCGAGAGAAACAATGACAAAGTTCCCAAAATATAGCTTCCCTTAGCTCTAACTCCCTCCGTATGTACCCCCTACCTCCTCAGACATAGGAATAGCTAAATAGAGGACGTCTGCTCTCAAGCTGGAGAGTTCATATGCTAATGGTAAGAGCCAAGAGGTACCCAAGTAAATAGGAAAGAAATAGCAATGTTGAGCTTTAAGCAAAGAAGTAACAAGATTAGACTGGCATATACGAAAGGCAACTTTATGTGAATATACAGAGGAGGGGGCCAAGAATAGCTACGGGGCATGCAGTTAAAAGGTGGGGGCCATTGTCAGGGTAAAAGATGATTTAGATCAGTAGTGCTAGCTAGTGGAAAAGAAAAATAGATGGATTTGAGATTGACTATATATCTCAATGTATGGAGAGTTTTTCAATACCAAACAGTATCCTTAGAACAGGAAGCTGTGTTATAAGTGAACCTTACAAAATCTCAGATTACAGACAAAGTACTGTCTGAAGAAGCCATGCTATCCTGAACCAACAATTGTTTCAAGAGATAATTTGACACAATTGCTAAGAGGTAAGGGGGTGGGGGTGGGGGAGGGAAGCAAATATAGTGAGGACATTTAGTAATTATTCCTTGGGGTCTTACTTCACAATTGCATGTGGTTGATGTCACTGTTCAGCAATCTTTTAATGATCACTTGAAAAAAGCAATTCAGTCCATGTTTAGTTTATAAGATCAGGAATATATGCCAACAAAAAAGGAGGCAATAAAACTCTGCCCTAATTCCATCTTTGCCCAAAATAAGACCTAACTGGACCATCAGCTCTAATGCATCCTTTTGGAGCAAAAATTAATATAAGACTTGTATTATATTATATTATACCCAGTATTACATTGTATCATATCATATCATATCATATCATATCATATCATATCATATCATAAGACACTATAGTAAAATAAGACTAGGTCTTACATTAGTTTTTGCTCCAAAAGATGCATTAGAGCTGATGGTCCAGTTAGATCTTATTTTGGGGGAAACATGGTTGTACTGGGACAGAATTATACAGATTTTAAAAATACAATCTCTCAAACAACTTAGATGGAAGGGAGGAGGAGCAGATCTGGAAAACTGGACATCGGGTTATGGTTGGGGCATGTTATTTGACATGCTAGTGAGACAGGCACCATGTGAAAATACCAAGAGATCTGAATCTAGAGCTATAAGTTGGAGTCTTTAACTCATAGAAAGTAACTTGACAAAAATTTGGCCCTGGTAGAGATGTGGGCAGTAAGTATTTTCATGCACTCTTGATGGGGATTCAAGTAGGTGACTACAAGCTTTCTATAAGGCATTATGACAACATCTATCAACACAGACTTGCAATGTCTTCTGATAGTGGAGTTCTACTAAAGTTACATTCACACATAAAGGTAAAAAAATGTAAGAGATGAATGTTTATCAAAGGATTATTTACAAGGAATTTAAATGTCCAACTATAGGTAACTGGTGAGTAAACTGTAAATGATGAAAAACATCTTCAAGGAAATTTGGACATAGACGTAAATAAAAGATGATTATATGAAGACAGAGGCAGAGATTGGAGTTAGGCTGTCACAAGCCAAGGGAAGCCTGGGGCCAACAGAAGCTGGAAGACAAAAGGAAGGATTTCCCCCGAGAGCTTCACAGGGAGCCCGGCCCTGCCAGCACCTTGATTTAGACTTTTCGACTCCAGGACTATGAGAGAATACATTTTTGTTTTTTTAAGCCAAAAAGAAACAAAAAAAAAACTTCAATGACTGATGTATAATGGAGTCTAAACCTATTGCTGAGTAAAAAAAGAGGGAGCCACTGAACAGCATTTAGTGCAAAATGTCATTTATGAAATAGGTACACATCTTCTTACGTGTATGTCTGCAAACATATATTCTAATATGTGCTTCTGTGAATGGCAAGAGGTGGAAGAATTTTTACCCTCATCTTTGCAATTTTCTATAATGCTTGAGAGCTTTATAAAAAACAGCAAAAGCATACCATTTTTTAGAAATCTATAAAGCTTTTCTTTTCTTAATCCTTTAAGAATTAAAGCTCAGTATAATCTTGGAGGTAAAAACAAACCGAAGAAGAACACCACTGTGGCTGAGTACAGCTGGTTTTCAGATTTTAGGGCAACATAAGTAGGAACACAATGTCAAGGCTGGAGCACCCCCAGGTTTGAGAGCAAACAATGAGGCGAAAGGAGTCAGTCCTGCGAGACTTTAGCCTGCAATTTGATAACTGAAATGAAGAGTGATTGGGTGTTTAACAGGTCACTCACAGAACTGGTCCCTGAACTCGGATGCAAGCATTGAGTACTATGCTGTGATTTAGGACAAGTTACTGTAAGATCACATCTTAAGGATTAGTAAATGACATACAAGAATACACAGACTAGAGAAAAACAATCTGACTCCAGTAAAAATATTTCCCATAAGAAAGAAAAGAAAATAGAAAGATCATATGACAGACATCAGCCTCTCCCTTAAAGCAAATAAAACCAGAAGACAGGAAGGTAATGAAACACTACGTACTGTGCTCGTGTTGAAGCTGTAAAAATCATAATACAGTACCTGCCTTGGTATCATGGTAGCAGAGACAAGTATAAACAAATAACCACAAAACCCAGTTAAGAAGCATGTACAGGCGCACAAGAGTATGTAGCGAGGAAAAAATAAATAACAGTGTTAGGTGGGGAAAGCCAGTTCACCTAGGCTGGGAGTAAGGATGGGGAGGATGGGACAGGGAGACAGTGGCATTCCAGGCAGGGGGAGGGCATGCGTGGGGTGAAAAGTAGACTGGCAGTGGATTATAGGATGAGAGAGATAAGCAGGAAGCTTAGACAACAGCAGGCTTTACTTATGACACTGAAGGCTTAGAACATTATTCTGCAGTGAAGAAGTCACTACCAATTTTACCAGGAGAACGACACAGCCAGACTTGTGTGTGAGATGGATCATTCTGGCAAGCATGGATTGTGGAGACAAGGAGAACAGTCGAGGGCCCTAAGATCAGCAGAGAATGGACTTAGCCACAAACCAATTAATACCGGCAGGAGAAGCAGTAATGGAAGAACCGACGCAGCAGAAAATTGCATTGGTGAAATAAGAGGCAGACTCAAGAAACATGTCCTGAACATCAGAAATTCACTGAGACATGAACTGAACGTTCACAGATTTCCAGAGTGCTGTAATTCAAACTTCAAATTATAGGAGTCCCCGAAGGACAAAAGAGAATGAACTAAACAATCAATAAACAAGGAGTGTGGCTAAAGAAAACTGGAAAAGTGTAAAGACATGAGATTGGAAACCGAAAGGTTCACCATGTTTCAAGAATAAGGAAAACAACAACAGCATCACAAAAACACAAATTTAAATTCTTTTGGGTTTTTTCTTTTTTTCTGCAGGGGGGGGGGGGGGAAGTCCCTAAACTTTCCTGAAGAAAGAATAGATATTATTTCAAGAGTTAAAATTAAGAGAGATTAAGGTAATTCCATGGGGAAAGACATGATGTGGTATCTGTGTTCCATTTGCTTGGCAACAAAAAGTCTTTTCGTATTTGTGGTGGTTTAAAAAAAATTTTTTTTTCACCTACCTTTCCATCTAACTACCTTTTCTTTCTGAAAGGAGTAACCTAGAATTCTATGACTGAAGCTAAAAGAAAACCTTATAATTTAGAGCTGCTATAGGCAAGTACTATGTTACACTATTGTTACTATGATAAAAAAAACAAAACCATGATACAAGAAACAAGAGACAGAGGCAAGATAAACAAGACCAATAGATACAGGAAGCAGGCACAATACACAAACTATCTTATTTTTCATGGTAGAAAGTCGAAAATTACTGCTTCATAGAGAAATATAAATTGATCACAATTAGAGTGGAAAAACTCTGCGGTAAATTCAAGACTAACAACAATTCTTCGTAGCTCCTCGAAAATATATACCTTCACATATGATTATATCACCTTGTTACTGACATTATGAGACAGTTTTATAATACGCACAGTTGGGTTTAATGTTTCAAAACTCTCAAAAAAAAAACACCCAGTATGATTCATTTGTACCTTAACTTCAGTAAACTACATATACTTTGTTAAATTTTAAATCTAAAATTAAAACCAAGTCCACTTTTGCTGCTCCTAAAGAATACCACCGCCTATTTAAGAGAGCTCAACAGATGACAAAAACAATCATTGAAAAGAAAGTATTCTTAGTTATCGAGGGCTTTTAGATGTGATGATTTTAGATGGGATCTCAAAAATAAGAAAAACTGGCAAAAAAAAATTCAAATCGTTGCTAGAGATAAGATTATGGGTCACTGTGTCTTGTCTTAAGATATTGTCTTAAATGTTGATACTATTTTTACAATCAAAAACAAAAAACTAGAAAAAGCCCAAACACAAACATGTAGGTATACTTTGTTTATAACTATAAAAGCGAAGATACATATATTAATATTGACTGAAGGGAATTTGTAGACATGGAAATAAAATTCAATGTTCAGCTCTGTTTCTCAGAAGCTGTGTATACTCAATACAAAAATTTAATGACAAATTGAGATACGAAAAGATTCATCCTTGACTCTATAGAAATGAAATATATCATTTTTCTTACAAAGTACAAATAATCCTTAAGCATTAAGTCTTATTTATGTGATAACAATTTCAATTCAATTACCTAGTTAATGCAGTGAAGAAATCAATAGAACTGATTTTATTTGTTAAATGAATGATTTCTAATTGCTTGGCTCATAATTATGTATCTGTCACTGAAAAGGCTCATAATTATGTATCTGTCACTGAAAAATGATATATTATAAAATTTAAAATAACAACTCTTTCTTTATAGCAGGGCTTACAAAGAAAGTTTTGTGAGAACAGAATTTTATCTTCAAAGACATTTTATGAGAAATTCCAATGTACAAAACCAGATAAGACTGTAGAATCCAACTTGAAAAACATTGCTTCACAAGGTTAACACATATGAGATTGTTTTAGTCCCTCAGAATGGCTGTAATATGCATTAGCCACCTTAATGGGGGAAACAGGGACTTCTGTTAATATCGTGTTATGTAGTAGGCCTCCCATAAGCAAGGTCAATTTAGTCAAAGATGGTACCTTGTGTTTTTTTTCAATACGACTTCTTCTGTTTAAATATAGAACTCTTTTTTAAAAAATTGAAAAGAAAGGGGGGAAAGCCACTAAGGAAAAAATGGCAAAACAAATGACTAGATAGTACACAGCAAAAGAAATGCAATGACCTTTAAATGTATAAGAAGATAGTCAACTTCACTCACAATCCAATAAATGCTAATTAGGCATTGGCATACCAAGGGTGGGGTGGTGGAAACACACCAGCCACGTGCCCACAATAAGGGGGTGCATTGTCCACAGAGAATTTACAAAGTAAAAGTGAAAGTTAAACCCGTTATCATCGTGTGCCAGCAATTTTTATAAATGTCAGCAATAAAAATACTCCCTGAAAAAAATCTTTCATTGTTACAAATTCTAAACAATCGTTGTGGGTGCTGTTGAGTTTTAATAACATGTATGTAAGCTTCAAATTAGATATTTTAATGACTTATTTCTTAAAAATTGAATTAGATAATGGAATTTAATTCGGAGAACTCCCACTTTGGCCCCTGACACACATGGACGCAGTTCCACACATTCATTTCAGCAGCTAAGTCTGTAATGTTTTGAATGGTTCAAGCTCTGTCTGAGCACAGCCTGTCGCTGGCCCCTTGGATATACTACATTTTCCTGCATTTAAACAATAGCTTCCAAGTAAACAATGACAGCGGTATACTCTTTCTCTTTTCTAGGTTATCTTTTTTTTCCTGGTAGGAAGCTTTAGATGAGTTTATCAGACACAAAAATATTGGACAGCTGGAATCAGTCTTGAACAATGAATAATAAAACAGAGTTTTGAAAACAGTTATTTTTAAAGAACAGTGCACGGAAGCTGTTGTTAAGGTCACTAACTGTACAACAATAAAACATAAGGAAACGGACATTTACATAGACAAAAGAATCGAATTTTGAAGAATGTCAGGGGAGACAACAAAAGACGCTGCTCATACATTGCTAGAAGAAACCAAAAGGGTAATGTTTATTTAAATACCTAATTACAACTAGTGGATCAAATAGTGTCAACGTTCACTTTCAGTCATTTTCTGTTCGTTTTGAAGAAGCAGAAAAACTTCAAAAGTTTTTATTAACCAAATATATTACAAATGTAAGGTGAATTTACTGGTGGAGATATTTTAGTAAACATTTTCTATAATGACTATTTTATTTTTAAATTTATTTTTACGATTATGCTCATATATCCAAATGTTCGATTAAAAACATTTAATGTTTACATTTTGCTTCTATCATTATATTTTATTTCATGGTTATTAAAAATAATTTGATCATCTAGAAGAGGAATATATTAAAAATTACGTTCTCCGAGAGTCAGATACACAAGGTATGCCACTGTGGTGTGTAAAATGATACAAAATGGAAGAATAACGGCCCGGTAGAGTTATACTTACATAATAACAAAAAGAAACACAGGGAGACTAAACCAGAAATTAATAAAAATGGTTACCTATGGTAGAGGTGGTGAAAGGACTGAGGTAAGAGGTAGAGATTAAAAAATAGAAGTGAAACTCTACATAGACTATTTAAATAGTGACTTTGGAACCATACAAATGTTTTACACATTCAAGAGAATAAAACTAAATTTAAAAATCTAAATAAACTTTCACACTGAAAACAAACGGAAATAAAGGAAGTCAATTACATATCAAACTGGCAATACAACCACATGAAACAGAAAAGTATTTCCAGTTGCTCTGAACATAGCACTCACACTTATGAGTATGTCCTTATTGGGATATATTCTAAGGATAATAAAAATTGCAAAGAAATCTTAAACCTCACATAATGATTGTAGTATTAATATTAGTTTTTGTAATTTTGACCCTATTTTATTTGAACTGTAGTATAAAGCAAGTCGATAATTATGTAATTTTTCAGAAATCAAGATGTTCAGTGAAAGGCAAAAGATACAATATTAGAAGTGTAGTGTTAAATTTACACAGGAATCAACATGAAGCCATGATTTTAAAAGTTATATATGCATATATAAACATAATTAGGAAAAAAATAAATAGTGGCATCCTAATTATATCCACCACAAGTAATGACATCACAGTGGCAATGAACATCTCTAATGCTCAGATCTTGCTTTCTAAATACCCTTCGCCATTAAAAGAAACCGGGGCTCTTTGGAAAAATGACTGATTCCACATATGGGACAGAGAAAGAGTAGGTGAGCCCAGGTTATTAAGGTTTTCTAGAAAGTAAAGGAAAAACTAATGAAGGGCAGTCAAAGGGGCACTAGAGTCAGCTTTGAGAGGTTCTCACCAGCCATTTGAGAGAATGTGAGCATAAAAAAACAATGAGTTATAAGTAATTATAAAAAACTGAATAATAAAAATCTATGAGTCCATAATGATACTCTAAAATCTAAAAAAAGAGAAAAAAAGGAGCTCATCTGTAACCATCGGTGGGAACTATTATTCCAAACTCCCTGTTCTCAAAACTTCTCATTGAAAGTAAAGAATTAAGCATTTATTCTGCCTTTGGGGAAAAGAACTGTTGTTCATCTCCAGCAGAAGAGGAAAAGTTCTTTACCTAAGAATGTCAGCTAAAAGATGTAGAAGGAATGATAGAATCAGCAACCCCCAAAGAAATAAGTGATTCAGGCAAGAAGCATCAATAGATGCTAAGCCATTTGGAATGAAATTATTACCTCATAGATCACGTGCTAATTTCAAAGGAGAAAACTATATTATTACACAGAAAAGGTCAAATTTAGCGTTGCTAATAGGGTGATAATCTTACATACTCCTGGTGTAATATAGTATGAAGTATATACAGTATCACCTATGATGTATTCTTGTCAAAAATTTTAATCTGAACAGGATCAAGCCTTTAGACTATGTCCAGTTTACAAGAATTACAAAGGATAGAAGAATAAGGTAAATGACACTATGAGGAAACAGACAAATATAGAATTTAGAAAATTCTGGTTTCCTAAAAAATTAATGCTCCCCTACAAAATACCCAACAACCACCACCACCACCACCACAACAAAATCCCAAAAAGTGTGACGATGTTCTAGAATAAAAGAAACTAAAGAGGTATAACACCCGAAGGTAACACGTGAACCTTGATTGGATTCTGTTTATGAAGGAAAAAAGAAATCTAGAAAACATGGAGGTAATTGGAGAATCTGAATATGGCCTGAATGGTAAGTGATATTAAGAAATTGTTAATTTTCTTAGGTGTGATCATGGAATATTGCAAGGTATAATAGGAAATGCATGGCAAATATTTAGGAATATAGTATCATGAAATCTGCAATGTATTTTGAAATGGTTTGGCTAAACACACATGCTCACTTAGTCACACGTGAGAATGTAATCTAGGGGATGGTTATAGTCCTATTCCTTTCCAGCTTTTTGTAGGTTTAAAAACTTTTGTGACAAGTTGAAGTACGGGATTCTGTAGTGTATACAATATTCGCTAATCCTAGAGCTATGTACTTCAGTAGGACACAATTCACAAAAAGACTCTAAGAACTCATTCCCTGTACTCTGCCATTCTGCCAATTAGGAATCAATCTTGCATCTTTTATTTCCGTCAAGCAGAAACAAAATAGCCGTCAGCAACATGTTCCCAATGTTACCAAATTGACTTCTCTACAGTTCTAGGTTTTCTCAACAGAAGACTTTCCTTCCACCTGACTGCCACTTTCACCTCAGCTCAAAGACTCCTGAAGCCCAAATTAATGTACATGACGTTGTACTGAAAGTCTTTTAACCCTCCACCTGGCACTGAGTTTCATACTGTGGCTTTTGACCGAAATAATACATTCTGAAGGATAATACAAACTTTATGCCCATTCTTCCCTATTTAACGTGTTCTCATCTACTCCAACTTCTCTAATTATCCCCTCCATTCTACCAGTAATGATTCCCCAAAAGTATATCCCAACTCATACCTTCCTCCTTACTTCCACACTCTTCTGCCTACTGAAAGTTTTCACTGGGCTGTCCCAGAAGTTCCCCCAAATCAGTAAGTCCAAATGTGAATTCATCACGCCTCTTTCCCTACAAAAAATACCTACCATACTTTACCTCAGCAGCCAAACTAGAAACCTAAGCATCAATCTTGGCTCTTCTCTCTCCTCAATGATATAGCAAATCAATAATAATAATACTAACAAATTGCAATAGTAATTATCAGAGTAACTAATACTTATATGTTACCTACTACGTATCTGGCTCAGTTCTAAGCTCTGAACATATGATTAAATTCATTGAATCCTTATACAATCCTGTAAATATTATGTTTCTCTTCATTTTATAGATGAAGAAAAGAGGCACAGAGAGGTGTAGTAATTTGCCAAAGTTGATAAAGCTACTAAGTGGCCGAATTAGGAGTTGAACCCAGGTGACTCTAGGGTGTGTTTTCTTTAACGAATACATCATACCTCCTCCTCAATCACCGAATACTATTGATTTCATCTTCTAAGTATTTCTCAAACTCCTTCAGTTCTCTCCATTTTAACGATCACGACTCTAATCCAGGTCACCACCACCTTTTGCCTGGTGAAGCCAGAAGCTTCCAACTTGACCCACTGCCACTGGCCTGGTCTCAATGTCATCAGGGTGATTTTCCTAAAGGGCAGATCGAATCCCATCACACCTTGGCTTTTGTACATAACCTTCCAATGGCTTCCAACTGACCTAAGAATAGCATTCAAATCCTTTAATTTGGTTCCCTCTCAGCCTCATTTCTTAGTTCCCTCTCCACGCACCACACCCACTGTAATTCTTACATGCCTCATACATTAATGTTTCTCCTGGGGCTTTGCCTGTGATGCTCTTTCTCTGGGAAACACTTCCTCCAACTCTGCGTCTGGCTATTTCTTCCACACCCTTTATATAGACATTCATGCCTGTACATGGCTGTCATCTTTGAAGGCTCCTGATGTCCCAATTCTAAGTTAGCTGCCTCTCTTACTTAATTCCCTAGGGCCCTGTAATCCCCTTATCAAATATGCATCCCTGCATCCCTTATCAAACCGTCCTTTAACTTGTCTGTCTCACTCCCTGGATGGCAAGCATTAGGAGAACAGGGACAACGCAGCAAGAACTCAATACATATTGAAGAATTACTAAAATGCAACAGAATAACTTAAAGCCTTTGTCAAATAATACAACTTTCTGGGTCTAATCATATATTTTTTCCTTATAAATCTAATAAATCTTATCTTCTGGAATAGTTTACTCAAAATATTTATTTTCAATGATCTTCTACATTACTCAAGTTATCTCCATCACTCATTTATTGCCTCAAAATTTAGTTAAGTAACAGTTAAGTGAAGACTAGAGAGAGAAAACATAGCTTTACTACAGTCTGCTATCTTTTAATCTCTATATGCATTGTTCAAAAAAACATTTTACAAAGCAATTGTCCTAGACTCTTCAAAATGTCAATGTCATAAAAAGAAATAAAAAAGCAGGAAGACTGATCTAAGTTAACAGACTGAAGAGTCATGACAAGTAAAGCAAATGTGATTCTTGTTTGGATCCTAGACTTTCAAAAAGAGAAAGAAAAAAAACACACAACAAAGAAAAAAATCTATAAAAGACATTTTTGGAACACATGGGGAAATCTGAACATAACCTGTATGCTAAATACCTTTATTGTCTCATTCTTACATTTCTTGAGTATGAAAATCGTATTGTGATTATATAGAAAGTGTCTTCATTCTCAAGAGATATATCATAAAGTATCATGATATATGCAACTTACTTTTAAGAAGTTGACTTTAAAAAAAAATCACACACACATACACATGCACACACACACGAGAGAGATAAAGCAAATAGGGCATAGGTAAAAAGTTGTCTAAACAAAGGGTATATGGATACTCATTGACTCTTCTTTTCCCATTTTGGTAGGTTTGAACTTAAAAATATTATCCCCATTTTATGGATGAGTAGCCCGAGGCATTGAGAGGTTAAATAACTTACCCAAAGTTACACAACTAGTTGTATCACTAAGGTAAAAAAATAAGCACAGCCTCTCAGAGGACAGAAAGCACACAAGTAACTGTAAAGGAAGGTACAATCAGCTAAGAGATACACATATGGAACTGAAGGAATTTAAAGTGAAAGGGAAGAAGAGGCAGTCAAGTCTCAAATTGAGAGCCCTGGCCCCCTGATTTCCCATCTTGTGTTCTTCTGTAGAACTGTAAAAATGGCAGGACCATATCAGGTGAGAGGATAGACTGGAACAACCACCTCAGAGGAATATATAGACTAGAAGACAAATTCCAAGCCTACTTTGTTAGGGCAGTCAAATCAAAAAGGGAAATCAAGACATGAAAAAAAGCAAAATGGATTAATAACGTGGTAATTTAGGAGCAGCGGTGGGAGTAAAAAAGCTGATTAAATGGCTGAAACAGGAAACAACGATGATTGATTTCTTTTCATATAAAATTTTGCATAAAATCAAAATGTTCCATTCTACTGGTACAGAACATTAAGATTAGCACTAAATGCAAAATTTTTCTTAAAGCCAGTTACTAATAAAATATTTGCGGTGGTTGTAAGCAGGCAGAGCATAAGTAGGTTCCAGTACCATCGTTTATCACAGCCAAGAACCATAGGATTAAACACACCCTCTCTTTTGCTAGCACAAAAATCCAGAAACCTGAACGGGACACTGAAAAAATTTTTTGAATACAAAAGCCCTAAGATTACACAGTAGTGTCCGCAGAATACACATAGACACCTAAATAGTAGCATGAGGAAATGTATTTTAAAACCGCTTATGAAATACAATTTGATCAAGAAAATAATGTTCCCTATGTTAATTTATAAACCTTGATGTATTTACATTTCTATCACCTTTGCTAGAAAATGGGCTTCCTCAAGCCAGAAATCATGCCTGGTTCATTTCCAGGATCTAAAACAGAGATAGGTACACCCTGGGTACTCAAAACGTTTCCTGAACTTATGTGTTCATGAAATTTATTTATGCGTGAAGAATTAAGAAAAATAAAGTCTCAATATATTCATTTATATTGTGGTCACTTCATAATATGCAATTTTTTTTCAAAGATTTTAGTGGCGAAAGGGAACAGGACTTTACTGGGGAACAGTGTGTACTTCCAGGACTTTTTTCCAAGTCAAGTTGTTGTCCTTTCAATCTTAGTTGTGGAGGGTGCTGTTCAGCTTCAAGGTGTTGTCCTTTTAATCTTAGTTGTGGAGGGTGCAGCTCAGCTCCCGGTCCAGTTGCCATTGCTAGTTGCAGGGGGCACAGCCCACCATCCCTTGCCGGAGTCGAGGAATCGAATTGGCAACCTTGTTGTTGAGAGGATGCGCTCCAACCAACTGAGCCATCCATGAGCTCAGTGGCAGCTCAGCTCAAGGTGCTCTGTTCAATCTTAGTTGCAGGGGGCGGAGCCCACCATCCCTTGTGGGAGTCGAGGAATTGAACTGGCAACCTTGTGGTTGAGAGCCCACTGGCCCATGTGGGAATCGAACCGGCAGCCTTTGGAGTTAAGAGCATGGAGCTCTAACCTCCTGAGCCACTGGGCCGGCCCCATAATATGCAATTTTTTATTTCTATTTAACAAATAACATCAGATCCAAAAGTTAATATGCTTCAAGTCTTCAAGTCTGAACTGACGGTGTTTATATTTATTTCAAACCATAGATACTATCAAAAAACAGGCATGAATTTATTACCATCTTCCAAAGCTATAATAAATTACGATAGACAAATCTATCGCTCAAGGTGTACTCCATGGATGCAGAAAAAGAGTTAACACAGCCAACCTGAGACTCTATCCTTAGAAACGTCTCCTAGCAAGACTGGCCGTTGGCTTGACTCTGGGTTTCTGGAGGGTTCCCACCCTTGCCAGATAAGAAAGTCTCACTGTGCCTAAACCGTTTGTGAAAACAGTGTGCTTTGTGCTGGAATATCTGCTTTTCCTCTGCAAGTCGGGAACTCGGGGACATGCTAGGCAAAGGATGCCCATGTGACCAGCCCCCATAAAAACTGGGCACTGAGTCTCTAACGAGCTTCCCTGGTATACAATACTTCACACATGTTGTCATAATTCTGTGCTGGAGGAATTGAGGGCATCCTGTGTGGCTCCCTGGGAGCCTGGGCCTGGCTTCCTCAGACTTTGTGCCATGTGCCTTTTCCTTGGGCCGTAATAAATCAGAGCTGTAAGTCTTGTGAGTCCTCCTAGCAAATCACAGAACCTGCAAGTGGTCTTGGGGACCACGTAGAGACGCAGGCATGCTTATCAGATAATAGCCCCATCACTTTGGGATAATGAACATTATCAAACATTTAACACATTTCCATAAAAAGTCATAATAAAAAGAAACTTAATAGAAGCCATTAAGATTTTTACTTTGGACTGTGTTCTACAATAATTACTTGTATCCAATGGTTAATCTAGGCTTCCCTCATGGGATAAGAAAGCAAAACGATAATTAATTATGAGACATTCAATCATACTTTACGTTATGAACCAGGTTTCAAGGCTGCAAAGCAATGGAATTATTCTTAAGAAATCACATTTCCATCCCACCCCGCCCTCAAAAAGTTCATATAAACCCCAATAAACACACCTCTTGCACAGGTTTCTGGAGCTCAGAGACTACATTTTAAAAGAAAAATTCCTGAGGCTTTTGTTTCTGTTGCAGAAACAAGATTAGGGTAGGGTGATATCAGAAAGCATCAATGACCCCCCTTTTTCCCTCTAAAATGATGTGTGGCGCATAGTAATGGAGGAAGCACACTGTTACTCATGCCTGTGAAGAAATAAAATTTGGAGACAGTATATATTTAAACACTGTTCAGCTGCTTCCTGCATTATATATATTCCATTTATAAATAAGCACTGACAAAATATTGAATAACATTCTAAATAAATATAATTACTTTTTAAGTTAAAATGGTTAGACTTATGATCCCTTTAGAGACAATACACAATACTCATTTTTCTCTATCTCAGGAAAATATATTTGACCCAACAAGCTCCACAGCAATTTCACTTGGAAACAATTCTGCTGGCTACAGAAAGATTAGGTGCTTTGTCAAAACTTTAAATCACAGTATGAACAGACGCAACAAATAAATGGGAATGGGAATGGGAGGTAGGAGATTTCCCATTCTGATTATGGGTGAAATGCTTCAGTATCTAATCAAATAGCCAAGTTTAACATATAAATAATTATGCTCTTATCATACTATAGGTAGACATGTAACAAAAAAACCAAAGCAAGGTTTCTTTCTGGTATAATTTTAACTAACCTGCTTTTCCCAACTGTTAAACTGGAATTAAGTATGATGACAATTGCAATATTCAATGGGAAACCATTAGTTATCTAAATAAAAAATATCTCGTTCCTACTACTGAATTTATAAAGCCATACACTAAGAAATATTAAAACACAGGAAACCAGTCAAGTTGAACATAGTGAATAAAAACTATAGCCATAAATCTAAACCTTCAGCTACTTATTCAGTCAACATGGATAAACCATCACTGGGGACAGAGAGAAACAATTTTTGCACTCCAGGAGCAATGTCAGTGGTATGTTGTCAGTATTTTTGGGGTGCAAAAGAGGAAGTGGTCAATTTTAGAGGTACTGAAGGATATGACAGTAAAGGAAAATCCTCCCTGCAGGCATGAAAGGGTTAAGAGAAAGGGTCTTAGAAGGATCAAATTTCTGTTTCAAGTCCATAACGACAGTAGAGATACACTGGGAAGAATCAGACAGCGCCTGATTTTGAGTCCTGCCTCTGTCATTTATTTACTAGCTGGGTAAGTGGTTTATTTATCTCTGGTTCCTCATTTTCCTTATCTGTAAATGAAGATAATACCTATTTGATGGGGTTGTTAAATGAGATAGTGGGGTAATCCTGTAAAAAAGGTTTAGCACACTGGCACAGAGTATGGCATTCAAAAAAAAATGTCAATTCACTTTTGGAGGTCATTAGTTAAGCTGTGAAATTTAACTGCTTTAATGTAATGAAGTTCTTAACTAATTTAAGACAAACATTTAAGAAAAAATAGCAAAATTTACTTCCTAGTCTTCATTCTCTCACTTTTTTTAATCAAAACTCTACAGCAAGCCATGCTACCACCACCTTCCAGGTTAGAGTCCATTAAAACAAATGTCATGTCGCAAAACGTGAACAGTCTCAAACATTAGTCATGAGTCAAACGTCACAACAAAATGATAAACATCAATGGCCTTTGGGAGTTTGTTGCAATGAGATCACTTTTTTTTTTGCCATTTTGACTGAAGAAATGGTTTTCTGCTTTCCCTACTTTCATTTTGCTACTGTGACATTGTACGGAAGAGAAACTTTTATGTAGAGACCAAAATCCACATCTGAAAAGGCTGTACTGTATTCACATCAGATTTACTCATAGGTTGGCAATTAGGGCACTGACCCAGAACACTAGATGACAGAATTTATTACAGTATGAAAATCCCTCTCTTACTTGTTCTTCACATTTTACAGTTTAACATTATTCTTCGCCATCTTCCATATCCTGGAGGTAAATTCTATGTTTGGAGTTTGGATCTGTGGTTTAAGAACGCTCTACAGGAATACAAATGTTTTGCATCGCCATGAAGCAGACCACTTAGAAGAGGACAGAACGAAAAGAACAGGCTTTAAAAATCTTAAACGTTATGACCCCAAAGCATATTTTTATTCCTCTTCCTTACAAATGTAACATAATTTTCTGAGAGGATAAAAGGAACGCAGAGAGCTATGGATGGCTTTGTAGAGAGTAGTTCTCTCCCTGATTTTCAAATGGAATACTCAAAAAAAAAAAAAAAAAGTTTAGATCTTTAAGTGTTTGCTGCAGTAATAGAGTTGATTATGCTCTCTTCAAGACCTGCAATTTACAATTAAAACCAAATAAAGAGAGATCTTAACATTTCATTTTGAAGTCTTTTAGTTCTCAGAACAGAAGATTGACGTGCTTAAACATCTGCAAAGCATGACTCTGATTCAGAAATCTAACACTTGACATAGAGGAAAAACATTTTTATGATAATTCCTTTAGTCACACAAATATATATGAATCATTTTTAGCCATTCTGTCTTACCCTAAGAAGAATTATTTTATTAATTTTAAATGTGGGATTTTTTTTTTCCATTTAGGTATTTTTAAATTAAAGTGACTGTCTTTTCTCCCTTAAAGTACTAAATGACCTCCAAATTTAAAGGGATATAAGGACATAGAGGAAATGTTTCACTTTTTAAATTTCTCCCATCAGAACAAAGCCAGGAAATTTAAGCCAGGAATTTCAGCTTCTCCGATGGTTATGTGAGGGGCTTGGGGGAGAGAGTAATGAAGATAGTAATTTGCAATGATGCTATTACAATTTTAAAAGTCATACTTTCCCTATTCACCTCAACTCCCCCAATACATTTCAAGTAGTTAAATCTTCCATACTTGTAATTGATTAATTCTGACATGTAAGAAAGTTTATACTACACTATAATCACTTCACGGTTCCAATTTGCTGCCCCCTGAAAGGTGACTTTTTCCTCAGCTTCTATTGGGTCAAAACCATTTAAGTTACAGCCCAATATCAGCTTTATTCAATACCCTTTCTTATCAATTTTCATAAAACTATTAACTCGGCGTTTAAAACTACTCAATGAGAATCTTTCAGATTTCTGATTCAATCCTTTAATTGTGCTGTACAAACACACGGACGCAGGGAAAAAAAAAAAAAAAAAGGATCTGCCCAACATTGCCTACAGAGTTAATCCCTGACTTTGTTACAAAATTATGTTCACTCCACTTCCGGTCACTACCGAATACAATGATAAATGCAAACACTGAGTGTTAGAGGCCTAAAACTAGAAGAAAATATTTAGAGCAAAACAAATCAAACTGCCCTAACTTGACTTCAGGTACGAAAACATCCCTATCGTTTAAGTGGGACTGGTAGTACCATCCCGCTATTTAAATAATCTAAACTCTCAGCTACCCATTCCTTTAAACACATATTCATGCCCAGTCAGTGCCAGGCCCTGTGAGAGGTGCTGAAGACAACTAGTTCTCATTTCCATGGCAACAGGGTAAAGCGGTCTCTCGGAGCTCTTCCACACACACCCCTCAGCCTGTATGCTGGGGGTGGCTTCCTTTTTTCCTTCAAAACTATTTGTGACATTTGATTTAACCTGATATTACTTAAGATGTTTTGGTCTTTTTTTGTGGGTGTGGGGTACGTAGGAGTTTAAATGTTTGCTTGACGAATGCAATCATTTAATGTAGTGATACGTCAAATTCTTATGCAGTGATAGGCCAATTTTTATGCAGATAGTGGAACATAAAAATGTAATCAAACTGTAATTATCTTGTGGCAGTGGAAAGACATCTGCCATTTCATGAATCAAAACCTTCTAACTAATCACCTAGCGACAATAAAAATGAAAAGTATACACCTATAACATTTGCATAGCAAATACTGAATGAAGTTCGTCATACTTCTGTTTTAAATTTGGCACTGGTTTGTTGCTGACTGGAAGAACGGAAACAAGCAGGTGATATGAAGCGAAACTGATTTTTGTTTCCCCCTCTAAGCACCAAAACACTCAATCCCGCTGCTTCCAAGTAATCAACATTTGGTACTCTGAACTGACCACTCGTCTATTCAAGCAAAAAACAAAACATACAAATAACTTGGACAAGCACAACTTCAGATACAAATTTAAGCGCTTGCATGATGAAAAAAATGCCTATCCCCTTATTCTTTCTAAATTTATGTTCATATATGATCACTGTCCTATAATATTATTTAAGTCCATTTTAAATACTGCCAGGTAAATTTTAATAAGGTTTTATAGATCATGCTTTAAGGCTACTTCCTCCCACATACAACTGAATTACCAGAATATTCTCAACAGGTCTTACTTTGGACGAATGTGATGGACAAAGGATACTATATTCCTTAGATGGCCGAAACAAATTCTTTCAGGGGAAAAAGTGTTTAAATTCTATACCGTGTTTCCCCAAAAGTCACACCGGGTCTTATATTAATTTTTGCTCCAAAAGATGCATTAGGGCTTATGTTCAGGGCATGTCATCCTGAAAAATCATGCTAGGGCTTATTTTCCTGTTAGGTCTTATTTTCGGGGAAACACAGTATTTATCCCCAACACAACACACAAAGGCATATAAAACATGTACTACATGTGAGGCACCACAATGGATACAGGAGGAAGGATTTATAAAAGTTATGACTAGTCCATACCTCTAAGGAGTCCCTAATCTAGTGGGGAAGACATAAGCAATTAATCATAATGTATTAATGCTATAACAGAGAGCTGGACATGTGTTATAAGGATGCAGAGTCCTACAGAAACCGCAGGACATTTGAGCAGCAAAATGAAAGAATGACACTTAGGGCAAACAGTGTACGTGAAGATGGAATCAAGAGGGCAAGTTTGGAAACAGCAAACAGTTCAATATGGCTTCAGGATATGGTGGTAGGGGGAAGATGGCAGGGCAGATTACAAAACTAGTAGAGTAAGCTGAGGTCAGAACGTTCAGGTCACACTAACGCTTAGAATTTTCCACTACACAATTCAAGATGCTGGAGATACGGAGGCAAGTGTGACGTGACCAAGACTGCCTTTAGAAAGATCATCTGGCAACAATGTGAAAGAGAAACTGTCACAGTGTGGATAAACTTCAGGGGGGGATACCAATCAAAGTTTATTTTAAGTCTTAGTGAAAGATACAGTTATTAGCAGAAGGGATAGATTCAAGAATATGGAAAAGACCACACAGATATTGGGTGACTTGATCATGTGCCCATTTACACACTTGAACTGTCATGGGGGTAAATAATATTATCCTAAATGTAAAAGAAAACAAGTTGGTCAAGGCCTAGCATCAAGTTTATTTTACATCTGTTTATCTTAGAAGCGATTGTTCTTCTGTATAATGTTTAGGAACATCTTATCAAATGCTTGTTAAGTTTCTGTTACCTAAATAGTAGTTATAATACCAACAAGATGGAGGAGATTATGGTTTACAGATATTTAGATTATTTATAAAAAGCTTAATACTTGCCTTTTTCAATCTGTTGAGAAAAATAGGGACCATCACTGATAAACAATGATACAGAAAATACTATTAGTAGGGCAACTTTTAAGAATTATGTTTATGGTGGTCTGCTCATTCTCATGCCACAGAACAAAGACATAATTTATATAAAATTTATATAAAAAGATAATTGAGGGGCCGGCCCGGTGGCTCAGGCGGTTGGAGCTCCATGCTCCTAACTCCGAATGCTGCAGGTTCGATTCCCACATGGGCCAGTGGACTCTCAACCACAAAGTTGCCAGTTCAATTCCTCGAGTCCCGCAAGGGATGGTGGGCGGCGCCCCCTGCAGCTGGGATTGAACAGGGCACCTTGAGCTGAGCTGCTGCTGAGCTCCTGGATGGCTCAGTTGGGAGCTCAATCACAAGGTTGTTAGTTCGACTCCCACAAGGGATGGTGGGCTGTGCCCCCTGAAACTAGCAACAGCAACTGGACCTGGAGCTGAGCTGCACCCTCCACAACTAACACTGAAAAGACAATAACTTGAAGCTGAACGGCACCCTCCACAACTAAGATTGAAAGGACAACAACTTGACTTGGAAAAAAAGTCCTGGAAGTACACACTGTTCCCCAATAAAGTCCTGTTCCCCTAAAAAAAAAAGACAGTTGAGTAGTATTTTTTGGAGATAACTTAAATTGACACTTTAGCCTAATTTCAGCTGAGAGAATCCAAAATAAGAAGGCAAAGTAAATGTCCCTCGATAGATGAATGGATAAAGAAGTTGTGGTATATATACACAATGGAATACTATTCAGCAGTAAGAAAAGATGATATAGGAGCATTTGTGACAACATGGATGGATCTTGAGAGTATGATGCTAAGTGAAATAAGTCAGACAGAAAAAGCAGAGAACCATATGATTTCACTGATATGTGGTATATAAACCAAAAACAACAAAAGAACAAGACAAACAAATGAGAAACAAAAACTCATAGACACAGACAATAGTTTAGTGGTTACCAGAGGCTAAGGGGGGTGGGGAGTGGGAGATGAGGGTAAGGGGGATCAAATATATGGTGATGGAAGGAGAACTGACTCTGGGTGGTGAACACACAATGGGATTTATAGATGATGTAATACAGAATTGTACACCTGAAATCTATGTAATTTTGCTAACAATTGTCACCCCAATAAATTTAATAAAAAACAAAAGAAGAAAAAAAAAGACAGCAAAAGTAACCCTGAACTTTCTCAGTTTAGGGTTGAGAAATAGTGGGGTTTGTAAATAACAGGGTTGTTTTTTTTTTTTTTTTATGCTTTTGTATATACAATTTTGCTGTGTTTGGGTTGGGAAAATTTTCTAGGCCTCACAATAGTAATTTAAGAACAAACACTTGTGTCAAGAGTTATGGTAAATATACAAACATAATAGCAAAGACCTCACAAAGGCCATATCTTAATGTTAGAGGTGCCTAAGTGAAAATGGAATTGTTTATAAATAATACCATAATTTACTCATTTTGTGTAACTTCCTCCCACTCGGTTTGAGAAGAAAAACATTTTCTCCACATTATTTATGCATAATGGTTTTCCTGTTTTGAAACAGCAATGGCAACATCCCGCAAGGGCTCCTGAAGGTTTTTTCAGAAACATCAATCATTTTCCCAGTGGGGAGGAGTGATGGAGCAGTACAGATCAATACAGCTTAGATGTTTCCTCTCCCTCTGACTCCATTCTTCCATTAGGGAATACGTTCTGCATACGGCCAAATGCGATATATCTACATTTAAAGGAACAAGGGGTAGCGGCATTCCGATGTTGATCAGTGATAAAGGGATCCGCAAGCCTGTCCGCACTCACACTCTCCTGCCTCCCGAATGGTTCTCTACCTCATGCTTTTCTTTCTCACACCTCCTCCATAGTTACCAGAAACAAGCTGGGCTGACGGGAACTGTGAGGACTGTCTCTATGCCCGGTCCAGCTAACAAGGTGAGTTGTGATAGCTTTGAAGTGTATTTATTTACCACGTCAGTGACCTTTGAATCTGTGAGGAAAACAGTGGAAAAATGAGCCAGGCCTGCAGAAACAGCCTGGATTCCAGCCCTCTCTCTGATCAGAGAGTTTAAGACCCTCCTGTGGAAATCTAAAGGGAGGTTCTCACCCGTAAGATTTCCATCTTTCAATCACTTCACAGAGTATATCACTGTCTTTATTTTTCCCCTCCCCAAAAATACTATGATGTACATTTCCCATGTTTATGTCCCATGTTTCTTTTCTTTTTTTGAATTTATACTTTTTACATATATTAAGAGAGAGGAGACTTGTTTGGAAATTTAAATTCAAATTAATCTTTTTGATAGACAGTGATAGTTACCATTTCGGTTTACTCAAGTTCCCTATGCCTTTCCTTCTAGTAATAGAACCTGCCTGTGTGGCCATCAGAAGGAAACATGATGTAGCCTTGGCCAGTCACAACATCTCATCTTTGGGTAGTACCAATTGGCCCCAAAAAAGAGTCAGGGTTCTTCGGTTAGGATGACAGGTAAATATTGGAGGACAGGACATCTCTCTTTCCAGTGGGGTGGCTAAACTGAGGCAGTCAGTAGTCATATTTTCCTGTTTCATAGAGCAAACCTGCCTTTCTTTGGCAGATAAAAATTATACCACATTACAAAGGGAAAGTGGTTTCTCCATTGAGTCATTCAATTCACATTTACTAAACATCTGCTGTGTGCTAAGTGTTGTGCTGGGTACTGGGATATAAAAACAAATCAGTATGGGGACTATGTTTTGTGACTCAAAAATCAAGATGATATCTATTGAAAGATTTCTGTGTAACTTCTGGATGTGAGATGTCATCTGAGAGTCACTAGTTAGATTAAAAAACATGGTAACTTCAAAGGAATCTGGGTAGTTTGAGGGGAAGAAAAACCCGGGATATTCACTGTTGAAAGCCTAACAGAAAAAGGCAGATTTTACAGTTGCCATAATTACAAGGTATCATGGCTAGCCCCTCAAACCTTCTATTTATAGTTTTTCAACACCATGTAAAATATAAGAAAGAAAAAGATTAGTGAAATAAGAAAATACAAAATGCTATCCTCTTCCCAGGTAGGGTTGGGGATACCCTACAATATAACACACCACGATGAAAGGCTTAGGTGCTGAGTTTTTCTCTGAGGCCACCTGAAGTGCACATCTGCTAGTGGTTTCCTGACATGTCAAACAGGAACAATAATAGTAGCCACCTCTCAGGGTTGTTGGAGAATGAAAGGATTTAATACACAAAAAGCACTGAAATCAGTACCTTGCACTTGATAAATAATAAATGGTTTTTGTTACCTCAACTCTTACTACCATTACAACACAATAACATTGAGGGCCAAAGCCAAGTTCTGAAAGAATATGAAAAGCAAAATATCGGAGTGATCTAGAACCATTATCAAAAAATAGGACTAAGAAGTTTGCTAGGGACTTGAGACTGCTCTGAGATTTACAGGAAAGAGGAGTTTTAATCAGTACTCCGCTTTTAATTTTTCTGCTTTGCTTTTTAAATACCCTACACTGAAGTGTTCTACTTTATTAAGACAGAGACTTAAAGTACATTCATAGTCTAAGACATTTGTTTTACGGGATTCCAAAGTAGACTCAGTTAAAATATATCAGACCTTTTATGACTTTCAAGTTCCATTCCCTCTACCTTCAAAATATATCTGAGAGCTGACCCCTTCCTCACTACTTCCGTTACTATCTCGCTAAGAGACACCATCATCTCTTGCCTACACTAGTGCCACATTCTTTATTGCTTCTCCTCTTATCCTCTGTAATCAGTTTTCCACACAGCAGCCAGGGTGAGCTTTCATACATGCAAATGAATGCAGCCCCTCACCTTCACCCCGCCCCCCACTCACCATGCTCATAACACTCCAACCCCTTCCCATCACAACCATATTAAAATTCAGTTGCTTTACATGAGTCAATATGGACAAACTCATCTATTGACACTTTCCCTCTCACTCTCTCTATCTTCGTCTCTCTGGTTTTCTGGTTTCTAGAACATGCCAAGCCAATTCCATCCTCAGGGCCTTCTTATTTCTGTCTGACCAAAATGTTCTTCTCTCATGTATCTGCTTGGCTAGATTCTTCAGTTCATTCAGATCTTGTTGTCAAGTTCACCCCCTCAAAGAAAAACCTTTCCTGACTACCCTATCTAATAGAGTCACCTATCCTCCTCCTACTTTCCCTGACCAGTCTTTTTTCATCTTCTTAAAATGTTTTATTTTCTTCATAGTATTTATGAGACCTGACATTATATATGTATTGGCTATGACAGAGACCTTGGATGTCTTATACACAATTGTAGGGTCTATAACAAGACATAAGGTGCTCAATAAATATTTGCTGAATAAATAAAAGCTTCTTACAAGCATCAATTAGTATGTTTTATATAAGCTGGCTGAAACAGAAAATGTTATAAAACTCATCACTGAGCTTGCTAAGGTGAAGCAGATACTGATAAAAATATATGGCAAAAAAAAAAAAAAAAAAGATAAATGCTAAGAGGTTAGCCACGATTTTTGCTGGCATCTGATATTACCTCTACAGTGTATTCTCAAATTTAGATCTTGAATCTTGACTTCCTCGAGTTCCATTCTCACATTGACTTGCCTCACAATGCACTCCCACTCTTTCTTCCTACTCCCACTGCCTTATTATCATTCCCCCCAAAACACGTTAACTCTCTAGTATACATTCTTCTATGTTGTTACGTGCTAATACTATCATATGAATATGTAAATGTGCAGGTACACACTGTCATACATAAATCTACACACAGGCTTTCCAGTCATTGTTCTACAAAAGAATGGGAGGTAGTAATACATACTACTGCATATATTTCTTTCCTCATTCGACAACACCTCACAGAAAGTCCCTCTAAGTTAGTTCATGCAATGCTGTTTTTGATGGCAATACAATATCTACATTGTGGTATACTATAATCTATTCCACTATTAATAGGAATTATTTCGTTTTTACTTTTTGATATTATAAACAGCACTGAAATAAACATCCTTGTACCTACAAGTGTTTTTATTTCTTAGGGATAGAGTCCATGAAGTGGAATTAGTAGGGCATAGAATATGTTTATTTTCGATTGTAATAGATATTGCCAGATTGCATTCCAAAAAAGGCAGTAACAACTTGTATTTCCATCAGCAATGTAGTCAAATGACTTCCCACACCCCCATCCCAAGTAACAGGTGTTTTTTGGCATTTAATTTTTTGCCAATCTTATGGATATAAACTGATGGTTTAGTGTTATTTTAATTTACATTTCATTGACTACTAATAAGTCTGACCATCTTTTCAAATACTATTAACCACCTGAATTGCTCTTCTAAAATTGTCTATTTATATCCTTTGCCAAATTTCCTATTTGGTTGCTTTTCTTCTTATCAAATTGTAAGAGCTCTTTGCATATTATAGACACAAACCCTTTTATCTGATACCTCTATTGCAAATATTTTATTTTCCAAATTTATTGTGGACTATTAATTTTGTTCATGTTCTTCAGAAAAAAAATGAAGAGGAAGGAAGGCTCCCAAACTCATTTTACAAGACCAGTATTGCCTTGATTGAAAAACCAGACAAAGACATTACAAAAAAAGAAAATTACAGGCCAATATCCCTGATAATCATAGATGCAAAAATCCTCAACAAAATATATTAGCAAACCAAATTCAGCAATACATTAAAAAGATCATATACCATGATCAAACAGAGTTTATTCCTTGAATGCAAGGTTGGTTCACTATTCTCAAATCAATGTGATACATCACATAAACAAAATGAAGGATAAAAATCATATCATCATGTCAATAGATGCATAAAAACCATTTGACAAAATCCAACATGTAATTATGCTAAAACCGCTCAGCAAAGCGGAGATAGAGGGAATATACCTAAACATAATAAAGGTTGTATATGACAAACTCACAGCCTACATCATACTCAGCAGTGAAAAGCTGAAAGCTTTTTAAGATCAGGAACAAAACAAGGTTGCCCACTTTCACCACTTTTATTCAACATAGTTTTGGAAGTCCTAGCCACAGCAATTAGACAAAAAAAAAGAAAAGACTTCGAATTGCAAAGGAGGAAGCAAAACTGTCATTATTTCCAGATGATATGATACTCTATATAGAGAACTCTAAAGATTCCACCAAAAAACTATTAGAACTAATTTTGTTCATGTTCTATTTTACCATATAAGTTTTAACTTTCATATAGCCAAAATTCTTTTCTTTTATTCAGCTTCTAGATTTCCAGTCTAATTAAGAAGGTCCTCTAGAGGATGATTTCTACTTAACTATCAAAGTTTCTTCATAAAATATGTCAAATCTTCCTTAAACTGTACTTTGTTAAGAAAAAACCCACCTGTTTTTGTTTTATTTTTTACATCTGGTTCTCTGACCCTCTAGATACTATGTTGCAAAATAGTGACATTCTAATTGTTAAAGTAATAGACTTTCACAGAAATTTGAAGATAAAAAAAATACCAGATGTCACCTTCAACTTTCTATCCGTCATAGGGACTCTCCTCTTCAACATCACTGTCAAAGAATAATCTAACCTCTGCTTGCTCATTTCCAGTGATGAGATACTTATTATTTCTCTAGACCATTGCATTTACCAGAAGGTTCTATTCATTTCATTCTGAGTCATCTATATTTTTCATATTCCTGTTGAAATAACCAAACTAAGCAAAATATGTAAGAGAATGGACATCAGATGCAGTAATTTAACCATGACGTTCTTAGTCCCTAAAGGTTACTCATTTCCTTCTTCCCTTTCCTCTAATGAATACCTACTTTATGCCAAGTATTAGAAATACAAAGGTAAGGAAAACACAGCTTCTGACCTTAAAATCATGGTAAAGCAGTGCATATATAATGGCTATATGCATATATTTGAATATATAAATATATTGTATACGGAAAGAAAATTACTGTATAGTAAGAATGCTATTCAAGATCTATTTTAAGGAATTCTGGTGCATAGAAATTAGGTAGTAACTGGGATAATTGCAAATTATAGAAGTTAACCAAGCTGAAGATTGAAAAAGATAGTTACAGTATTGAGAAAATTAAAATTTAGTACTGTTTTTTTAAATGTGGTTCAATCAACTAAGGTCTAATTACATTGTTTTACCTGGATAATATAATACTCAGGTCAGGTAATAAAACACATTTTATAAGAGACTTAAGAAGCCTCAGGCAATAGATCACATATCTTGAAGGGTAATCTGGCCTAGATAAAAATGCATTTTAAAAAAATGTGTCCAGCCTGCAAATTTACTTGCATATTTTCTTTGGTAATCAGCACTATTTCATGACTGAACAAAAATGTAGAAAACTATAAATACTAAACATTTAAACATCTTGAAAATGTAAACAATTGAAAATTGGTTCAAGGCAATTTTAAAAATAGGAAAAAATTCCCTAGTAACATTAAGAAAGTAACAGACCAATAAGCAGAAAAAAATAAACAAAATTCAAGCAACATATATAAGAAACTGATTATCAATGCTTATTCCATCAAGGCAGAGGCTTGCTCCTTCTGTGAAATTCTGAGACTTTGCAGACAATTACTCAGGGTTGGAGAATAATCTGCTTACTGGTTTACTCAGCGCTGGCAGTCATGTTTAGCAAATGCTTGTAAGGACTTCACAGGCAGTGAGCTATCGCAAGCATTTATCCATCTATCCATCCATTGGTACACCCAATTCCTAATTCAAACCTCAAACCCTAAAACATGGAACCTTTTCTGGAACAAAGACATAGGATAACTCTATTTATATTGATCAGAAACCATACCCCGTACAGCAAAGACAAATTTCAGCAAATTTTAAATTCAAGTAGTAATCATTGAAAATATATTATCTACCTGAAAATATGTTTATTGTTCAATGTTAAAGCTGAAATTATTTAAAAATCACAGAAAGCATTAATCACAGGCAAAAAAAGTAGCTAACTAAAGCACAACTCCGTCATCAGACAATGAGGGTAAAATGAGTATCAGGTAAAGGTAAACAAAATAAAAAGCTGACAAAAAGATGTTTAGCACTGAAAGCTTCACAACTCTTAGTCAGGTTTATCTAGCATAGTAAAGAAAACCTAGGAATGTCGTCGTAAAGCACAGCTATTTGCCAGCGCCAACGACCTCTTGAATCACAGCAGTTCTAATATCAGCTGTTTTGATTTATAGTGTCATAATACAGCTTCATTTTAATATGGCAGTTAGCTGGGCTCTCTGCTGTGTTTCTGTATTTTCTGTGATACGTTATTATAGAGACTTTATTATAAGTACTTGCTCACACCTCTGTCTCTTCTGTTAGTCTGTGAGCTCCTAGAAATAACAGACTTTACATCCCTCATAACAAACACAAGCTTTAACCCTACATGGTTATTTGGTTTATTTGTTTGTTAAATTAATGATGTTGCATCAACAGGATGATCTTATTTGGGTTAGTTCTTA
Organism: Rhinolophus sinicus; assembly: GCF_036562045.2. Taxonomy (NCBI): domain Eukaryota; kingdom Metazoa; phylum Chordata; class Mammalia; order Chiroptera; family Rhinolophidae; genus Rhinolophus; species Rhinolophus sinicus. Next base: position 44,620,337 of record NC_133763.1, on the reverse strand, counting down.
CTCTGTATATCCTGCCTTCACAGACCTACCAAGTCACAAGTTCAAATATGCACTATAAGCCAGTATTAAAAGAAAGGGACAGTATCTTCAAAAACTAAGCCAAAACAAAACACGACATTCTTTGCAAGTCTACAAGCTAAATACCTCCTTAATTCGAAAGCAGCACGAGCAGCTTACCCTATTAACTATTACTTTTATAGAGAGCCTGGCAAATGGGTTGTAAAAAAATTTAGACCCCTATGATGTGTTCTTAGTTCACGTATTTATTAATAGTACTGTTTCCAATCACTTAGCAGTCATACTGGCTCCAATTGTGCATCTCTTGAAGTAAATGGAGCATCTGCCTGCAGACAGTATAGCCGGAGGGGTACTTTATAGTGCCTAAGAAAACCTAGAAAAATTGAAGTACTAACAAAAAACTATGACGATTCTTTCCAACATAAATGTCTGTATTGTTTGGGGATTTTTGTTGTTGTTGTTGTTTTTGTTTTCATGTGTGGCCTTATTTTGAGGATATATTTAAAGCCAGCATAGCAGATCTGGAATCAGTCATTCTAGTTTAAACCATTATTAACAAAATCCATTAATTTGCATTTAAGCATATAAAAGTACTCACATCAGCTCTCCCTAAAGAGCCTTCAGCTGAGCAATCAAAATTAAAAAGGGGAAAAGACCCCCACCTAAGATAGAGTTGTTTGTGGACATGTTAATTGAGTTGTCAGCGACTCAGGCATAAAATGTGAACAGTATTTATAAATCCTTCCCTTTGAAATTACTCTAGTACTGGAAAGTGATTTAAGTTTCACATTTTGGAGAAAGAGATACCTTGATATATCATTAAACATGTATGAACTATTACTAATTTAGATTGTGGTTTTTATAAGCATTTTCACCTTAATGAAATGATCAAACGTAACATCACCTATGAGACAAACTGACTTTATGACTTCCTAATAAATTCTTGCCAAAATGTTTAATCCAAAACTAATCATGAGGAAATAATTAAACAAATCCAAACTGAGAACATTCTGCAAAATAGGCCTAGAACCTAAAGTTGTCTAGATGCCAAGGAAGACCCTTCCCCAACCCCCCCAAAAAAGGCTGGGAAACTATTCTAATGCAAAGGAGACCTAAGAGACATGACAACTAAATGTGACCTTTGATTGGGGTGGGTCAACTACAGTTTCCCTGAAAATAAGACCTAACTGGAAAATAAGCCCTAGCATGATATTTCAGGATGACATCCCCTGAACATAAGCCCTAATGCGTCTTTTGGAGCAAAAATTAATATAAGACCCAGTCTTATTTTCGGGGAAACACGGTATCAAGAATTTTATCGGGACAAAAGGGAAAATTTAAATATGGACTCTATATTACGTAAAGTGTTATATCCATATTAACTTCTTGAGTTCGATAATTATATTATGTTTGTGTAGTAGAAGTCTTTGTTCTTGGGAAATACATGCTGAAGTATTTAGTGGGGAAAAGTCATGAACTATTTAGAGAGGAGATACGATGTTTATATGGAAAGGCAAAGATCCAGAAAAGCCAAAACAATATTGAAGAATAAGAACAAAGGTCGGGGACTGACACTACCCAACTTCAAGACTTACTATAAAGCTACGTAATCAAGTCAGTGTGGTATTGGCAGAAGAATAGACAAACAGATCAATGGAACAGAACAGAGAGCCCAGAAATAGACCCACAGAAATATAGTCACGGATCCCTGACAAAGAAGTAAAGACAATACACTGGAGAGAGGACAGTCTTTTTAACAAATGGCAAATGCTGGAATAACTGGATATCTACATGAAAGAAAATGAATCTAGACACAGATCTTACCGACTTCATAGAAACTAAATCAAAATGAATCACAGACCTAAATGCAAAATGTAAAACTATAAGCTTCCTAGAAGATAACATAGGAGAAAATCTAGATGATCTTGGATTTGGTGATGACATTTTAGATATGATAGCAAAGGCCCAACTGGTAAAAGAAAGAGCTGATTAAATTGAACAATTGACTTAATTAAAATTAACAGTGTCTATTCTTAGAAAGACACTGCCAAGATGATGAAAAGCCCCAGACTGGGAGAAAATACTTGTAAAAGACAGAGCTGATGAAAGGACTGTTATCCAAAATATCAAAGAAGTTTTAAAACTCTACAATAAGAAAACAAACAACTCAATTACAAAATGGGCCAAAGACCCAAACATTTATCTCACCAAAGATATACGGATGGCAAGTGAGCGTATAAAAAGATGCTCAAGATCAAATGTCATGAGATAAATGCAAATTAAAACAACAAGATGCCACTACACACTTATTAGAATGGCCAAAATCCAGGACGCTGACAACACCAAACACCGATGAAGGTGGGGAGCAACAGGAACTCCCATTCATTGCTGGTGAGAATGCAACATGGTACAGCCACTTTGGAGGGTTTTTACAAAATTAAACATACATACTTTTATCATAGGATCCAGCAAGTTATAGGTATTTATCTAAAGAAGTTGAAAACTATTCCCACACAAAAACCTGCACACAGACATTTATAACAGCTTTATTCATATTTGTCAAAACTTGGAAGCCACCAAGATGAATGGATAGGTGAATGGATAAATAAACTGTGGTCCATCCAGACAATGAAATATTCAGCACTAAAAAGAAATGAGCTACCAAGCCATGAAAAGACATGGAGGAAACTTAAGTGAAAGAGCTGAAAAGGCTACATACTGTATGATTTCAACTGTGTGGCATTCTGAAAAAGGCAAAACTGGAGACAGTAAAAGGATCAATGGCTGCCAGGGGTTGTTGGGGAGCAGAGCTCAGAGTATATACAGGGAAGTGATACTATAATGACGGATACATGTTATCATACATTTGTCAAAACCCATCGAGTGTACAACACCAAGAGTGAATGAACCCTAACGTAACTCTTCACTTTGGGTGACAGTGAATAATGTGTCCATGTAGGTTTATCAATTGCATACCACTCTGGTGGGGAACGTTGATAAGGGGAGGGAGGGACGTGTGTTAGCTCTGTACTTCCTCTCAATTTTGCTATGAACCTAAAACTGCTCAAAAATATGTATTTCTTAAAAATTGAGTTTGCTGTGTTTAAATTCTTGTTAAAATTTCTAATTATGTTTTCATTATGCTTGCATTCTTCTATAAATGATTTGTGAAATAACTGAAAAATATAAAAATTGAAAGTAAAACGGGTGTAATAGATTAAGATGGTAAATGGTAACTATTTCCCTTGGTATATTGAGGGTTAATATGGCCCAGAGTGTCCTCAACCCACACTCCACATCCAACCTCCAGACTTGCCCAATTCAGCAAATAGCATCACTATGCACTTAATTGCTGAGACCAGAAAAAATAGGGTCCTCTTTGACTCATTCAGACCATTCCAATCTGTCAAGTTCTACTGGTTTTAGCTCCAAAACATGCCCTGAATATCATTGCCACCACCTTGATCGAAGCCACCACCATCTTCCCTCTAGACTAGAGCAACAGCATCCTACCTACTTCCATTTCTGCTTTCCTCTTGTCTATCTCCCACACAGGTGATAAGCACCTCAATTGGAGAAACCCTCGAAAGGTTTTCCGTCACGTTTTTTTAAACCCAGACTCCTTCCTATGTGATCTGGCCCCTGGCTATCGATCTCTCCAACTTTCTCTCTTATTACTCTTCCCTCTCGGTTCACTGTTCTTCCGCCGCACTGGCCTCCTTTCCGTCCATGAACATACCAAGTTTATTGTCCCCTTGGAGTTCTTTCTGCAGAGAATGCTCTTATAGCAGGTCCTTTCATGGTTTCCTCCTCCTCACCATTCAGGTCTCAATCTAAATGTCCCCTCTTCAGTGGAAGTTTCTGTGACTCTCACCATACCCCGTGCCTTCACAACCAACCAATACCCTTTTTACCTTCTCCACGTTTATTGATATTGTCTTATTGATAATGAAAATTATTTATGTACATGTTTATTATCTACCCACCTCCATGTGCACTCTTCTTAAGGGTAGAACTATTTTGTTCACCGTGCATTAAGGGCCTAGCACTTAATGGGTACACAATAAATACTGGCCATTTAAAAAACAAAAGGGAATCCATGAAAGTCACCATATCCTCATTGCTGAAGACGAGATGAGAAATGCACCGGTCAGCAAATGACCTTCACTTCTACACTTAGTATTCCTTACTAGATAAGGAAAAGAAATGTCTGTATCCAAGCCATTATTGTCATATTGTCTCAGACTCAAATAATTATCAGTATTAATATGTTTAATCTATATAAGTCAAATAGATGTTTCAACAAAATTATATGAGTGTACTGAAAATATTCAGGGCATCTCTTCTTTTGTACACTTAATGGAAAAGCAATGTAAAACTACAATCCTATGAAGCGTATTCATAAAAAAGTTACACATTAAACCCCAAGAATGAATGATACCAGCATTTCATGCTTCCCAAAATTAGTACAGTTTGGATATAACTATACGCATATGAAACAAGCTACCATCCTTAAAAGCAAGCATAGGTAAAAGTTACAACATCTGTAACTCAGTTATCAATACTACCTGGAAATTTAAAACCATAAAAAGAACTGCATTTTTAGATAATGAAAAGAATTTATTATATCTTCTCTTTCACTCCACTTCATTAAAAGCACGCTTTCTTTTAAGCGCACTTTTCTTTTTAAGATAGGGCCCAACAGAATAAGAGCTATGCCTTCTGCATCTTTTTTTTTTTTTTAATGCTTTTAAAAATTCTAAATCCATCTCTATCTAGGACAAAGCCATTGCTATCCATAAAATGTAGTATATCAAATTCTACTTTCTCTCCTGACTTACATTAATAATTTGAAACCAATTTCTGGGGCATAACCCCCATTAAATTCCCCAAATTAGTGGACAAAAGAAAAGTATGTCCAGATTCCTACTCAGATTACATTCTGGTCATTCTTAGTCATTTGAAACTGGCTTTTTCCCTCTCAAACCAGATGCTGGGATGAACTCTGGTCTTCTGAATTGCCTATGGTTTTCTAGTATTAACCTCTTCCTTACCAAACTCTGGATTCCAGAGCTATAGGGATTTTTAAAAAGGGAATAAGGACTGAAGGAAATAAAGGCACTATTATCTTTATAGAGAGAAACAAAAGGAGGGTTTCTCAGCATCCCAAAACCATAAGGGTTGAGATTAAAAGGGCCACAGACTTTGAAGACAAAAAGGAACTTTACGGATCATCTAGTCTACCTACCTCCTTTACAAACAAGGAAACAGAAGGTGTGTGTTAGGTGCTGCTGAGTCAGCTCTGACTCCTGGCGACTCTATGAATAAGTGACATCCACAATGCCCTGTCCTCACAGCCCTGCTCAGCTTCTGTAGGCTCACGACCGTGGCTTCTCTTATGGAGTCAATCCATCTCATATTTGATCTTCCTCTTTTCCTGTTGCCTGTCATTTTCCCCAGCATTATTGTCTCTTCCAAAGAACCCTGTTGTGTAAGTATATTTGGTTTGGGTCTCGGTCTTTCTCCCGCTTTCTGGGTTCCTGGCACAGAGCTCCTAAAACCCTTGGGTGTACGGTGGTGGTACCTTATTGTGGTTTTAATTTGCATTTGCCGAATAATTAATGATATTGATCGTCTTTTCATATGTCTATTGGCCATTCATATAGCTTTTCTAAAGCTAATTGCCTGATTTTTAAGTTTCGTTTTTTAAAGCATGTATTACTTCCTCACATAAATGTTTCTGGGCTCATTCAGATGCGTTTGTCTATTCTTTAGTATTATACTGTTTAAATTATTGTTTTATAAAACATGGTATTTGGTGATGCTATTTCCTCCTGATTACCATTCACCCAAAATTTTGTCTTTTTATCATTCACTTATCGTTCCGAGGACTCACACTTTTTGGTCAGATTTCAAAAGAAATATTTTCGGATTTTTGGCATAGTGAATATTAACCAGTTTTGGAAGCACTCACATCTTTATTGTGTCACCCCAGTCAAGATCATGGTATGACTTTCTATTTAAATTTTCTTTTATATCTTTTAGTAGACTATTACAATTTTCTTCACTTATTTGCCTTATTTTTTCATTAATGTGTTCCTTGAGGTTATAGAGCATTATCCCACTACATTATCTAATTTATTATGTTATTATGTTATAGAAAAGTCACTCACCTTATCTTTTGTCCAACTTTAACTTTCACATTAATTCATAGCTATTCTTACTAATCCTAATAGTTTTTCATTTTCTCATAACCATCCTGCCTGCAAAAAAAGGGAACTATATCTTTTTTCCATAAGTTCTGCTTCTAATTTCTGTTACATTTTATTGCATTACCCAGAACTCAACAATAAAAAAGGTTAACTAACGGTGGCATCAGTAAGCCTTTTTTAATTCTATTTTCACAGAAATGTCTCTAACATTTCATCATATAGCATGATATTGGCTGTTGGTTTGGATAGTAATTTTTTTTTTAACTAAAGTAGTCTTCATCCTATTAAAGACTTACTAAAGAATGAATATTGAGTTTTATCAAACCCTTTTCTGGCATCAGTTAAGATAACCGTGTAGTTTTTCATATTTGACTTGACATCCACTCATATTTTTTTTATTCAGTGAACAAATTCTGATTATGACATATTGTTCTTTTAATACCCTCTTGAATCTAATTTGCTTAAGTTTTGTACTGTCTTTTCCCACAACTGAACTACGTCTGTAATACTACTTCTTGGTACTTTGTGAAATTTGATACTGTGACAAAATGAATTGGATCACTTTATGTACACACACACACACACAATGAAACTGTTTAATATAGAAAATTATTTCTTAGAAAGGTTGGAAGAATGCTTCCATAAAACCATTTGGTTTTGGTTTGGTCCGAGAGAATGGGTTTGTAATTCTCATAATTAAACAAGAAATGGAAAAAATTATTTGACTGCAGATATTTATTTGTTCACCAAGACTTACTGAGTACCCATCAATGCACTAAGCACTAGCACTAGTGTTTAATGGTGTGCAAAACAGCTACCAGAGCTACCCATAAAGAGAGTACAGTCTGGTTGGGAGAAAAAGAGACACAGGAATCAGAAACCACTGTCAACACTGTTAAATATGAAGAAAGGGTGTAGGGAACTATGAGCACACGATGGCCTAAGGACCCAAACATAGTCTGTGAAGATTAAAGGATGGTTTCCCCAGGGGCTTGAGATTTTGAGTTGAAACCCTAAAGATAAGCAAGTAGAAGTTAACTCTTTAAAACAAGGGTAACAGCATTCCAGGGGAAACAAACAGTATATGCCAAGATCCTGGTGTGACACAGGACAGTGTTTGTTAGATGCGTGGAAAAACCAGTCCGTCTGCTGGAGTGCAGGAGCCCAACGGAGTTAAGGGAACAGGCCTGGAGGAGCAAGTGGGCTTTGGATCTTTATCTTAAGAACAATGGGAAGCTATTTAAGGGAATTTCAAACAGAGGGACTTTCATCCTCAATTCTTCTACCTCTCCAGTCAATGTTCATAATTTACATTTGCTAGGAAATTTTGGATTTCATCAAGATTCCCAAATATATTACCACAAAACTGTGCAGCAGTCTCTTATAATTTTTAAGATCGCTTCCCATTTTACTGTATTCCTTCTAAGTTTTTAAAACTACTTCCCTCTCTTTTTTTCTTGGTTAGATTTACGACAGGCTCCAGTATTTTACGGGGATTTTATCTGGTTAGGGGCTGGGGGATAGGGGAAATAGGGAGATGTTGGTCAAAGGGTACATACAAAGTTTCAGTTATGCAAAATGAATTAATTCTGGAGACCTAATGTATAGCAGGGTGACGACAGTCAATACTATATTGGAGACCTGAAATTTGTTGAGAGTAAATCTTAAAGGTTTACACCACACACACAATGCTAACGGCACGAGGTGATGGATATGTTAATTAGCTTGTGGCCATCATTTCACAATGTACACATATGTCAAAATATCACAGATACCATAAATACATACAAATTTTTAATTTGCCAATTATACCTCAAGCACGCTGGAGAAAAACGTTTCATGTCCACTCTTATATTTATCCCACTGCGTACTTGTGTACTTCTATTCTCTAACTTACCAATTTCTGTCATTTTTATTTCCTTTTTTAGCTTATTTTTTATTTCTACTTTGATCCAGCATTTATCTTACAATGAACAAGAGGGAGAACCCAGAACCATGACAACTATCCTAGACTACACATTAATTCTTCCCTTATGCCTGCTTTGCTTCTCGGACTTGTAATTTATGTACCTAACTACCAACATTGCATATCTCAAGGTCATGTCTCAGGACACATTTTCAACAGCTTCGTTATGCTCCCTTTTTTGGACAACGATAAAGATGATGGAGACCATCATTTATTGAGCATTTGCTATATACCAGTGCAGGGGTTCAAAACAGCACCCCCTCCCCAAGTGTGCCACTTTGGCACGTGGATTACTTTGAGCTGAAGGCAATCAAGCCCCTGCAGGCTCATGAGAAACCTTTACCTCTCCCTTAAAGAATTTAAATTAGGGGCCTTGCCCATCATAAGAGTTGTCACCAGAAATAACTCCTTATGGCCTATTTATAGGGAAGGGCAAACTCCTAATTACTGAACATCTGCTCTTCTTACTATCCTGCACGTCCTGGCTCCCCTCTGAAGCCCCAAGGTGCCTTACCTCATCCTTAGCTCAAAATGCCATATACACCTCATTTTAACTTTCTGTCCCTGAACTTCTCACGTATGCAGGATTCCCATGCATATGTATGTAATTAAATTTGGTTATTTTCTCTTGTGCATCTGTCTCCTGTCGATTTAATTATTAGACAGCCAAAAGAGCCTAGGAAGGTAGAGGAACGTTTCTTCCTCCCCCACACCAGACACTGTTCTAAGACCTTTCCATGAATTAATTTATTTAATCCTCATGGAAATTCTGTGTTACATGCTAATCCATATTTTACAGTGAGGTAACTGCGACAAGAAAGGTTAGGTAACTTAACCACAGTCACACAGCTACCGAGTGATATAAAAACGTGTGAGCTGGACGTATCTGCTAGTCTGGCCCACAGCCTATGGGTAACAGGCCGTCATCCTTCCTTCTCTTCAGGAACTGATTCAGGCTGGGCTGAGCTGTCCTTCTAAGGAAGACCACTCTGACCCCTAATCTAAAACAGGCAAAAGATGACTCCCAAACAGCAATTATCAGCCTAACGGTTTTTGTTTTTTGTTTTTTTTTAATGTTGCTATTAATTCATAATTCCATCTGGATTTTACCTGCATAAATGATTTGCATAGTTTCTGTTTTTTCTAATTTACTGATATACTGCTCTCCTAACAGAAGATCGGTTTTGATTAATTCTTCCTGAGATGCTTGACAAGAAGGCATACTCTGTTTTTTGAGTTTGTTTTATATGAAGAAGTCAAATTATTCTATTATTTTCCCATGCATCATTTCTTTCTTATCCATTTGCTGTATCACTGACATAGAGCAGTACCCTAATAACTCCCCCAGGCTGAAGCTGTGGAGAGCCCGGCGGGTAAGGACACAAGCTCTAAAATCACACTGCCTGCTGCTCTCCTCTCATGCTGACACGGGTACATTTGGCTCCTTAACAATTTGCCTCCCCAAAAATCGTTAAAGGTCTTCACCGTAAGGGTCCCTCATAGCTAAGTCCCTGAAGAATATAGGCATCAGCTAAACCAAACACAGAAGAAACGCCCCCAGTGAGCAGGTCTCTGCTATATTTATGGGCTAGCTCTACATTTCCTCTTTGAAACACTCAGTTACACACAGCAAGGGAAATGCTTGAGTCCAACGGACTACTCTGTGAACGTCTGCTGTCGCGTTCTGCTTTCCCAAGTTGAAAGGCAGGTTTGCGTTGCTCACTTGCACCCCTATTACGGCAGTCTGTGATTACAACATTAAATGTACTCAAAAAAAGGTGTTTCTATGAAAACTAAAACAAGGAATGTTTGGGGAAAACATCAAAATCTTTCCTATATGTAGGATACGGTTTGGAAAATCGTATCCTATATGTAGGGGAGCACACCAGATAATCAGGAAAGGCAGAGCTGGGTTGCCTTCCCACAAGGAACCTGTAATTTGTACCTACATTTATCCTTATACACTTAAAATTTGTAACATACACTAGCCTACTTACAAGGCCCTGACTGTTGCATGCAAGACAGAATGTATCAATTTGCAAACTACCTATTGATTCCACTAGGACTTGCCTGATAATGAATAATCAAGGTAAAGATTCCTGCCATATTACTTTGGGGATAGTGGGGAAGAAAGCCTCTTCACGTCCCTGAATAAAATTTCTTTACTGAATCGTTCCAATCTCGGATTTTCTTTTGTCCTATTTTCCTTGGTGCCTCTCATCTTACTTTTAACCTCCTTACGTTTTGGTCTGTGCCATTTTGCTGAATAGGCAGATCACCTGAGAGGTTGTTTAATCCTTCTCAGATCAACAGAGAAACAAATATACCAACCAATTACTGTGTATGTGACTCTCCTTTTGTCACTATAAAATGTTATTAGAGCAGTTGCTTCTAAGAGACTGACCTGAATCGTAAGTCACTGACTGCAAAAGGCTTTAGCATGCACTCAGAGATTAAAGAAAAAAAAGAGAACACCTTTATCGTCAGTGTAAACTCACAGTATTGCATTTCGATCATAACTTTCCTTAATAGTATATAAAAAGAGGTCAAATGATTGAAAAATAAAATTTTCAGGGAACAATGAGATTTCAGTGTGTGTGTGTGTGTGTGTGTGTGTGTGTGCACACAGAAACTAATCCAATAAAATTAACACCTCAATAGTTGGCTAAAACTGATGTCCTAATGGAATAGTTACAGAGGTCTTTTAGAGAGGTCGTCAATCTTCAGAACAGATTTCAGATTAAAATTTTGCAATGAGGCAGGCAGATATTTTTCTCAAAACTCCAAAATTGAATTAATGCCAAATCACTGCACCTCAATTCCCAAATAGAATGCTCTATGCCTACATACTTTGGCTTCCTAAAAATTACACTCTGGATCTCCAGGATGGGAACATTATTGCATTTCTTGCTAATTATGTTCCATTCACCATCCTGACTCTCATTCCTTCCCCTTCCTTAGGGGAAGTTGGGGGAAGTAAGCAAGAGCCTCTCTTTGCCAGAAAGACAGGAATCAACAGTTTATACTTCTAAGGCTCAGGAAAGAAAAACACTTGGGGGATTGCCAAGGGGAGGTAGGTGGGCAAAGAAAAAACGAATGTGTACAGACACACTGCCATGGCAATTAAGATCAGGTTTACTTCTGCTACATGTTTATTTTCTCTATTGAAAACATACAAAAAAGGAGAAGAAAACGCTAGAGAATAAAAGCCATCTACAACACCATCATACAGAGGAAACTATTAATACTGGGGATTGTTTTCTGCTGTTCACGCTATATACCCCAGCGGAATATAAATGCCTGACTGCACTGCCCACCTCCACCTCAGGAAAATAAAACCTCTTGAATTTATATCCATTTCTTAAAGAGGGACAAAAATCTCAAGTATACCATGGCTCCTGTAGTGATCTTCATTATGACACTTTCAGAAACACTTAGGATCAAAAAATAAGTCTCATAAAGCATCACGAATGAAAAGTGATGTAACTGCATTATGTGAAGAGTTTTAAAAATATCCATAAGATTGTACGGTTTTATTTTAAAGATGTAAACATCTACCATGATTGGACTATTCTCTAGAAAAAATATAAATTATCAAAAATAATTCCAGAATATGAAGACTATCTGAAGAGACCCAAAGCCAGAGATCAGAAAAATAGTCAATTATCTATATAGCCACAAAGTCATTTAGGATGAGATCAGTTTTAGAGGTTAAAGGCTAAAATAAACACATAAGCCTTATAGAAAGTTTATCAGCAGCTTCTATAGACCACAACCAAATTTAATAAAAATAGCCTCTCCTAACGCAAATCCTAGGTCAATTTCACTTATGCAGATACATTTACTTTTTCTTTTTAAAAAATCAGCAAATTGAATGTTGACATTAACTGAACCAATTGAAAAGTATATATAGTTGCAGATAATTTACCCAGAATTTCCAGGATGTTCTGAATGGGTATCATTTCCAATGGTTTAGAAATTATAACCCCCAAATGTTACAATGATAAAAAAATATAGAGAGAGAGATCCAGGCATAAAATCTTCTAGATGAATTATCTTGCTTTTTTTCTTAACATTATACAGGAATTGAAGCCTGCACACACACACACACACACACACACACACCAAACATAACAGAACACTTACAAAGGATTTATTTCCTGCCCCAACACAAGACGGAACTCATGACTCACACATTAGCTGCTGTGCCTCTGTGAAGTCGCCCTCATCATCAATCAGCCCCTGCTTATCTGTTTTGTTCAGCCTACGCATCTGAGACATCAGACCTCTACTGTCCAGTATAGCTCACTATTGCCACCTGATACTGCAAAATGTTCTTTTCCTTTTAAGCAATCAGTGTAACACTAACAAAACGTATTTAGATTCCTGCACCATAAACCATCACAAGAAATGCGGATTACCTATACGAAGTAATATCCCCACTCCGAGTCTCAGCCACCAAAGGGACACGGTGTAAGTTTGCAGGACCCCATCCCTACTAACAGGTAAGAATACAATATAGATGCACTACCAGACACGGATTACGTATCAGGGAAAACAATTTTCCTACCCAGTATGTAAAAGAGTATCTGACAATTCTGCCCGTACAGACTCAGGAACACTGGTGATTCACAATGGTATAGAAAAATAGGTGGCGATCTCCCAGTTACTTCAACTCCTAAGCAGCAACTTGGGTAAAGAAAGGACCCTGTTACTCTACACACAAGGGAAGGCCTGTTCTAATAGGAAACTCAATCCTTATTCGTAGATACATCCTCAAGAAATATTTCAGAAAGTTAGTTATTATGCTCACAGGGAAAATAAAAAACGCAGGTATGACCTTCGGCACAGAGAATCATTCAAGGACTTGTAAGAGCCTCCTCCATGCGCTACGGCCTTGAAAGGAGCTGTTTGGCTCTAACTAAGCCTCAATGAATAAAATGAATAAACACATTATTTCTAATTTTTTACGAGTGTCTGTCTACTTAAAATGTATTGAATACTACCAAAACGAGCACAAGATATATTCCTATTACTGCTTGTTTACATTTTCAGTCACTTACACTTCCACTCTCCATTTACGTGATCCTACTAAAAGGCAACATTCGCACATTTTTAAAAGGAAAGGCTTAAAATGCTATTTAAATTACATTTCTAAACCAATGAGAATCAATGTGAATACACTGACTAGAGACTTGTTCTTTCGTAATCAACATAAACAATAAAAGAAAACGCAATGTTCTATGAGCATTAAGTACTTTGTTTTAAACATGTACAAATAGTAGTTCTCAAATGTATTTAGGTATTGGAGTACTAGAAACAATTATGAAATATCTATATGTGTAATAAAAAAACTAAATATATAATTTTGTGTATCTGGAACTAGTGTAAGTAATATTATAGTAGGTTTAAATGATTGAATAACCGTTATAAAATAAAAATTTATGTTTAGTTACTTTTCTATATACTGGAAAACAATTACCTTCATCTCATTTAATACTATGTTATAAAAAACACACTTATTTTAGAGATCATTTCTTACCCACTAGAATGGCTAGAATCAAAACAGGTAACAAGTGTTGGTGAGGATGCAGAGAAACTGGACTCCCCATCCACTGCTGGAGAAAATGCAAGATGTTGCAGCCCCTGTGAAAAACAGTCTAGCAGTTTCTCAAATGGTTAAAGAGTTACCATACTACACTGCAATTCTGCTGCTATGTGTATCCCCAAGAGAACAGAAAACATATATTCACATAAAAACTTGTATACAGATGTTCGTAACAGCATTATTCATAACAGTCAAAAAGTGGAAACAACCCAAACGGCCACCAGCCGATGAATCACACAATGTCATCTATCCACACAATGGAATATTATTCTGCTATGAAAAAGGGATGAAGGAAGGATACACGTTACAACATGGATGAACCTTGAAAACACACTAAGGGAAAGAAGCCCAGACACACAAGGTCACATATTGTATAAATTTGTATAAAATGCCCAGAATAGGCAAATCCACGGAAGACGGAGAGTAGGTTAGTGATTGCCAGGCAGGGTCTGGGAGGAGAGAAAAAAGGGAAGTGATTGCTAAAGGGCATGGGTTTCTCTGTGGGGTGGTAAAAGCGCTCGGGAGTTACACCTTGGTGATTTGCACAATTTTGTGAATAAACTAAAAGCCACTGAACTGTACACTATAAAATGATACATTTTATTGTATGTGAGCTATATCTTATAATTTTTTAAAAAATGAGTGAACACACAGAAAGTGCAGTTTGTGAAACGTGCTGAGACATTAGAGGCCTATTTTAAACATTTTCATCATGAAAATCTATTCATCTAGACATCTACTAAGAAACTTGTTTTTATGCTGTAAACCTCATTGTTAAAAATAATGTTTCAACTGGTAATCCTTAACTTTTACCACATTTCAATGTATCCATCAAAACTTTAGATTAAAAAAAAGACTTTAGAAAGTTGCAGATGAAAACAAAACCAATTATAGGATTATACCAATTACTTACACTAGTCCCTTCAAAAGGTTCGTGAATCATTGCTACATCTTGAACATGATAAATGACCCTGATGAGACTTATTTTATACAAGGTAAAGATTATAAAACTTTGACTCCACGCCAAATTTCTAACAAGGAGTCAATGACTGCTAATTTACAGTTTATACCACAATAAATGTCCAAACCTAGTGTTTATGCTCTTGCTATGTCTCAAATTCTATTAATTCCCTTCTGGGGGAAAAAAAAATTCTACAGTAACTCAAGACAATGGCATGTAATAGCTTAAAATCTTATTAATGCCAATGAATATTACTGGAGGACTATATGAATTATTACTACATTAAAATAACAATGTGTGAATTATTAATACATTAAAATAATCTTATTATTCCTACTACACAGAGTAATTCATTGTAATTCTAGCAAAGTACACTGAATTGCCAAGCCAAGCACCTGCCTAGGTCTACCTCATTAAGTCAACAACGATTCACTAAGCAGCTATGACCACAATAACGTGAGGAATAAAAAGACATCAGCCCCACACTCAAGGAATTTACAATATAATACAAGACGGAAGTGAGCAGGTAATGTAAAGTGGGGACAGATTATAAGTGTTAAGGATAGCCTCTCCTGGAACCTACAGGTAATGATCTGAAACACCTACCACATTACAGAAAACTAGGCCCAGGGAGCCCAGGTGGGAGACTAACACAATAGTCTCCATAAGGATGATGAAGGATCTAAGGTGATGGCAGGGGAAGCATAGATGAGAAAAGACTCTCAAGTCTCCTTACAAGGCAGAATCAACAGGAATTGGGTGACTGCAGACGGAAGCAGCAGAAGCAGACAGAAGGAGTGTACCACTCCTGGATTAGAGGTTTGGCTCTGACTCCTTCCAGCTGGGTATGTGGGACCATGACGCCACCTCTGTGGGATTCCATTTCCTCTATAAAATGGAGACAATAACAGTGCCTACATATCACAGGGTTGTCATGAGGACTCAGTGAGAAAAGAACGCATGTAAAACACTTGGCATAGTGCCTGTGACATAGCATGACGAGGTAAACAGTGGTCCAACTGACAATGACAGGAAATACAGGAAGAACGATAAATGGGGACAGAGGCAGAGATGAAATACTTCGGCGTGGGCCCTAAAGACAGAATTTGTCTGTAGTCACGTCTAGAGGAGGATGGATAGTATAATAGGATTTGTGAAGCTAAATTAAATACGTAACTCTAAAGGTTTCTAGCTGTGAAAGGCCTTGAATACCACATTACAGGATTTGGACTGAAAAATGAATCTATTCTCTCCAAAATACAGAGTTTAGAGCTCATCTATTATATTATACCCTTTACTTTCTAGTTGGGGAAACTAAGACCCACAGAATGAAGAAACATCTCAAAAGTCTTACCATCCCTTGATAGGTACAGTGTGAACTCATTAATAAGTTAGCTGCTATCCATAGTTTTCATTTGTTTCACAAAACTTCCTTCTACCACCCCTCCTTAAGATCATGTCAAATTTGAAATTATTGGGATAAAAATGGAGAGGATTTAATATAATCAGGTAGTGATGGTTATAATAAAGGTGTTCAATAATTATTATTAAAACCCTTCCTTAAAAAAATAAGCTACAGAATTTTATGAAAACTCAAATGCCTTCCATGTGCTAGGGCTGCCCTGTTATACTGATGCTATTATAGATTTTAAATACAAAAATTTGTATTTAATGATGAATTATAATAATTAAATGATAACTTTTACATTATGCTTTTAGTCAAGTACCTATATTTCCTGAAATATGTTGTTGCAGGAATTCAATTAAAATTTATTTTCTTCATTCTGAGAAATGAATATAATTACAGGGACAATAACAGTTATAAGAAGCTTCGTTTCTATAATCCTCTATAAAACCCCAGTTCACAAAAGATACTGTATGAATTAATGGAGTATCTAGAAGGCCCTATAGCAAGTCCCTAAATGCTAATAATGACTACTAGATATTTCCTCTCATTCTTTCCTTTTTCTTTTTAGAATTCACTACCTTCACTGCACGTAGCTCCCCTCTCTGTCCACTTCCTACCCAAGCTTCAAAAGGTACTGCTAGGCTGGTGCTTAATCAAAACAAAACTTCTCTCTAGGCACCCAATGAGGCAGACGCTACTACATTCTGTGCATAAAACATTCTCAACTCTAATCAAAAGCAAAGGTATGTAGGCAAATATAAGACTAGCCAATGAGCTGAAATTTTTGTAAACATCATAACCAGAAGGATATTCTAAATTATGTGGGACGCTAAGGCCCTCAGAACCCCAGGTTTTAGTTAAGAAATGAGTTATAAAGAAACTTGAATACTCTAATGAAAGACTCTCTTTCCTGATCCATAGTAGTATAAGAACTTCTATCTTTATTTAGTTCTTGAATCAAAGTAAACGTGTGTTTTCAATTTATTGCAGATTATTAATACAGGAATAATGGATACCAAAGCGTATCAATTTTTGTGCAGCCTAGTATAATCACACACATTAATAAATGCTTCATTATACTTTTTCTTTTTCAGAGAAATTATATTAGCCTTGATTTCTGTAAAGTTTTATGGCTATTTCATTCTATCTCTAAGAAAATCCCATTTTGTGGTTTGTAATATCTCTCAATACTGAGGAAGTAAATTGCTGAACCAAAAGAAACTAATTGCAAAGAGCTGATGTAGCATATAGAAATAATCTATGGATATAAAATTTTCAATTTTTGGTCCTACAAGGGAAAATGGAATGGAAGATTAAATACTGAAGAATGAACTTTAGCCTAAGTAGGCATCCTGAATATTTTACCATCTATTCCATCAAAGAGGGAAGACCCTTAGGATGAGAAAGTCCTGCCCCTTCTTACAGAAGACCACGACAGTATCGGTCAATGGCACTAATAGTTAAATGGTCATCCATCTATCTATGTTAGGCAAACAATCATTTCAGTAGAAATCTTAAAAATAATTAATAGATTTGACCTAAAAGAATTCAAAGGATTGACCAAAACAGAAACAAAAAATCTGTTTCAGAACAGATAAAATACTAATATAAAATAATTTAAATGTATATACATCAAGTAGAATTAATTTTATTGAAATATCATCTTTCACTAAATCAAAGTGTCAAGACACATAATGGTAATATCTAAGAATGAAGACTCTAATGGGTTAACCAATGTTTTTTGGGGAGGGGGAAGTGACCTCAGCATGACTTACCCACAACAAATTCAACTTTTCAGTAACACAGATGGTAGACTAGACACTGCCAATGTTTTAAGCGTAGAAAATGCTTTTAATTTTTTTTTTATTTCCCCATGCTGTGTTTACAGCTTTACATATGTCTCTGACTGCCAAAGAATTGTTAAGTAATCGGCATGAGATTCATTCTGTTAGTGCACAGCTGGGTACTTTAGTCACACAACATCTGCTTCTCAACATATCTTCTGTCTTTTCGTCTCCCTCAAAACAGTTTCTAAAAATTGTCACAGTAAGCTTATATGCTCCCTCTCAATATTTGGAAACTGAACTTGATAATCTTTATGTTGATTATTATTACTAAATTATCAGTGGCTTCTCAATAACGAAAAACCACCTAGTGAATCTAAGTTCTAGAAAATCCAACAGGAACATCGATCTGTAAAACCATATTGTTGAACCAAAGAATGAAGCTCAGGTAAGAGTCATGCAATAATCAGGTATTATTCTTGATATGGTAGATCTCTAAGCTCTCTGAATTATGACCTAATGGAAAATAACTGAAGCTTTAAAATATGAATATTAAAAAGAAAAAAATGTATGAAGTACCCACGGCAAAGAGCATACTTGGGTGAGCAACCAAGACTCTGATCTTCTGTGTAATTCACTTTTTATTATAGAGAAACTAATTAACCAGTCTGTGAATATCCATGTCCTTAGCTGCTCCTCTCGCTTTTTCACTTTGGATGAGTGTTAGTCCAACATCTCTACAGAAAGGTAAAACCCAACATAGGCCGTTCAACTCATGATCTATTCTATTCCAAAGGTTTGTTTTCAAATGGTTGGAAGTCATACTATGTTTTCCTTTAGAAAGAATGTCTAATGGTAGTTAGATCCTAGGTCAGTCCTCAAAAGCCAAAATGAAATTGAACGGCAGAACTAATAAGAGTACACAACCCAAACATCCTTCAGATCACTGTTTCTATAGAAAAATTCATTCCAGAATCCAAAAGAGCATTTGAATAACACGTCCTCCCAATCACTGTCAAAGCAGCAAGAGCTCCACAGTTCAGTTTCCTTGTTCCCTCCCGATTAGCCAAAAATCAACATGGTGAGCAGGTGGAGAGAGGTCTAATAACTGTGAAAGATCCCAACGACAGGAAGCTGGGTGGTAGGAGGCACAGCTACAGAAGATGGCATTGTTCTAGGCGTTGACGAGAATGGCGGGAGAAGTCTGTAACATGAGATAACCAGGGAAGAAGCGGTGGCTTGAAGAATATGATCAACTTTGGGTGGTTCGAAGCTGACGCTTGAGGTCTCTCTCGAAAAAAGCAGCAGGCATGAAACTTAAGAGGGACTCCAGCAATGTTATGAGGTTTTGCTTTTGCCTGTATGGTGGTGGTGGTTGTCTCTCACCCTTTTGCTCTTTGGTGTGTTGGCTAGGGTGGGGGTGGGGGTGGTGCAGTCAGAATCAGTAGCCATTTTTTGTTAAGCTTTCTTAAGCCAATGAGATAGGAAAACGACTGAAAGGCCAGTTTTGCAAAATGGTAGCACCTAAATAATGATAAAATAAGGTCGTAGCTAATCTACTCTTAGCCTCTACTTAATATGGATTAAAACAGTGCACATTGCCTATGTGTTAACTCCTTCAGACTAATGAACGGATAAACACGGCTTTTCAGGGTTGTCATCACATAGCAGCAACAGCAACATAATTACTGTGCAAGATCCTTCTCTAATTTTCTATCTGGGTGCAACGTACTCATCCCTCGATGGAGGATGTTTATGGGTCTAATCACAAGTACCCCGTTTTCCATTTTCCCAGTCTCTCTCCTAGCTTGGATGTTGGCAAGACAGTAGTTAGAAGAGCTTAAGCTCTGACTGTCGTCCATGCCTTCTCACCCTGGTCAGCTTTTGACGTGATACCTGAGACGACACAGATGTGCTGTGACACTGAAAAAGAAACGTAAGTCATCGAAGACCAGCTATCTCCAGACGTTTCATTACGTGAAGCCATTTTAAATCTTTTTTTGCTTAAGACTTTGTTAGTCCTTCTTTGCTAGCAGCTACGTATATGTGGTCTTATCAGCTTACAACTACCATCTATAATGTATATCATATCCCCAGCCCTGCATAAAGCCCTCTTCATACATTATTTCATTTAATTCTCATAGAAATCTTAAGTATGTAATGCTATTATTAACCACATTTTTTAAAAAGAAAGAAAACAGATTTACAGAGATCACAAAACTTGCCAGCTGTTGAGTAAGTGGCAAACTAGAATTCAAACCCAGATCTGTCTGATGTTCGAGTCCATGTTCTTTAAACTACATTATACTATCTCCCACCAATCCTTACATTTGTATGGTTGAGGAAGCAGAGTGGTAAAATAAAATAACCAGAAACTTTGGAGTCAAACCAGGCCTGGGTTCAAATCCTGACTCCACCAGGATGGTGCAAAAGTAATTGTGGTTTTTGCAATTATTTTTAACCCTTTAAACCGCAACTACTTTTGCACCAACCTAATATATCACTGGGCACATTCACTTCAATTTTCTCAACTATAAAATAAAGATAACATGTTCTTGCAAAGTTATTGTGGCAACTGAATTCACTCAGCTGTGTCTAAAACAACAAGAGACACCCTAACTTTAATTTCCTTTCCCTTTTCCACTCTAACAACATTTGAGTGTTCTATGCCAAGCATGAAGAGAGAAAGATGAGTCCATTTGAGTTCTCATGGAGCTCTTCAGCAAGTAAGGTGACAAACAATACAGTACAGTGATCGCAGAGGCTTATATAGGATGCTATGGGAGCACAGAAGAGCAGGATGTGACGTGAACTGACTCCGGGAAATGATCTCTGAACAGGCTTACAGGAGCTGGCCAGGTGATAAGAAAGGGAGGGGGCCACAGCTAAACACTCCAAGCAGAGAGAACAGTAAGTACATGCAAAGGCACACAGGGAAGAGAAAACAAGATCTATTTCAGGAACGACAGGTAGTTCAGTACAGTTGGGGCTAATAATGCAAAGTGACAAGAAAAGGGGCTAGAGAGTTAGACAAGGAACAGATAAATCCTTAGATAAGAAAAGGACGATTGCCAGTGAGGGTAGAGGGCGTATATTGGAGAAAGACTGTGGGGCAAGGGGTGGGGTGGGGCGTTGGGGGGGCAGTTGGGGTGGGACAGTTAGTAATACAAATAGAAAAAATAAGGAGATAAGCCTCTGAGCTTCTGAACTATTAACTATAGTGCCCGAAATACAAGCAGAAAAACAAAAATGAATTCTAGAAGTTTTTGGACTGAAAGAGTAACTGGATAAATGTAGTTTAATGTATTATTCAATATGTACAAATATAGTAGGGAAATATTCCGCCAGTGGCAAACATAGTGAAATAATAAATAGGTGAATGAAAACTCAAGTAATCTTATTTAAGCTCTACCTTCTTTCCCTTTGTATCATCTGGGGAAAGGGGGACTGAAAATCACAAATTAATCATAAGACAATGAGATGGGCAAGAAAGACAAAAAAGAAAGAAGGAAAGCAAGGGTCTAGAAAACTCAAGATATTTAATTAGTTATGAATGATGGAATTAGTAATCAGTTTAAAAGATAACATGTGCTTGCTCTAATTCCAATTTTACTCTTCTTATAACGTTAATAGATAAGGACGAGTTTAATTCCAAGGCTGTTTAGAGGGAAGGGGGAAAGGAAAAGACTAAAAAAGAAATATTAAAATTTAGACAATACTAATATTAAACAACAGCTATGTAAAAACTAGGCTAAGCATGGAAGGAAGGAGGAAAAATAAATATGATTTCTAAGACTGTTACTTTTAATTAGCTCATTTTAATACAGCCTTAAAATATCGGTACAATATTAATTTCATTCTTACTTGACATCCTCTCTATTAATGTCATATTCAAATAACTCTATAGACGCATATGCATCTTTATAAAAGTTGGAATGTGTTAGAGAGAAAAAAGAGGGTCTATGCACTTTTCTTCACATATATAATACAGACATGCATATATACCTATATAGACACTTGGCATTTAAATCTGGGAGTAGAGACAGGATAAAACATAGTATCCAATTCATCTAGTCAAAGTAAATAAACAGAATAATACATAATTATTGCCTTTCCAAAAAACAGTTTTTTATTTTTATTTTTTATCTTTCAATTACAGCTGGCATTCAATATTATATTAGTTTCAGGGGTACAGTATAGTGGTTAGACATGTATATAACTTACAAAGTGATTCCGCCTGATAAATCTAGTACCCACCTGGCACTACACATACGAGGTTGTAGTTATTACAATATTATTGACTATGTTATACAGGGAACTATGCTGTACTTTACATCCCCGTGACTATTTTATAACTGTCAATTTGTACTTCTTAATCCCTTTACCTTTTTCACCCAGACCCCCCAACCTCCCACCCACATGGTAACCATCAGTTTGTTCTCTGTATCTATGAGTTTGTTTCTGTTTTGGCAGTTTGTTTTTTAAATTCCATATATAAGCGAAATCATATGGTATTTGTCTTTCTCAGTCTGACTTATTTCACTTAGCATAATACTCTCTAGGTCCATCCATGTTGTCGCAAATGGTAAGATTTCATTCGGGTAATATTCTGTTGTATATATGTACCACATCTTCTTTATCCAATCTATCAATGGACACTTAGATTGCTTCCATATCTTCATTATTGCAAATAACGCTACAATGAACATAAGGGTACATATCTTTTCAAATTAGTGTTTTAGATTTCTTTGGATAAATACCCAGAGGTGGGATTATAGGGTCATATGGTAGTTCTAGTTTTAATTTTTTGAGGAACCTCCATACTGTTTTTCCAAGGAATAGTTTTGAGTCGAGGACCTCCTGCAGTGAAAAATCAAAATGGACCTCTAAATGAATGACTTTGTTTAGACTGCTTTTTAAATAAAAGTTTCAAAAAAATTCAGAATTTAAGAGTAACCTTGCTTTAATATAATTTGTACAAAGACTCAAAACTATTCCTTGGAATTGTGAAGAGGTTAATAAAAGGAAAATAATTGTTTTTCAGCCCTTTTCTGATCAAACTGTAATTTCTCTAAAACTGCAATCAAAATAACATATAAGAATTCTAACAATTATTCATTTTGAACTGCTCAGATATTATTAAATAATCTGCCATCAGCTTTCATAAGATGCATGTTTATATAAATTTTTGTTTATATAAAATTTTTTATATTTTGTTGACTTTTTTACATTTTGTTTATAAACATTTTTTCAACAATTATTATTTCCAAACATTTTAATTCAATCCTCACAAACTCACTGCAAGAAATATGACACTTAAAGATTTAGAGCGATTACCATATGCTATTAGCATTTCCAAAAAGCCTTCATTTATGAAAGATCTATATAGGCTTATGTTTTTAATCCAAAATATCAGAATATCATTTGCCAATTTTATAGAATGGTCAAATGTGATGCCAGAAGGTTAAAATCCCATTAAGTTCTTCTTTGCTCTCCTTTTTCCACCTGATCAATGTTTATATTCTAGCCTTCTGTAATATTGTAAACCTTAAGTAGAGATTTAAATATAAAGACCTCCTTCCACATGTCAGCTATTTAATTCCTCTTTGTAACACCAGCACCTTGCAGAGTGACTGACATATAGTAAGCACTCAAAAAATGTTTATTAAATGGATGAATGACTGAACTAAGAATGAAAGAATAAATAAATGATATAAATAATAACATGTTAAAAAGAATCATATTATTAGTTTTTTAAGGTAATAAATCACCCCTCTAAATTGTTCTCGATTTCATTTCTGTAGGCATCAATTTATAAAATTCACGTGCACATTTTCAAACTGCTTCAAGTAGGTTAGCAATGGTGAAATACACACTTCCAAATTTACACATTAATATTTTTAAAGTCAATGGGGAGGGGAAAAAAGAAAGCAAGTATCATTGTGATTCATAATGAAAAAAGTTATAATTATTATAATGAGGGTCAAGAATTTATTTAGCCATTTAAAAGTCAGTCAAGAATAATCATCTCGGGTGAAATTCAATGAAACAGAAAACCAAAGAGACTATTACCACGAAAAAATGCTTATAGAGTACCCATTATTTATCTGACACATACTAAACACTGAAATCTAACTTTGCTCAAAGAAAAATCATTTACAACCTCAACCCTAGATTCTAAAATGTTTAAGATGTATTGTCCTTAGAGATCAAGGACAAAAAAAAAAAAAGTGAATCGCCAAGAAAAGCGTGAACTACCAATCAAAACAGTACATGAATTTCAACACAGAGATTTAGTATGCTTAGTTTTCAAAACATACATACTGCCTAACAACTAAAGCTGCAACTATAAAGATCAAAAGTGATGTAGTTAATGCATTAAAGATAAAATTTCAAAAGAATAAAACATAGAAAACTTATGGATGAAAAATGGTTTGGAACCATAATATCAAAACCTAATATAACCTAATATACTAATCTTGCTAAAAAGCAATATTATTAAAAATGCTACTTATGTAGTTCCGTGAATGCAAGAACCTTCCTTGCCTGTTTTGTTTACTTCTAGCACTCAGCACAGTGCCTGACACACAGTAGGTATACAATAAATATGTGTTGAACAGAAGTGGAAATAGACAAACAAGACACCAACCCTGTCTTTGAATGCCTTAAGGAGAAACGAAATTACAAACCCCAATTCAGCATTAACCAGTGCTTATAACCAAGTAGGTTAGAGAGCACAGAGAAACTCAGAACCCAGAGCATACTGTCAGGAGATGCCTCCAACAGGTGAATGGGCTGGAAGGAGGGTGGAGTTAGCCAAGCAAATGGGGGAAGAAAAGTCCTACTGTCCTTTCATTCCATAAATATTTATAAAGCAGGATTGAAAGTACAGGGAAGTGAGAAATCAGAGGAATATCCAGGGATATGGAACTAGGGCAGTATGGCTGAATTAAAGTGCATATTTGGGGGTATCATGAAACAGGAGAATTTATTGCTATCAACAGAATGTACACTCCACAATGGCAGGGAGTTTTTTGTCTGTTTTTCCCACGACTGTGGCAGATGTCAAAAATGGCCACAATTTGTCTCCTTTTATCTACACCTGCTGAAATGTGATTTTACAGCTTTTCTCACTAAAACATGGAGTCCTTTATTTCATCTGTTGAATTTCGGCTGACCTTGTAACTTGCTTTTGCCAATGGAATACAGCAGAAGCCATGTTGTGCTAACTCCAAACGTAGCCTCACCATTTTGCACGCTTTCACTCTCTCTCTCAGGACCCTGTTGCTGCTGTGTGAAAGCCCAGTCTAGCCTATTGAATGATGAGAAACATGCAGCCAAGTCAGCTCCCGTTGCCTGAGACAAAGGATCAGCCAACTTTTTCCATAAAGGGACAGACAGTAAAAACTTTAGGCTTTGAGGGCCATATTATTCTTTGCTATTATATTTTACAATGCTTCAAAAATATAAACAACATTCTTAACTTGGGGACCATACAAAATCAGGGGCCATAGGTTTCCAACTTCTGCTTTGGATGAAGGCCAATCAACCCCCCGAAGCAGAATTGTCTACCTGACCACAAATTGTATACCTGAGCCCAGCCAACACCAAAGGAACCGCACACTGAACCCAGTACAAATTTGTCATCCCACAGAATCATGAGCTAAATACGCAAATGCTTGTTGTTTTTCACCACTACATTTTAGTGTCGTGCGTTAATCCCCAAAGGCTTACAGATACACTATCTTTAGTACCTAAAACAGTGCCTGTCATTTAGTACTGACACTCACTAAATACTTAGCAAATAAAATAATGAATAGGAAGAAGCATTAAGAGTCAGAACATGACATTTTACGCCAGGGTTTGCGAACTCTAAGGTCCACAGGAGCCAGGCAAGGAAGTTAACTGTGAAGTAGTCAGTGTAGAGAATAAATCGACTTAGAAGAGTGAAAGGGAATCCATACTGGGGAGCTAGGAGAACACCTGAAAGGCCACCCTAATGTGGTGGGAACATGAACAGAAAACAAGGAACAAAGTCAGAGATTGTGAGACTGGATGAAAATTCAGGATCCAACTACACGTTGTCTGCAAGTGACACACTTTAGATTCAGAAAAATATATTCTTTCAATAAATGGTGCTAGAGCAACTAGACATGCAAAAATGTATTTGGATCTTTATCTCACACCGTACACAAAAACTACCTCAAAATGGACCACAGACCTAAATGTAAAAGCTAAATTATAAAATTCTAAGAAGAAGAAAATATAGGAGTAAATCTTTGTGATCTTGACTTAGGCAATGATTTCTTAAATATGACACCAAAAGCACAACATAAAAGGAAATTGGTAAATTCGACTTACTCAAAATGAAAAACTTTCATGCTTCAAAAGACACCATATGAGAAAGTAAAAAAGCAGACTAGGCAAATCCATAGAGATAGAAAGGAGACAAGGGTTGCGAAGGGCTGGAGAGAGTGAGGATTGGGGAGTGACTGCTAAGGGATATTGGGTTTCTTTGGGGGGTGATGAAAATATTCTCAAAGTACACGGTGGTGATGACACAACATTCTGAATATAGTAAAACACCACTGAATCGTGCACTCTAAAATGGTGAAGAGTATGGTATCTGAATCACATCTCAATTTTTTAAAAAAAGAAGAAAAATATTGAAAAAAACAACCCACAGACTGGGAGAAAATATTTGCAAATCATGTATCTGATAAAAGGCTCGTACCTAGAATATACAGGGGGCTTTTACAGTTCGATAATAAAAAGACAAATGACCCCATTTAGAAATAGGCAAAGGAAGATATACAAATGGCTAATAAGGACATAAAAGCTCCTCAACATTATTAGTCATTAAGGATATACAAAGCAAAGGCAAATGTGATACCACTTTTCACCCACTAGAATGGCTATAATATTAAAAAGAAAAACAGTATCAAATATCAGTGAGGCTATAGAGAAACTGGAAACTCCATATATTGCTGGTGGGAATATAAAATGGCGCAGCCACTTTGGAAATCAGTTGGGCATCTTCTCTGACAAGTGAAGCACAGCTTTACCGTATGACGGAGCATATCTGCTCTTAGGTATCTACCCAGCAGCAATGAAAACATGTCCACATGAAGACCCACGCACAAGTGTTCACAGCAACATTACTCATAACGGCTCAAAACAAGAAACACCCCAAATGCCCATTAGATGGTGACTGAAGAATCGGACACGTCCATACAATGCAATACTACTCAGCAATAAAAAGGAACTAAGTACTGAAACATAATACAACATGAATGAGCCTCAAACACAACTGCTCAGTGAAATAAACCAAACCGAGAAGAACACGTATTGTATGATTCCATTTATATGACATATTCCCTAAAAGGGCAAATATATAGACAAAAAGTAGACTAACAGTTGCCTAGGCCTGGGGTTGGCGATGGGGAGTGGCTGTAAAAGGGTCTGAGGCTTCTTTTTAAGATGATGGAAATGTTATAAAATTAGATGGTGGTGATGGTTGTACAATTCAATAAACATATGAAAAATACTAACATGTATTGAATTGTGCCCTTAAAAAGGTGAATTTCATGGTATGCAAATCATACCTCCATAAAGCTGTTTTTAGAAAAAAAGAATCAGCAGGATTTGGTAGCTGCTTAGCTGTGGTGAACAAAGCAAGTGGGAGAAATCTAAAAAACACCTAGATGCTTGACTTGAACAACCGATGTGAATGGGAATACACTTTACTGAAAAGGCAAGGTGAAAAGGAGAGGGAATAGGTTTATTGGGGTAAAATAATTTGGTTTGGCATATACTACACATTCCATATTGATGTGAAGGCATCCAGCTGGAGACATCCAAAAAGCAATATGAAAAATAGATTTAAGATTCATTCATTCGACAAATGTGTACTGAATGAACGCAATGTACCAGGAACCATATTTGGTCATGGAAATATTAGCATGCTTTCATGGAGCTCACAGTCAGTGGGGATGAAAATTTAAAAGAAGACTTCATGGATAAATATATTATTATGCAACTGAGAAGAATCAACACAGAGGTGCTGGTTTAACCACTAGTGTGACTGAAACCATCAAGAAAGGATGAAGAGTATAGACAGAAGAAATGTGGCCAGAGATTTTCACAGAGATTTGTAGGGCTGTACAATTGGAAGTGAAGCCATGAAGAAGACAGACAACCCATCAGAGAGAGAAGAAGCAATAACTACAGATGGAGGAGGAGAGAGTTCAAGAAAGAGGGGATAGTAGTCAAAAGGACACATAAAATGTCAGCAAAATGAAATCGAAAAAATGCATTTGAGTGGATTTGATTTAGCACTTCATTCAGTGAACAAATATTTTTTGAGCACCTATTATGTAACAAGTACTTCGGCTTTTATTCTTAGTGAAAGGCAGGAGCCACTGCAGAATTCTGAAGAGAGGCATTACATGATTTGACATTTTAAAGGGTCCCTCAGGGTGCTGTGATGAGAAGATTAAGAACACAAGGGCAGAAGCTGGGAGACTAGTTAGGAGGCTCCCGCAGTCAACTAAGCAAGAAACCTTGGTGACAGCAGTGATGATGGTGAGAAAAGGTCAGATTCAGAATAAATTGCAAAGGTAGAGAGAGCCTATAGGCCCTCCTGATGGATTGCATGTGAGGTTTGAGTGAAACAAGTCAGGCATGACTAAAATTTTTGGCCGGGACCACAGGAATTGCCATGAAATGAAATGAGACAGCTGCAGGTGGAGACGGTGGGGTAAAGCAGAGATCAGTTCATTCACAGACATATTAAGTTTGAGACGTCTACAACTGTGCTATGCTATGCTATGCTATGCTATGCTATGCTATGCTATGCTATGCTATGCTATGCTATGCTATGCTATGCTATATACCGGGTCTTATATTATATTATAGTATATAAGACCCGGTCTTATTTTACTATCATACATTTTGCTCCAAAAGACGCATTAGAGCTGATCGTCCGGGGAAACACGGTAGAGATCCAAGTGAAGACGTCTGATAATCATTTGGACAGACAAGTGTGGTGTTCAGGAGACAGGTGTGGACATTAAGAAGCCAGGGAGACAGAACCAGGAAAGAAGAGTGAAAAGGAGCAGTAAATATAAAGGAAGAAACTCAAAGAGAGGCAAGTATCACTGAAACCAAGAAAACATCACCATGCAAGAAAGAGAGTTCTATCATATCTGTGGTTCTCAACCAGAGTGATCTTGTCCCCTCAACGGACATTTGGCAATACCTGGAGACACTGTTGATAGTCATGACTGAGGGTGGCAGGGGGTGCTACCAGCACATAGTAGGGAGAGGCTAAGTGTCCTGCCTTGCACGCGACGGTCCTCTCCCCATCCCTGTCTGAAATTCAAATCTCTTTGGAGATGGTATAGTGTTAGCCCTCTGAATGGCAGAAGTGCCACTGGGGTACCAACAAAACTCACTAGGAAACTGCCCACAAGGGTGCCAAGGGGTGATTTAAAGGCCAGCTGTGGGATGCTGTTAAAACTCATGGGCAGGTAAGCTTCACTGGGGGGCCTGCATGCAGGCTGGGTACCAGGGAGCAAGGAGGAGGAAAGCATGCCAGAACCAGGAAGAAAAGTCCCTTCCTCCTGTGTGTTCTCTCCAGCATCTTCTACAGACAAAACTTAACATTATGCCAGCTGGCAAAGGAGAAATGCCTCAGGGTGTAGCTCCATGTTACAAACCACGTGTTACAAACCAGTGTGTTGAAGGGTGGACTTGGAGCTGAGAAGCAATAAATTGACAACTGGCACACGCTCCCAGTTCATCTCTCAAAAGAATTTAAAGTGGTCATAACTTTAAAGAAAAAAAATCATGCCCAGGAAAACTATAGATAGAATAGGAAGATATAATCTTACTAAAATTAGACCACAAATTTTGACTCAATTTCTACGTAAATTTCTATGTAAATTTCTAAATAATTATGACTTTTTTTTTTTTGGCATCATGAGAAGTTAAAGCTCTTCTTTTAAAGGGGTACTTATTCTCAACCCTGTACATAAAGACAGAAAAACAAAAGGCCACAGAAGAATATACCACATGTGTTAAGTCACGATTCTCTAAACAGTTTATCACCTACATGTTTGTGTTTCTCAAATTTTCTCACATGACTATGCATAACTTTGAAAATTAGAGAAAATTTAAACTTCTGTTTGAATTATAACTGGTCATTAAATATCAATGTGTGGGGTTGAAGCTGTATAGCTTCTTATGTAACAGGATTCTGAATTCTTTTGAAAGAGCATGCATTAGAAGGAAATCATGCCTGCAAAGCAAATCCTGAAGTTCTAGGTTATTTCCTAATAGCTGTGGACTTAGAGGGAATAAATCAAACATTAATTCTTTCAAATGTTACGAACTATAGCAGCAAACTCATAGTGTTCTATTAAATGATTTAAGAGTACAGTCCAAAAATGAAGATAAAAAAAAGAATCTCCTAGAAATAAAAAATCAGCCAGAGAAGCCGATCAGATCATGGATGCTTCCCTGATAAAATGTATAGGCCCAGGAGTAGCTCAAGATAAAATAGAATCACAACCTTCTCCCCAAAGTGCCAACTGGTCAGTCCCATGCCCTTCTTATACACTCTTCATGGAAGAAAAAAGGCAAATGGCCATGAACACAGGAAGTGACGTTTATCGTCACTAAAAATCAAGGGCTGCACGTTAAAACCATAAATATAGACCATTTTATGACCACTAGGATCACAAGAAATTTAAAAGTCTAACAATACCCATCGTGGAAGAAGACGTGGACCAACAAAACTCTCATACCTTATTGGTATGGCAGGAATTCTTTCTAGTTATGGTTATAATCCCTTCCTGCTGTATTACAGATACGTTCTCCCAATTTCTGACTTGCCTTTGCACTTTGTAACTCCTGACACACAGAAGTTCTTCATTTTAAGGAACTCAAATTTATTGAGTTTTGTTCCTTTATGATATACATAAAATCCTTCCTAGAAAAAGAATCCTTCCCTATCCCGAGATCATAAAGACATGCCTCCACATTGAAAAATTTAGAATTCTGTCCTGCCCATTTAAGTGAAAGGGACAGTATAGAACAGTGGGTAAGAACACGCCAAAGCCAGACCACCTGGGTTTGAATATGACTCTGCCACTGCAACCCTGGGCAAATTGCTTGATTTCGCCATGCTAGCCTCAGTTTCCTCATACAAAACATGAAACGAGCACCTACCATTGCAGATAAATGCAATGATCAAAGGAGTAAATGTATGTGAAGTCCTAGGACAAGGTCCAGCATGCAATAAGTGCTACATAAGCGTTAGCTGTTTCTATTAATATTAAGCCTTTAATCTTCCCGAACCTCGTTTTCTATATGTGGTGAGGTAGAGATCCCATTTCATTTGTTCCTGTATAGGTAACCAATTACTCCAGCAATATCCTATACAGTGAATGGTTTGTCCTTTCCTCACTCATGTGCGGCATCGCTCTGACATATATGAAGTTTCCATAAAGGTCTGTTTCTGTGCCTCTGTTCTGCTTCCTTGGTCTCTTTATCTGTCTCTGCAGCTACCATACTGTCCAATTACACACTGACAGTAATTATACTGGAGAGCGGCGAGCCCCCACCCCCACCTTGTTCCTCAACTTATGTTTGAGACTTTTATGGCCTTAAGCAGGAGACGGCAAACTAAGACCTACAGGCCAAATCCAGCCAGTCACCTGTATTTGTAAACACAATTTTATTGGAGGAGGGCCACAGGCATGTGTCTGCATGTTGTCTACAGCTGCTTTCACTCTACAAACGCAAGAAAGACCATGTGTTCCATCAAGCAGAACATACATACTATTTGGCCAATTACCGAAAGTTTGCAAGCCCCTGGCCTAAAGCATGGTCAATTTTCACAAATGTTCAATACGTGCTTGAAAAAAAAAAAAGTATGTTTTCCAATTGCTTTCCACTCACCAAATCAAATTTGTTAATAATATTCCATCTTCAATATCTTTACTTATTTTTGTCTGCTGAACCTAAGAATTACTGAGAGAGGTATGTGAAAATCTCCTATGATAATGGATTTGTCAATATTTTCTTTAGTTCAGTCAACTTTTTCCTTTATAGTTGAGAATTAGGCTATTAGATTCATACAAACTTAGAATTATTATAACTGCCTACTAAAAGAAAATCAGTTATTTTATCATTATATATTGCCCTTTTCAGATGCTAATATTTTGCCATAAAATATACGGGGTCTGACAATATTTCTACACAACAAATATTCTGGTTAGTATTTGCCTATTTTTTCCATTGTCTACTTTCAACCTTTTTCTGTCCTTCTCCTTGGGGGGTTCTCTTATAAACAGCTTATAGCTAGATTTTGTTTTCTTTTTAAGTCTAACCTGTGTCTTTTAAGAATAGAGGCCATTAATACTTAACTTGATGATTTATATTTGGATTTATTTCTACCATTTTATTTTGTGGTCTCTATTTTCCCCATTTTCTGGGGGTTTTTCTTTCTTATCTTTTGTTAAATTGACTAGTTTTTTTCCCATTTCATCTTTTTTCTTTCCTCGTTTAGAAGACAGCCACTGCTTTCATTCTTTTGATGTTAAGATTTAATTTTTAACATTCATATTTACTAAAATCCTATTTTTTTTAAGCTCTTCCCAAACAATACCAAGGCCTAAAGAGGTTTTAAATCTAGTTATCTCCTCCCATTTTCATCAAATTGCAGTACAGTTTTTTAGCACTCCCTTGGTATTATTGAGAATTTTTGAACTCCACAAATTAGATGTTTTTGTTTTTATATCATTAATACATGTTTAGATTTATCCCCACACTTACCATTTTTACTTCCCTATGCTGCTCCTTACATCTCAAACCTTCCTTCTAAGATCAGAAGTAAATCATTCAAAGTTACTTGGAGGGGGGTGGGTCTCAGATAAACAGGTACACTCTGTTTTTGCTTATCTGAAAATATCTTTATTTTGCCCTAATGTTTGACTGTTTCACGAAACATACAATTTTAAATTGGCCCTTATTTTTGTTTAGCACTGTGATTATTCCACTGTCTTCAGGTTTCTGTTTTAAGACCTTTGTCTTTGTTCTGCATTTCACTATACAATCAGTCCCTGTGCCCAGGTATGGATTTCTTTGTATTTCCTGAGCTTCCAAAATGTGACAATTACAACCTTTTTTCTAGAAAAATTCAGCCGTTAAACACTTCAAATATTGTCTCTTTCCCATTCTCCCTTTATCATCTTATGAAATGTATTCCCTGTATCTCGTATCCTTTTTATCAGTTTCCACTCCTCTGCCTCTGTGCTGCATTCTCTGTACCAGCTCCAGACCTGCTTTCCAGTAATTTTTCTCTTCGGCTGTGTCTAATCTGCCATTTCACTTTTCCATTAATTTTTCTTTATTTGTTTCTTATTTTGCATTTCTATAATTTCTATTCATTCCCTTTTAAAAACTGCTTGGTCAATAATTGTCCCTTGCTTCTTACTCATGTTTCTTTTGCTCTTTCAACAATGTTAAAATACTCATTTCATAAACTGCCTTTATATTCCAATAACTAAAGTCTGTTGGGTTTGGTTCTTTGGTGTGCTGTTCCTACGGACTGTCTCATGGGGGCTTGTTACGACAGTAATTTCTGACTATATTTCCTATTTTATATAACTCTGTGGCAATTCTTCGCAGCTTGGTTGACGATGTTTTCTTCCAGGTAGAATTTGAGTAGGGTTCTGCCAAGCACCTACAGCGTTAAAAACCTAGGTCCATGTTAAATTATCATTCTGGGTTTAGACTTCTTCAAATCATGCAAACAATAGTAATTTAAACCCCAGAAGTACACATGAGGGTGAGTGAGTGGCCACAGATTCTCAGGGGAGAGTTTTTATTTGCTTTTAACCTCCACTCCAAACCAAGACCAGAGAGAAAATTTTCTTGGCCTACTTCTGCAGGGTAAGTTCTTTTTAATGCCTTTACACTTGCTTGTCCATTCCCTAAAGTAGTCTTCAGTCTGGCTTCCCAACCTGTGGAAGCCCATATCTTAGCCCCTGCCCTCTCTGTGCTCTAAAATTACAGGTCACCCAGGTCTCTATATGTCACCAGGGTATCTAGTGGCTTCAAAGCTATCTCACTTCCTTGATAGCCTGCGTTTTCCTTTTTGTAGACTCACCCATTCATTTAAAATGACTTTCTGTCATAATGGGGTTATTTTTGTTTGTTTGTTTTGTTTTTTTGAATCAAGCAAATCTTTCAGTTTTGAATCAAGCAAATCTTTCAGTTTTATAACTGAAAGATTCAGGCAGTTAAATTGTCAGGAAAAAGAAATCCAATGAATGCTTTTTTGACTTCTCAACCTAGTACCATAGCCATTTCGAGTTTTTAACATTTTCTAGCTTAAAAGGCCTGTGTTGAAATTACTTGAGGATAGTCAATAGGAAAATTCCTCTGGAATAAGAATTTAATAAGTCAGTTCACTGGGGTGGTGATGAAATCAAAGGTTTTAATGTGGCAATGTTTGTATTAACCAGATAACTGGTCTTGTGTGAACACAATTTGGGAACTATTTAAAAAACATGAGATGATTTACTTTAATAATGTTCTATTCAAATCCGAGCAATTCACTTTCTAGTCATACATCATGCATCATGAGTTATACCAAATTATATAGCAATTCTACTGTAATTATGTCCCCAAATATCTCTTTTCATATTTTAAAGAAATGTCACAAAGCCAAAATGCCGTATTTACTTTATATAATATTACTCAGCCATTTCAACCAAAAAGTCTCAGTTTATAGTAACAAAGGGCCTAGATTGTGAACTACAAGTATAATGGCTCCACGTCTAATCAAAGAGTTCTGCTAAGCATATTGCCTCCATTTATTTATTCAAATATTTCAATACCTACTATGTGCCGGGCCCTGCACTAAGGACTAGAAAGAGTATAGAGAAGTACGTAATTTCCAAAACCAGCAAGTACGCCAACCTCTTCTCTGGTCCTGTATATGTTATAAAAATAAAACTACCATATGATCCAGCAATTCCACTTCTGGGTATTTATCTGAAGAAAATAAAAACACGAACTCGAAAAGATAATAAGCATCCCCATGTTCAGTGTAGTGTTACTTAAAATAGCCAAGATATGGAAACAACCTAAGGGGCCCATCAATGAATGAATAAAGGAAATGTGGTGTATATACAGCGGAATATTATTCAGCATAAAAAGAAGGAAATTTTGCCATTCGTGACAACATGGATGGACCCAAGGGCATTACGCTAAGTAAAATAAGTCAGACAGAGAAAGACAAATACCGTATCATCTCTCTTATATGTGGAATCTAAGAAAAAAACAAAAAGAAAAACACCAAGCTCATATAGACAAAGAACAGATTGGTGGTTGTCAGAGGCAAGGGGCTGGAGGTGGGTAAAGGGAGTCAAAAGGTACAAACTTCCACTTATAAAATAAAGAAGGCATGGAGCATGTAACATATAGTATGGAAACTATAGTTAATAACACTGTATTGCATATTTGAAAGTTGCTAAGAGATAGATCTTAAAAGTTGTCATCACACACAAAAAACAATTTTGTAACTATATATTTTTGTGACAAATAGTAAGTAGACTTATTGTGTTGATCATTTCATAATGTATACAAATACTGAATAATTATTTTGTACACCTGACTTTAATGTTATATTCAACTATATCTCAATTTTAAAAAAATTGTAATTATAAAATGATTACAAGTTAGAAAAAGAAACCAAATGGAAATTACAGAACTGAAAAATACATTGACAGAAATTGAAAAATTAAAAAAAAATAACTCTTTGGATGGGCTCAATATTGTAGTGAAGATGACCAAGGAGAGAATCAGTCAACTTGAGAAAAGAACAGAATTTAACCAATCTGAGCAACTGAGATAATAGAACGAACACATATGAACAAAGCTTCAGGAGCCTGTGAGACTCTAATAACACAACATTTGTACCAGAGTCCCAGAAGGAAAGGAGAAAAGAAAATAGGACTGAAAGAGTACTCAAGGATAAAAACTCCCCAAAAATGGCAAAACACACAAATGTACATCTGCAAAAAGCTGAGCAAACACCAAACAGGATAAACCCAAGGAAATCTATGGCCAACACATCATAATTAAAGTTCTGCAAACTAAAGACAAAGAAGTATCTGGAAAGCAGCCAGAGAAAAGTCATGCACTATCTACGGAGGAACACCAGTTTGAATGACACTGGACTTCTCATCTGAAACCACGGACGCCAGAAGGAAGGGACACATGTCATTTTTCAAGCACTGACAGAACAGAACTGTCAACCCAAATTCTATATCCAGAGAAACTATCCTTCAGGAATGAAGAGGGAAAAGAACATTATCAAACTAAAAAGAAGTTGTCACCAGCAGATATACCCTTAAAGAATGTCTAAAGAAGTTCTTGAAAAAGAAAGGAAATGATAAGAAATAAAGAATCTTAGCTCATCAAGAACAACAACAAAAAGAGCAGAAATATGGGTGCAAACAATAGACTATCCTTCCCATGAGTTTTATAAATCATATTTGAGGAGTGAAACAAAAATTAAATACCATCCGGTGTCTAATATAAAAAATGGGGTAGGTAAAGGAACTTAAATGGAAGGTTTTCACACTTTCCTCAAAGTGTGACATAGTAACATGTTGTTCACACTTTATTCAAAGTAGTAAAATGTTGATACCAGAAGACTGTGAATATATATATACTGTGTGGAGAGATAGATAGATTATATATATGGAGTGACAGAGATTGTATATATATATATATATATATATATATATATATATACACACACACACACACACATACAGAGAGAGAGAGAGAGAAAGAGAGACACGCCCAGAGCAACCACTAAAAAAACTATACATTATTTCAAGTAACCCACATGAAGACACAAAGAGAAAACAGAGGAATGAGAACCAGAGGAAACAAACAATGCAAACAATAAAACGGCAGATTTTAGCTCTAATATAATAATGGACTGAATTGTGTTCCCCCCAAATTCATACAGTGAAGTTCTAATCTCTGGTATGACTGTATTTGGTGATAGGGCCTTTAAGAGGTAATTAAGGTTAAATGAGGTCAAAAGGGCGGGGCCCTGACCCAATAGGATTAATGTCCCTGTAAGAAGAGACCTTGGAGAGCTCCATTCTCTCTCCAGCCACACAAAGAAGAGATCATATGAGCACACAGGGAGATGGCAGCTGCCTGCGAGCCAAGAGAAGAGGTGTCAGAATGAAATCTACCCTGCCAACACCTTGATCTTAGACCTCTCAGCTCCAGAACTTTGAGAAAATAAATGTCTGTTGTTTATGTCTTCCAGTCTACAGCGTTTTGTTACGGCAGCCCACACAGACTAAGACAAATTACCTTAAATGTAAATGATCTAAAGGTATACTAATCAAGACAGAGATTGACAGCATGCATTAAGAAGAAGAAACAAAGTGACCCAAATCCAAGCTGTCTACAAGGAAGTCAGTCCAAATTCAACCACAGAAGTAGGTTGAAAGTAAAAAGGACAGACAGTGAAAAGAATAAAGAGATTGGGGCAGGGGCATGTTTTCTCTACACCTGTAAAGCCAGTTAATGTTAATGGTAGAAGGGAAAATTCCAAAAACGACATGACTTCTAAGGGAAGCACACAGTCCAGCATCCATGTCACCAAAGCCTGTATCAGACAATCAGTAAGCAAAACCATATCCAAACACATAGCTTAAAAGGTAAAAGCAAAGGTAGTTAGTTACAGACAATAAAATATAACAAGAGAACAAGACAGGAGTGGAACAGAAATACACCACAAAGCAAAGGACGGGAATTACAGAGCCATAGACCCTGATACCTCATTTATTGAACACTGTCCACTTCTGAGATCCCTCCTGAAATAATCAGAACATTCTGTGCAATGGACTTAACTATAACAATTATTGGCACCCATTTTTATAAGAGCAATACAGGTTCCCTGTTTTAAGGTTGGGTACTTCCTGTATGCTGCAGATAAATCAAGTTTAAAAATTACATGTTATATTAAACGTAAGGTCTAAGTGCCTGGTACAAACTTGACACAGTATTTATTAAAGAAGAGAAAGGAGGAAGAGAATAATTCATAAATGAATTAATAAAAGTCAGTGGCCCCTTGTCTGACAAGACATTCACAGGAATTTTGCATGCAGCCCCTCATCAGTGTTAAAAGCCCTCAAGTCCAGATTTTATGAGACTGGTTTAGATTTTGCATCAGGAAGAACCTACTCTAGCAATTTAGGTCATTTACCTCTTTAAACAAAAGAGTTAGATCAGATAATTTCTCAAAGACCTTTCCAATGCTATTATTTAATGATTTACACCCTGGTCAAATTCTCTGATGGGATTACCTCTCTTTTACTGTCAAATGTAATGGCACAGGATATTCAACTGAACATTTGGTTTATCTAACTGCCTCTGTTAAGTGTATTTACCATCTGGGACAGGTTTGAAATATAAGGCAGAAGCTAGAGAAACCATGGAAATCTTCCGTGTATCTTAGTCATGTCACATGATCATGAGTGAGAAAACACGCCGCACAATAGCCTCAGGAAAGAAAGGTAAATGCCATGACGCTACACTGCGCCAGACTTGTTGGAAATAGTCTAGATTTAGCTCAGTTTCAGTAAAAAATACTTCTCAAAGCAAATGCAGTAACTCTCTCAAAAAA
Source organism: Rhinolophus sinicus (assembly GCF_036562045.2). Taxonomy (NCBI): domain Eukaryota; kingdom Metazoa; phylum Chordata; class Mammalia; order Chiroptera; family Rhinolophidae; genus Rhinolophus; species Rhinolophus sinicus. Next base: position 44,581,646 of record NC_133763.1, on the reverse strand, counting down.
CGTTTTAATCTATAAAACTCATTAAAAATGTATGAATGAATTTGGCACACAGTAAGGTATGAGATGTCTAAAAGTACCCCAACTTTTTCAGGTCTCCCAGTGCAATCATCACTGATGCCAGTAGAAAAGCCACTTCCCACCGTACAGGCCTTTGACTTAGCTTTCCTGAGCTGCAGTGCAGCTTTTGGGGTATACCTGTAAGTGGCCTCCTAATAGAAACTAGGTCTTCCCATTGAAACCCTGTAATATTCAACATGGATGAACTGACTATCTTACTGCATTCCACACCTGAAGTTTTCACATCAGCCCACTGAATTACAAAAAAAAAAAAAAAAAAAAATTATCTCCTATTTGTAAAACTGTAGGATTAAGTAGTCTAACTCCTTTCCATATAACTTTTAAAAATGCCATCGATTCTTATGTGGGGTTTTTTGTTTGTTTGTTTTTCAGTCTGATGTTTCACCTGAATGAAAGAATTCGTTATTAAAATAAGCAGAAACATTTAATCCACAAGAATTTTTAGCAGCTAGAACTAGCAGTCAGTTCCTAAATCCACAGCCTTTGTTTCCAGTCTCTCTTTTTGGTCTATATTTGCTGCAGTGTTGAAGGAGTGACAATGAAGCAATAAAGCAACTAACGGAGGAAAAGTTGAATTCCGCAAGGTAGGGTCCATGTTTCATATCCAAATGCTAACGGCCCTGGGCTGTGCATAGAGAATCATTTGATCTCAGGGCTACCAAGGGTCCAAGGCGTGTCAAGGGCCAGTCATGCTTAGATTCCATCTGCAACAATTCCAATAAGAGGCCTTCCGTCCTCTGCTCAACACTGCCAGTGTCTGGGACAGGCTGCTGCTTTATGAGACTGCCCACTCCATCCCCACAGCTCTGACTGTTAGGAAGTTCTCTCAGAGTGGGTACAAATCTGTCTCTCTGTCATTTCCACCCACGAGTGCTAATTCTATCCCTCGGGACCACACAGAAAAAGCCTAGTCTTCTTCCACCTTCCACATGTCAGCCCTTCAAATAGTTGAAGATAGTTATCAAGTCTCCCGTGACGGTGTGGTAGGCTGGATAAGAAATGGCCCTCCAAAGACATCATGTCCTGATCTCCACAACCTAAGAATATTCTGACACAGGCACAGGTTAAGTTTGCAGACGGGATGCAAATTCAGGATTTGCAGATGGAGAGATTAACCCGGATTATCCTGGTGAGCCCAATGCAATCAATCACAGGGGTCCTTAGAAGAGAGAAGCACAGGGTCAGAGAGAGAGGAAGACATGTGACAATGGAAGCAGAGGTTGGAGTCATGCAGTCTGAAGATGGAGGAAGGGCCAGGAGCCTAGGAATGCAGGCAGCCTCTAGGAGTTGGAAAAATCAAGAAAAGAGATTCTTCCCTAGAGCCTCCCAAAGCAATGCAGCCTTGCACACCCATTTAGACTGTTGACTTCCAGAACTGTAAGAGAATAAATCTGTGTTCTTTTATGCCACTGAATTTATGGTGTTTTGTTATAGCAGAAATAGGAAACTAATACACTCCTCTTTCCAAACTGAAAGATTTCTGCAACCACTCTTCAAATGACAGTTTCAAGTCTCGCCCTTGGATAGTCCCAATCTTTCTTTTGCCTAAGACCCCAGGTGTTTCCTCCCTTTTATCCTACACCCTACTCTCCTGGCTCAAATAGCTTTAGACTTTCTCTCCCGCGATGTCTAACACCCCATTCATTTGGTCCTCTTACTCTTACCAAGCACGTTCTCAGAGTAACTACTCAATACATAAGTATTAAGTTGAAATGCAACAACTGTTCAAAACTCCCAACAGTTTTGATCTTCTAACAGGTTAAAAGGCCACCTCTTCTCCCCTCCCAAACTGAGGGATAATATAATTTAACCTTTAGAATCCTCAAGTTCCTCCCCGTCGGTAAGGATTTAATAGTACAGAATACAGATTAGAAAGATGACTTCTCAATTGACTTTTTTTTTAATAGAACCACAGTGGAAATTGAAGATAAAAGTTCCCTATATTATGTATATGACTAATGTGTCCCAATACCAGGACCTCTAAACTCTATATTTATTTTTAGCTATCATGCAAATGGTAGAATTTATTACAAAAATCAATTAAACAAAAGTATAGCATTAGCTAAGCCAAATGTTTTATTCAAAATATTTAAACACTTATATAATAGGTTTATCTGCCAACATTAATTTCTTTCAGAAAAATGTTGCAAAAAAAATAAGTATTTGACAAATGCACTGTAATAAACATTGTGTTTATAGCATAATTCACTTTACAATCTTAAAGGTTTTCCAACACACTCTATTCACGGATGCTAAAGTCTAGTGCACTGATCATTACAGTTCAGAATTTTATTAGTTATTAAATCATTCACTATAATACTTTCTCATTGAGTTTCTGTGCATAAGGGCACCTTAAATATTTACTGAAGACCACTGCAAGCCTTGTATTAAAAAGAGAGGGAAATTCAAGTGTATATAAGACATGGTCCCCAACTTCAATTTGCTCTCAATCTTGTTCAAGAATATAGCATACTTATAAATAAAAGTGGGAAAGAGGAATAATACAAAGCAATGTAACAAATGAGTAGCACAGGCAGTTAAGTGCCATAAGAGTTCCGAAGAGAGAGTCCTCAATGAATAGAATGGTCAAAGAAGTTGGCTTGGGTAGGGCTCAGAAAGAAATGGGAGGGGAAAAAAAAAGAACATACCAAACTAGTGAAATAGCACCAGTAAAGCCAAGAAGGCAAAAGCCATGTTCAAAGGATAGTAAGCAAACAAATTAGACACTGTGGAGAATTTTATGTAGAGAAATGAAAAAAGATGGCAGGAGAAATGGGTTGGAGACAAATTACAGAGCCTAACAAATCTCCCATCACAGTGTATTCCATGTATCAGACACTCAAACTTTTTAAAAATAAATTGTTGATAAAGGTCTTGGATGCCAGACAAATAAATTTATATTTTCTCTGGTAAACAACAGGGAACCACTGAGGTTTCTGGACAAGAGAATGACTCACATAAAACAGAATTGACAGTAGTAAACATAAAACTGAAATCAAAGAACCCCAGATTTGAGGTGGGAAACGTGCAGACAAGAAAGTAGATATGAAAATTAAAAGGAATGGATGGGAATATAAACAGTATAACAAAGAAAGAACTGACGAAACTTGGTAATTAGTTTTTCTCTCTTTCATGAGGTGGAATTAAAGAGTCTGGGTGACAATGAGAATTCACTCAGAAATTATCTACTGAATTTCTATTATGCCAATCACTGAGCTAGCTGGTAGGGATAAAATAGTGACCGTGACAATGAACTATCTCAGTGAGGCTTTAAGACTAACAGGACACAGGGAAGTAACTATTAGTTATAACACTGTGGTAAATGCTTTGGATGAGAAAAGTAAGGCACACAGGAAAAGTACACAGCCCCAAACTGAGATCGGGACAGGAAACTGATTGTGAGAAGGAAATCAAATGGGGAATGCGGTGCAGCAAAAGTAGAAAAGTGAAAGTACATATACACATTAAGTCCCTTCCTTAAATCACTCCATTAAATATAAAGGATTCAAATTAAGCTACCAAAATCAATAAATGTGGTCCCCAATTTAAGACCTCCAGAAATTTACTTCTATAATAATATGATGGGTCGAAACTCCAACTTTCTATTTTGATGAACTATGTTACAAGATGAAACTGCATTCTCAAAAAATCACCAATGTACAAAGGGCATTAGAGAATTTTATGGGTGATGGAAACACTCTGAATTTTTATTGTGATTACATGACTGTACAGTCATCAAAACTAACAGAAGTGTACACCTACAAAGGGTGAATTTTACTATATGTAAATTATACCTCAACAAACGTGATATAAAAAGATCATCAGTGGCCGGCCCAGTGGCTCAGGCAGTTGGAGCTCCGGGCTCCTAACACCAAAGGCTGCTAGTTCGGTTCCCACATGGGTCAATGGGCTCTCAACCACAAGGTTGCAGGTTGATTCCTCGAGTCCCGCAAGGGATGGTGGGCAGCGCCCCTGCAACTAAGATTGAACACGGCACCTTGAGCTGAGCTGCCGCTAAGCTACCTGGTGGCTCAGTTGGTTGGAGTGCGTCCTCTCAACCACAAGGTTGCCGGTTCGACTCCCGCAGGGGATGGTGGGCAGCGCCCCCTGCAACTAACAACGGCAACTGGACCTGGAGCTGAGCTGCACCCTCCACAACTAAGACTGAAAGGACAACAACTTGACTTGGAAAAACGTCCTGGAAGTACACACTGTTCCCCCAATAAATTCCTGTTCTCCTTCCCCAATGAAATCTTAAAAAAAAAGGATAATTAAAAAAAAAAAGATCATCAATGACTTAGTACTTGCTAAATTCAATGGCAACTATTCAAAGGCAATTCAACAGTTACTTAATGTTATATTAGGAACAAAGTATATGCCAATATCACCTTTACTATTTACACTATTGTACAAATATGCTATAAATACACATACTTTCTTAAGAAATATGTAATTTTTATTTTAATGGAACTCCACGCATTTCATCCTGAATTTGAGAAACAAGTCGTGCTGCTCAGGCTTAGGATCTAACTGGAGGTCCCAGTTCACATTGTATCATCTTTATTTTTAAAATTATTTTATTGGGGAACAGTGTGTTTCTCCAGGGCCCATCAGCTCCAAGTCGTTGTCCTTCAATCTAGTTGTGGAGGGTGCAGCTCAGCTCCAAGTCCAGTTGCCATTTTCAATCTTTAGTTGCAGGGGGTACAGCCCACCATCCTTTGTGGGAATTTAACTGGCAACTCTGTTGTTGAGAGCTCGCGCTCCAACCAACTGAGGCATCCGGCCACCCCTCCAGAAGCTCAGCGGCAGCTTGTTGTCTTCAATCTAGTTGTGGAGGGCGCAGCTCACTGGCCCATGTGGGAATCCTGTTGTTCAGAGCTCATGCTCTAACCAACTGAGCCATCTGGCCGCCCCTCCATCATCATTTTAACAAATTTAAAATCTAAATCATATTCCTCCTTAAACCAATTCTCCTTCATACTCTCACTTCTGTATCTCAAGATCTGTTACCTTTGATATTTGGAATCTTTCTGGTACCTCTTCCCAGCATCAGTTCTTCCTGTCCTGGGAAATAAAACTGTCCCTTTAAAGGCTTCCATACTAAGCTCTGCTCCCTCTAATTTGTCCTACACACCAGTGCCAGATCAATCACATATTCTTTTATTACGTAAACCCCAGATCTAAACCATTGGCTATTTCCATGGACTGTAAGATAAAATGCAAACATCTCTGAACAGCTTCCAAATCCTTCCTAATCTGACCTAATCCTGTATCTACAACTTTTTCTAGACTGCATAAAATGAACGGACTTAAAAATCACAGAAAGGAAAGGATATTAGGAAAGGGGATAAGGAGATAACACACTAAAAGTTTCAAAACTTGAAGTACAAGGCATATGCTGTTGTAAGGAATAGACAAATTTCACTGGCACAGGAGGAAATAATTGGAAGTGAGGCTGGAAAAGTAGGCTCGGTCCACACTTGTAAGACTTAGGTGTTAAACGGAAGGTTTCAGTAGGCATCAAGAGAAGTCGTCATGGATATTTTTTGTGTTATTTTTTTTGAACAGAGGAATAATATAACAAAAGTGATGCTCAAGGAAAATTATTCTGGGGCTGGAAAATAGATGTAATGGTGTGTGGGGGGGTTTAAATAGAAAATAGAGGCAAAGGAGGATCATAGTCACGGTACATAGTCTAAGCATAAAGTCAAAAGGATTTGAATACTGGCAGGAAAGTTAGGAAATAAAGAGAAACTATTCGTTCTCAGCTACTGCTGGTATACACACAGAACCTCCCAAAATAATCAATCAGACAGTGTTAGGTGTCCCATCAGATACCGGGCCAGAAAGGTGGGGGTGGGGGTGGGGAGGGTGGTTATAAAATTCACATAGTATTTGAATAATTTCGGTTAATTTTAATCCATCTGGCCAGCAATGGCCTGGGTAATTCAAAAACAGCCCCAAATTCCTTTACATTTCAATGAACTTCTGGCAGAAAGACGACTTGAATTACAACTGGCTACTTTGGTTATTAGTATTACTTGTGTTCCTCAAAAAAGACTACTAGATAAGCATTTAGAAGAAAGGTACCAAAAACAGAGGAAGAGGATCTGGGATTAAAAATTGTCCACTGTCTGAAAATGCCAAGATTTGCTGCAGATTTTCATGATTTGATCTAGTAACACCTTCACACAAATATTGTGAAACTTGTAATAATAATTACGTCATCTCCTTAAGAAAATGATACACCAAATTTCACGCAACAATTAGAATTCGTATTAGAAGTATGAAAGTAAGTTTTAATTATAGCATTTAGCACTGTCTTACACATAAGCATCCTTTATGTGATTTAAATCTGCTTTCATTAAATATGTTAACTTGGACTGGAGTAAGTTAATTCATACAACTATTTTATTACGGTTACTAAATAATATCTATATATAGATGTTAAACAGAACAGAAAATTTAACTTCATTCTCTAAAACAGATTTTTGCTCAAGATTTAGTTGGAGAAACAACCAAGGAGTAAACCAATTCCCTCCAAAGAGGCCAGTTTTTGTTTCATTTCCAATGAAATATATAGCTCATTTAATTCATCAGATTTTTTTTTCAAGGAGCATGACAATTTAAAACATCTCTTCAGGTATGTGCTTGAGGTTACAAGAGATTATGTGGGAAGTAATCAGACGCAGCAATTCACAAGCGTACCAGGACACACATGAAAACCAGTCTTCATTTACAAATGAGCGTTCTGACAAAAGATACAATAGAGATGCCTCATTATACTATCAGAAGTAGTTAGTGAAAACATCAAGTTCAAAAACAAACATCAAGTTCAAAAATAAGGCATTTTGTGGATATGAAGATGGAGGGTATGTATGTGTCAAAGCCTCTGGCTTCCCACTAGATGAAGGTCAACATGTCCAAACACCCAGTTTTAACATTGAAACACTGCCGCTCAACAAAGAGGCGATTAAGTCCCTGAGAACAGTTATTTATTAGGGTTTTATATGTGTCAAGTTCGTGTTTGCAAACACTTTGACAATTTATTGGTAGCTTACTCCAGGTTTGGTTTTGGTTTTTAATTTTCTTACTGACTTGAAATCTAAGACTGATTCAATTTTTTTTAATGGAAATAGTAACAACTTGGTTATACAAGCCAAGATTACTTCTGCGTGTACACAAGATCCGTCTGGCTATCTACAGGAGGGCAGAAACTGGAAGTGAGGAGTTAAGGTCCAGAGCCGCAAATTAGGAGATGTTTACACACAATAAAAGGACCTTCTCTTGTGTTGATCAAAGCCACTACCCATGGCAATATTTCAGCTGCAGAAGAGGGAATATAACCAGTCACGAATAGGTACTACCATGTGTCCCCAAAAACAAGACCTAGCCAGACAATCAGCTCTAATGCATCTTTTGGAGCAAAAATTAATGTAATACCCGGTCTTATATTATATAAGACCCGGTCTTATTTTACTCAGGTCTTATATTAATTTTTTCTCCAAAATCAGCTCTAATGCGTCTTTTGGAGCTTAAATTAATATAAGATCCGGTCTTATATTATATTATATTATATACAACCTGGTCTTATAGTAAAATAAGCCTGGGTCTTTTATTAATTTTAGCTCCAAAAGACGCATTAGAGCTGATTGTCCGGCTAGGTCTTATTTTCGGGGAAACAGGGTATGTCGGCGTCCTCACTGGGGCATCCAACCACCCAGGCAGGGCTAACAACCTGGAATATCATGACTGTTTATCACCGTGACAGTTACTGCTGAGACGAGGGCTGCAGTTTTCCTGTATAGTTAACGATTCAGCAAATAATGCAAAATAACGGGTGGCTTTTGGAACCAAAAAAGAGAAGACTCTCTTTTGGGCTAAAAGATCTGACATTTGCCTCAAAAGGAAACTAAAACTCCAAAGATACTGAGACCATATACTATGATGAAAACTATCAGCTCCATAAACAGCAAGACAGAATGTTACAGTTATCATGATTCCCCCAAATGTTCCTTTTTTTTTTTTGACCAAGTAATCCCATGCCTAGGAATGCCATAGCCAAAATAATGTAAAGGAGTAAAAGAAAAAGAAAAGCAATTATTACAATTGCTTCTGGGTGGAAAATGATTAGTAGTCATTGTTTGTCCTGATTCTTTCTACTCTATGGAAATTTTGCATACAGAATTGTGGCAGGGCTGCGATTCCAATTTAAGACTAATAACCAAAATGCAAGCTCTTGACTCTATAATATAAGGAGAGGTTTGCCAACCCCACAAAAGGATTGCCACGCAGGAAAAATGAAGCTGACTTACATGGCAGTCCTTACAAAGAATCTCCCAATACAGGGCACTCTCTCAATTAATCTATTTTGAACAACAAAATACTGTTACAGAAAGCAATCTGGTAAGAAGGCAGATGGCGAAAGGCTACCCTCAGGCAAGACAAGTGGAACTGCCTGAAGAAATGGGATGATAAAAGAGAGGGCAAGGGACCCCGATACCTTCCTTATACTTTCCTGCCAGTCACATGAGGCAGAATCCGTTTAATGGGGGTGATTTGAGGCAAAGCGCTTACAACGACGCTTGCAATTCTGTTCTTTTGAGTCGTGTAAGAGGGTAAGGGGAAAATGTCACTGAGTTAGGTTGGCACTGATAATTCCTCTCATCAGTTTGGTATAATTTAGCATAGAATAGGCTAATTCAGTGACACTGACCTACTATGCAATGGGAAATGGCGAGTAGTGGGGTGCGCCCAGCAGGGAGAGGGTGCTGAGACTAAACAGCCGGGAGACAGTGTACAGACACATAAAATAATACCAAAGAATAAAAATGAGAATGGGATAGGGGAAAATAGTGGAAGAAAGGGAGTTCCCAAATGCTAATTCCACTTTGTAATCTTACCTATGTCCGGCCCTAAACACTATCTCTCCCTAACGCCCATAATGATGTCATTTAAGTCTTATCCCAGACATTCCATTTGGTTTTGACCAAACTGGTACTGATTATGACCAAACTAGCCAGCATTCCTGTGTTAAATATAAAAATTTCAGGAATATTTCACAGAGAAAAAATCAAAGATACCAAAGAAAAAATTCATTTTTGGTAACTGTGTACTTCATAAAACTATGTACATGTTCAGTGTATGGGAAACTACATAAGGAACAATGACACATCTCTCTCCCTTACTGGGCTTTGTTTCCAAAGCTTAAAAAAAAAAAAGACATAACTTGCTTTATTCAACTGGTCAAAGTCATTTTGTGCTTGTGTTATGTTTTTTAAAAGAGATTTTGAAAAGTCGACTCCTAGTTATATTCCAAATAACTTCAAATGGTCACATTTTGGCTTCTCCCTCTATACTTTTCTAATTCTTCCTAACAAGGAACTCAATTCCACTTTGTTTTTCCTTGTCAAATCTGGGACAGTACATCGTATTCCTCTTGACCCTTTCCACCAAGGTGAAGCTCTTCTCCAGTCAAAAGTACAGACTGCCTTCCAGTCTAAAAAGTTGTGTTATTGATTAATGCAAATTTGAACATTTTTCTCAGCATTGGCAACAGCGCAATTTTATCACCATGGCCTGCTTGATGGAGTCTAACTTACTGGACTAAGCTATAAAATTAATAATGTATAACGGCAAAGTACAGAACTATTTAAGTACCCTGGGGTTGCAAAGAACAGAAATTAAGTAAAAAAAAAAAAAAATTGTAATAGAGAAATCTCCAAAGGAGGTAAGTTTAGGACTGGATTTTGAAGAAGCATGACACATACTTTGGTTTGGCTCTAATGGAGTATACATATTGGGTAATAATGAGAAATGAGTTTGGAAAGAGTTGCTGGAGGATATTAAACATTAGAACAGAGAATAACCATAGCAAAGAAAACATCAGGTTAATTTCCTTAACAAGCCAAATGATCATAAGGCAGTAATGAAAAGGTTTATTTTACAAGAAAGCATAAAAATAATATCAATGTAAGACAACTAGTTCCACTTTTAAAAACAAACATGTCTCACATTTCTGTACCAACTTAAATCATTATTAACTTCCAAGTTTGACACTGCCGTAACTGATAACCCGGCTAGTTGATTCCACCGGATAGAAAACTAAAATGGCATTTTCATGCCTTAGAAAACAAGGTGCTCACACAAAGCAGATGAAAAATCTGCAGCCTGTGTCCATGTGCATATAATTTTACACAGAGGACGAGGTTTCTTTTTACCGGATTGCATAAGCTTCTCTACCTTCTTGAACTTCAGTTTTTATTACGTTTTTAAAGAAACATACAGCAAAAAGATGGAAAGAGATTTTCGAAAGCTGAAATAAAAGTCAAAGGTTAAATTCCTTGAAAGAAAGGAAATGAATCATTCCCTTTTGTACCTCAGCCTGGCACAGGCTCAGTGCATAGTAGGCACGCAAGGAACATTGTTAATTAATGGCAAAAGGCCTTGCCAACAAAAGGATTAATGCTTGGACAAACCCCAAGCTACATTCCTGGACCAAATATCTGAAAATGTTCTGCATCTACAACATTATATTGTACTTTTCGACAAGTCCTATGTGCTAAGCTAACTTTGTGATCCAATCAAATGCAACAGTAGTGCTATATCCTTTGTATTCTGTCTTTAAAATTTGGGTCCGAGAGATTTTTAGCACATAAACGAGTAGGCAGCAAAACTTGTCCAGTTTCCAAAATTCACTTCTAATTTATAAGTTAAAATAGGATCAAGTTGGGGTCCTAGACTAATGATAACCTCATGCTAAGCCTAGATTCATCAAAAATTATCTGCATGACCTTGAGTATATCACTTTTCTCCAAGCCTCAGTTTTCTCATCTGTAAAATGAGAAAAATGGGCATTTCAAAGCCTTCCTTGGGGAAGTGTATTGATGACTGTAATTTACTTTGAAATGCCCACAAAAAAAGTAAAAGTTAAAATAAATGAATGGGACTATATGAAACTTAAAAGCTTCTGCACAGCAAAAGAAACCATCGACAAAATAAAGAGGCCACCAACTGAATGGGAGAAGATTTTTGCAAACAGTGCCTCTGATAAGGGGCTAATATCCAAAATATACAAGGAACTCATGAAACTCAACAACAAAAAAACAAACAACCCAATTGAAAAATGGGCAGACGACCTGAAGAGACATTTCTCCAAAGAGGACATACAAATGGCAAATAGACATAAGAAAAAATGCTCAACATCACTAATCATCAGAGAAATGCAAATCAAAACCACAATGAGATATCACCTCACCCCAGTCAGAATGGCTATCATCAACAAGACAAATAGTAACAAATGTTGGAGAGGCTGTGGAGAAAAAGGAACCCTCATACACTGTTGGTGGGACTGCAGACTGGTGCAGCCGCTATGGAAGGCAGTGTGGAGGTTCCTCAAAAAATTACGAATAGAATTACCATATGACCCAGCAATCCCTCTCCTGGGTATCTACCCAAAAAATCTGAAAACATTTATACATAAAGACACGTGTTCATTGCAGCTTTGTTTATGGTGGCGAAGACATGGAAACAACCAAAATGTCCTTCGATAGATGAATGGATAAAGAAGTTGTGGTATATATACACAATGGAATACTATTCGGCGGTAAGGAAAGATGATATAGGAACATTTGTGACAACATGGATGGATCTTGAGAGTGTAATGCTGAGCGAAATAAGTCAGACAGAAAAAGCAGAGAACCATGTGATTTCACTGATATGTAGTTTATAAACCAAAAACAACAAAAAACAAGACAAACAAATGAGAAACAAAAACTCATAGACACAGACAATAGTTTAGTGGTTACCAGAGGGTAATGGGGGAGGGGGATGAGAGATGAGGGTAAGGGGATCAAATATATGGTGATGGAAGGAGAACTGACTCTGGGTGGTGAACACACAATGGGATTTATAGATGATGTAATACAGAATTGTACACCTGAAATCTATGTAATTTTGCTAACAACTGTCACCCCAATAAATTTAATTTAAAAAAAAAAGGGTAAAAAAAAAAGAAATGCACAAAAAAAGCATAGAACAATGGATGGATAGAGAGATAATAAAGCAAGTGAACTGAAAACATTAAGAAAATAATCTAGGTGGTTGATATACTTCTACCACAGGAAAAAAAACAACCTAATCAATCCTCCCAAACTCCCATCTTTCCTTTTCCTGGTATCACCAGTCACCCAGTTGCTCAAAGAAAAAAAAAAAAAAAAAAGTAGATTTCGCTTCTTCCCTCACCTGCAATCAATCAGCAAGCCCTGTAAATTCTTCTTTCAAAGCATCTCAAATCCATTCATTTCATTTCACTGCCACAATTGTATGGCAGTCCAAGCCATCATTATCTTTCACCTGAACTAAAAGGTCTCCCTTCTTCCACTCCTGTTCCCCTCCCAAATCATAAACAATGACTTTTTGAAATGTATACCAGACAATCACCGTCCAAGTTTACAATTCCCAGTGACACTAAGAATAGGTAACATCCAGGCCCCGACCGGCCCCGCCTACTTCTTTGATCGCACCCCATTACTCTCACCCCCTCATTTGCGAGGTGCCAGCCACACTTTCTCTTCCTTTCTAGTCCTATAGCATGCCAAAGCTCTGCTATTAAGGCCTCTGTACGTTACAATTCCCTTTGGCTGGGATTTTTCCTCAAAATTTTCACATGGCAGACTCCTTCCTTCTTCTAGTCATTCAACTTGCAGCTTCCTGCCCCCTCCTCCGGAAGCCCTCCCTGACTACCTGTCTACACAAGACACTATCTCATCACGGTGATCGATTCTCCTCAGAGCAGCAGAATACACTGCATACGAGCACAGACAGACTCTGCAGTCACACTGCCTGGATTCAGGGTCCAGCTCAGTACTCTCCTACTGCGTGACCTTGGGCAAGTGACTTAGCTTTCCTGTGCCTTGGTTTTCTCATACATAAAAAGAAGACACTACTACTTCACAGGGTCAGTGTGAGATTAAAGATGAAGGAGAACGCTTAAGAGCAATGCCTGACACATAATAAGGGCCGTTTAAGTCTTTGCTACCATTATTATTATGGCATTAGCTTATGTTTTATTTTTTATTTTTTATTGCCCCACTGGAATGTTAACTCCGTAAGAGATCTTGTTTGCTGTGTTTATTGCTATGTCCCCAATGCCTAGAACATTATCAAACACTTTGCAAAAAAGCGCAATAAATATCTGCTGAATAAAAACAATTATGTTCTTATATTTGATTGTGGTAGCTTCATTTGCCCTCAGTAAACATTTACTTACAGCGTAGCATTTTTCCCTTTGCTTAAGTTCCAGAAATTATTGGGAAGAAATAAAGCCAGGAAGCAATATAAACACTGTGATCTTAAAAGAATCCATTAATTTGTTAATTTGTGATTTTAAAAAATTCCTTTCTCATTTAAAAAACCAAAAATAATTTTTAAAAATCAAGTTGTTTAAAACAAATCAGTCTCCTTTTCTTTCTTACCTTAGCTAAAGCATTAATAAATAAACTTAGCTCTCACTTGCTCATTTCATACTAAAAGTATAATGTTTATCAGATATCGTTCTTAGTCTATTTAGCAAGAATTTTAAAAGATTATTTTAAAATGGCAGCGGTTGAAAAATGACAAATCCACTACCTTAATGAATCCACTTCTTCAGTCTGTGACCTCTTTGGTCACACAGTCCCCTGCACCTAAAAAGGTCCACTTAAAGTCACAAATTACATTGGAGTGATGGTGTTGAGTAGGGGGCATGGGCAGGAAAACCATTATAACAAAGAGACTTATCTTCTGGGGATAAAAATTCAACTGAGTATACAGATATCTAATTATAATGTTGTACTCCTGAAATTTATATCATGTTAAACCAATGTTACCTCCATAAAAAATAAAGTTATAAACAGGCAAGATAAAAAAATTAATAAAATGAAATAAAAGTTAGAAAAAAGAGAGACTTATCACCTACTCTATAATATTAGAGCCCTAGAGCCTTAGGGGATTTATATAGTAATAAGCTTTTGTTATCTATCATAGTAATTGCTGAAAGAATAAAAAATATGTGCTTACCCATAGCATATTAATCCACAATTTAATATGCTGTAAACAAGGTGGTAATTTTAATGCACTGAAATGTTTCTTAATAACAACATGGATCTATGTTACAAAATATATATTAGTTTCCTACACTGGCTGTAACAAAGTATCACAAACTGAGTGGCTTAAAACAACAGAAATGTATTCTCTCTCCGTTCTGGAGGCCAGAAATGGGAAATCAAGGTGTCAGCAGAGCCCAGCTCCCTCTGAGACTCTCAGGAGAATCCCTTTGCCTACCCAGCTTCCGCTGCTGCCTGTCAATCTCTGGCATTCTTGGCTTGTACCTGCAGCACTTCAGTCTGCCTGGGCAGTCACATGGTACTCTCCCTCATGTTCTCATTTCGTAAGGGCCCACGCTACCCAGGACAACTTCATTTTAATGAAGTCTGCAAAGACCTATTTCCAAACAGCGGTACTGTGGGGTTAGGACTTCAACATACCTTTGGGGGACACACAGTGCAACCCATAACATATACCTACGTATACACTGCATTATTATCTTAAGTTATAAACGTTTCAATTTGTCAAGCTACTGTTTGTCTTTAAGGTAGACACAAGGATATTTCTGAAGTTTGATACTTAATAAGAAGGGCCATACTCATTTCTGCTCCCGGTTCTCTAGGACTGTGTTATCTCTATGGTTGAATTAACAGCTTTATAATTATGAGAAATATATTAGGTCAGTGACCTAAAATAGTAAATATTCTAAACCTGTTACAAACAAGTACTGATTTCTTTCTTTTTTTTTTTTTTTTTTTTTTTTTTTTGCCCATTTTAAAGCAGTAGGGAAAAATATCCCACCTAATTTACTTGCATCTGACACTATTTTAGGAACCCTATGAGATATGGAGTATTACATTCACTTTATAGATAAGGACTCTGAGGCTTAGCAGACTAAGTAATTTGTCCAAGGTTACACAGCTGACAAGTGGCAGAACTGAGATTATAGCACAGACTGGTCTGATTCCAAACCCACATTTTAAGTCATATAACTAAACTGTGCTTTGCCTGAGTTTGATGTAGAATTCCATTCAGGTTTCCTAAAAATCTATTGAGAATTATTTGGCCAAAAGATGGGTTGGAAGTTGTATGAATAATGTCATCTCTACTAACATAATAAAGACAATTAATTCTAAACAGTGATAGATAAAGTAAAATTACATGTAATAAATTTTGTGTTTCTATTTAGTTACATTATTTAAGAAAAACAAACAAACCAAAAGAGGTATTCTCATTCCCCCCAGGGAAAAGATTCCTGCTACAACCTGAGGTCAAAACTCTGGGCAAGAAAGGGGTGTGGCCAAGTGGTACATGTGGATTATGCTCTAGAACATCTGTCCTTTCAGGAGTGATCACCCTGGGCAGTAAACTTTTTTTTTTTAATTTTTAACTCTTATTTTTCAATTACAGCTGACATTCAACATTATATTAGTTTCAGGTATACCACACAGTGATTACACATTTATATAACATACACAGTGATTCCCCCCAAAAGTTATTACGTTATTGACTATATTCCCTATGCTGTATGTTACATCACCAAGACTTTTCTAGCTGTAAACTTATGAATAGCTCAGTGAGGCTGTACCACTGCTTAAAGAGAGGGGGCCCCACATGAGCACAGAGAAGAAATTCTGATCATATCCCCTCATCTGGTCAGGTCCTAAAATTTAGAAAATGACCACAGAAGAGCTGTGAGCTTTTAATAATGTTTGCACAGATGCTTCTTTAATTACACCAGTGTCAGTGATGGAGAAAAATAATCTTAGGAGGTGAAAAGTTTGCAAACTACAGATAACAACAAAAATTATACATATTCTCATTTACTATTTTTGGCAATGGTAAAATATTCTATGATGTTGTTTATAAAAATAGGTTCCTTAATTCATTAAAGGTGTTGATGAAATTCTCAGATGCATTATAATTCTTTAACAGTGGATAAATGTGCCACAATTAGACAATTTTTTATTCTTTCACTTAGTAAGACATTATCCTAAAAAATTATCTATTGGCCTTTCAAAGATTCATTTTCAATCACTTTTTAAAATGACTTTTAAAAAGATAAGAGTTTTGTTGACTAAATGCAGTCCTGCTTGAACCTCTAAAACAAACATATCAAATAAACAGTAAAATACCATCTATCTAGAGACCAGGTTTCTGGAATATTTCCAAGTCCAGAAATAGAAAACAGATACACACACATGTTCCAGAGGTCGAGGGCCGTTCCTGAATATGTAAGCAAGGACAAACAGGAGAAAAATAGAAGACCAGCACCCTCGGTTTACACCCGACCCCACCCCCACCCTCGATTTGGCCAATCCACCCGGGAAAAGTTATGGAGCTCCGCAATTGGCTGGCAGGATCTACACGAGGCCAGTTTTTTTCTTTGGAAAGCAGAGACGCGTGAGAGAAGCAATCGGCATAAAGAGAAAACAAAAGTGGAGAGATGAGCAGAGAGCACAGCGGATCAAAGGCGGCGGAGGAGGCTGAGGCTGTGAGCTGCAGACACAGACAGGAGGGCAGGTCCTGTCTGCGCCTCGGCAGTTCCTACAGGCACAGAGGCAGGAGCCACAGGAGGAAAGAGAAAGGTATCAGCTGTGCCCCAGGATTCTAGCCTTGAGGCTTAGGGAATTTATACAGTAACAAGCCACTCCACGTTCCAGCAAGCTACAATAGTCTGTGCGATGTTTATGTAGGAAAAATACCACAGAATACAAAATACATATGTATGTATATAAATATACACATAAACAGATATTTGTAATGGTCCATCCTTTAATAGAGATTTCAATTTTATTCTAATGGAAAATGCACTGGGGGAGGGGTGTGGACCACAAACTGCGATGCCTTCTGTGGGAATTCTCATATATCACACTTCTCCCTCCCTTCTTTACCATCTTGACGGTCTTTACCAGAAAATCTGAATGCAAATTTTTAACACACTGTCTCCTCTTCATGAGAAAAAGGCACAAGAAGTAAATAAAATTCCAGAGTGTTATGGTTGAAAAACACACCGAAACGCACAGTTTCGTGTACTTCCAAGAACGGAGGTAATAAAATAAGGCTGAATGTCTTGGAGACTAGAGCTGGAGGATAATTCCAGAAGGATTCTGGACCTTGGGAAGAGGAGTGTGTGGCCCTTCCCTCCAGTGCTCTGCTATAAACACCATGTAGCCTTATATCCAGCGTCAGTTTTTCTGCTTACTCACAGTTTCTTCTCCCATAATTTTCCCTTGTACACGGTGCAGCATGGCCTTTCCAACCTTGACTCCTGCTCCCACCCCCACAGTCAGTGGCGTATTTGGTAAATGCCAACAACTCCCACCATAGCCATGACAACAGTGAAAACAGAGCTGGGAAGATACGTGCAGTAGCAGACCGCTATATAGTATGTGTACCGTACAGATATAATAGATGTAAAGAAACCTGAGAACATAAAGAGTAAAATGTAGTGAAGTTAGGAAATGACGTAAAGATGAATTCACAGAAACAGAACAGAATGATGGGGAGGGGTGTGGAGAGGTTGGTAAAAAGGTGCAAACTTTCAGTCATAAGACGATTAAGGCCTGAGGACCCACTGTATGACGTGACAGCCAATGATGGGCCACATACACATGTATAATGATGGTCCCGTAAGATTATAATGGAGCTGAATTTCCTGTAAGAAATGAAGGCCATGTGGTCCAGGAGTAACTTTTTTTTTTTCTCTGATGGGAGCAATATCTGTGGGACTTGGCAATAGATTCCCTGTCACTCACAGCACCTCAATTTTGAGTTGCACACAGCAAAAGAAATCACCAACACAACAAAAAGGCAACCTACCAAATAGGAAAAGATATTTGCAAATCATATACCCTATAAGGGGTTAATATCCAAAATATATAAAGAGCTCAGACATCTCAACAATAAAAACCAAACAACCCAGGGGCCGGCCCAGTGGCTCAGGCGGTTAGAGCTCCATGCTCCTAACTCCAAAGGCTGCCAGTTTGATTCCCACATGGGCCAGTGGGCTCTCAACCACAAGGTTGCCAGTTCAATTTGAGTCCCGCAAGGGATGGTGGGCAGCTCCCCCTGCAACTAAGATTGAACACAGCACCTTGAGTTGAGCTGCCACTGAGCTCCCAGATGGCTCAGTTGGTTGGAGCACGTCCTCTTAACCACAAGGTTGCCGGTTCGACTCCACAAGAGACGGTGGGCTGTGCCCCCTGCAACTAGCAACGGCAACTGGACCTGGAGCTGAGCTGTGCCCTCCACTACTAAGATTGAAAGGACAACAACTTGACTTGGAAAAAAGTCCTGGAAGTACACACTGTTCCCCAATAAAGTCCTGTTCCCCTTCCCCAATAAAATCTTAAAAAAAAAAAAAAAACCCAAACAACCCAATTAAAAAATAGGCAGAGGATGTGAATAGACATTTTTCCAAAGAAGACATACAAATGTCCAACAGTCACATGAAAAATGTTCAACATCACTAATTATTTGGGAAATGCAAATCAAAACTACATTGAGCACCTCACATCTGTCAGAATGGCCATCATCACAAAAGACAAGAAACAAGTGTTAAAATATGGAAAAAAAGGAACCCTCTACATTGTTGATGGGAATGTAAATTGGGACAGACACTATGGAAAACAGTATGAAGTTCCTCAAAAAATTAGATTAGAACTACCATATAACCCATCAATTCCACTTCTGGGTACTTATCCAAAGAATAAGAAAACACTAATTCAAAATGATACAAGTACCAGTCTATTCACTGCAGCATTGTTTATAATAGCCAAGATATGGAAACAACCTGTGTCCATCAGCAGATAAAAAGATAAAGAGGTGGTACATATGTACAATGGGATACTGCTCAGCCATAAAGAAAGGGGAAATCCTGCTGTTTCAGACCATGTGGATGAACCTTAACAGTATTATGCTAAGTGAAATAAGTCAGACGAAAAAAGACAAATACCATATGATAACACGCTTATGTGGACCATAAAACAAAAAAACAACAACAAATGAACAAACAAAAGCAAACTCATAGAGGCAAATAACAGATTGGTGGTTACTAGAGGGGAAAGGCAGGTGGATGGAGGGTGAAATGGGTAAAGTTCAACTGTATGGTGACGGATGGAAACGACTTTTGGTGGTGAGTACAGTGTAGAATATTCAGATGTTAAATTATAAAATTGCACACGTGAAACTTATATAATGCTGTAAACCAATGTTGGATGGATAGATAGATGATAGATAATTTTGAGTGTAGACAGATAGATAGATAGATAGATAGATAGATAGATAGATAGATAGATAGATAGATAGCACATATTACGTCTCAATCAGTCAGGTGCTGACCTGTTTTGCACAGAGGAGCCTATCCCCCCAGCACTACATATTCAGAGGGTGCTACAGCCCTCCCAGATCTAGCTTGACGGTCTGCAGAGTACAATGCTGTAAATTCTTTGTTGAGGACCTAAGATCCTGTACAAGGACACAGGTCCACAGGAGCGACCTTAACAAGAGCTAAGTGCCACGGCCACTGCAGTAAAAGCTCTCTGTGGTAGGGTGGAGCCAGCCCATCCTTGTACTTTGGAAACATTATCAGGTTGTAATGATGTAAAGCAGAGATAAGTTTTATTTCTTCCAACAATTCAATGCTAGAGAGAGCTCTTTGTGCCAGATAAGGTCAATGGAACCAAAAAATTTTTTTTTCCAAAGTTGAAATATTGAGTGCTCAGTTCTACACCCTTTCCATATTAAACACCCTCGATTTTTTAGGAATACCACCAAGTTCCTTAATCTGACCAATGCTCCAACATGCCATAGCTCAAACCACATTGCCATGACAATCCCGTGTTCCTTTCTCTCTCCATCTTGACCCCTTCTTCCTTCTGATCCTGGGGCCCCCTCTCACCCCCTCCTGCCAGTCACTGCTATGGTCATCTACGACTTATGCATCCAGTTTCTCCTCGATACTTCCAACCAATCCAGCCCACATCCCTGTTCAGGGAGCAGCACTGACAGCTTCGATGTTTTAGTTTTGACCCTGTTGGAAGGAAGCAGGGGGAGGGGCTTGTGGGTCAGTGTTTATAAAGTCTGCAGGAGCGTGCAGTCCTGT
The DNA here is from genome assembly GCF_036562045.2 of Rhinolophus sinicus. Classification (NCBI taxonomy): domain Eukaryota; kingdom Metazoa; phylum Chordata; class Mammalia; order Chiroptera; family Rhinolophidae; genus Rhinolophus; species Rhinolophus sinicus. Next base: position 44,561,377 of record NC_133763.1, on the reverse strand, counting down.
TCTTCCCATCCACTCACCCCGCCTCACTGACTCGCCCAGAGCAACTTCCGGTCCTGCCAGCTCCGTTCATGGTAAGTGCCCTGCACAGGTGTACCACTGTCTATCTTTATACCACATCTTTACTGTCCCTTTTCTATGTTCAGATATGTGTAGAATCACAAATACTTACCGTTGTGTTACAGTACTCAGTGCAATAACATGTAAGTTTTGCAGCCTAAGGAGCAATGGGCTGTACCCTACAGCCTGGGTGTGCAGGAGGCTGTACCGTCTAGGTGTGTAAGTGCACTCTGATTGCACAATGAAGGAGTCACCTGACGACGCATTTCTTACCACGCATCCCCATCATTAAGCAATGCATGACTGTATGCTACATAACTGAAATTTGCTAAGAGAGTAAAACTTAAGTGTTCTCACCAAAAAAAAAAAGGTAAATATGGGAAGTGATGGATATATTCATTAATGCAACTGTGGGACTCCTTTCACAATGCATACATATATCAAATCATCACACTGTACACTTTATAGTACAATATTATTGATTATGCCTCAAAGCTGAAAACAATTAGAAAACAATTTTGAGTATTAAGTTTTTAGTATAATTTTAATATAACTTAATTATAACAAATTACTAATAGTTTATTAATACAATTATATTAAAACAATATAATTTGTTTTTAATATAATTTGTTTTTCATTATAACTTTATGCAACTTAAGTCTTGTTTTAAAGTCTGTGTTGGACAACTAACTTGCAAAATCCCTGGAAATTTAACCACCTATCTCATGAAAGAGTTCCACGAACTCCAGTGCATTACTGCAAAACCTTTCAGATCAATCTCCTATTCCTAATTTCAAATTCTTTCCTTTTTGTTTTAGTTCAAATCCCCAGAAAAGAGTCTTAGGGCCCCATTCATCTTTTCAAGCCACAGAAATCATAGGTTGCTGACCAGCCTACAAATTAGTTACTGCCGTTGGGGTGCCGGCCCTGCCCTGGTGCCTGCAGCTTGCAGGGGAGGTTAGGATCAAGTGATGGAAAACACAGACATCCCAGCAGCAGAGACAGCAGGGAGGCCAGACACAGACTGACCTAGTATAAAAAGTCACTACCGATGTTAAGAATCCATCAGCCGTGATCACGCCAACTACAGATCGTTGTAAAATGAGCTCACAGAAATGACAACGAGTTGTCAAGAAAGGGCTACATTGTATTTAAAATGCCATATTTAATAAGATGAGTATGTGCGAAAGGTCAGCTGGCACTCAGCACTCACCTCCTCATCCTATGCCTTCCTCAAATGCAGAGGTTGGAAAACGAACAGCTGTGTTCTCCCGACTCCTTTACAGCTAGTATTCAGGATGCAAATTGATTCCACTGTTAACATGCAGGGCACAAAATATGGACGGCAGGAGGGAAGCAGAGCCCCATCAGCGGGTAGCTTTTAGCTGCTTTCAGCTAGCAAAGAAGGTCAAGGACGTATCAGTGTCTAGTCTCCAGCTTGGAGGGTGTGGAAGGCACAGTGGGAGCAGCAGTACCAGATTCCACTTCCGCATCTAGTCACTAGTTTATAGGCATCAAAGAGAAGTTGTCACAGGCGTGCCCAGATGCTACATGTCAAACTTCAGTTATCCTGGCGACAGCAATGACTGTTGTGATCTCCTTGATCACAACTACAGTGGCATCTTCTTGCCATGGTTTCGGCGGCAACCCTCTGATTGTCAATTTCCTGACTGTGGCAGAGGTGGCAGCGCCTGTGGCAAGCTGTCCTTGGAAGCCCAGCCCTCCAAACCCTTGCAGAACTTTCCTAAGCAACCGACTCCCTCCATCACATCTCTTTCTGTTTCCTGCACTGAACCCTAACAGATACCGCAAAGGAGTATATGGTAGATTGATCACAGATTTTTTTCATGTCTACACGTAACGCTGTTCTTTCACAGATATACAAAGGGCCCAAGCAAGATGCCACCATTCCCACTAGTTTTACCTAACGAGGACTGCCACCTCCATCCCCTTTCTTCAGTTTTGCCTCACACAGGTGAATACCTTCTCCTCAGCTCTGGCCAGATCTCCGTGGCCTGAGACACCTACCTGTCTGGTACCCAGCAGGACAACAGTCTCTCCTTTCAGTCATGTCAGTTATGCCAACCATCACTACAGCCAGACAAGCTCAAGGACCCTGAGCCAAAAGTGGCCTTGAGTGTTCATCTACCACACCCCTAAGCAGGCCCCAGCCCTAAAACTCATCTTCCCCCTTTGCATCCCCTAGTCAGTCAGGGGGGTGGGAGGAGAGCCGGCTTGAATTCAGACTGGCAGTGTCACCCCCGCAGAGAGGGTAAGGACAGCAAAAGCATCTCCATATGGCAGCAGCCATTCAGAAGGATTTTACTGAAAGTTTTGTGAAGAATATTTCTGATTGAAAATTTGTTTTTCAGAGCTAAAATGACTATCGAGAACATTCAACAGTGGTTGCACCAGCTAACAATTTTCTGACGATCTACATCTTAACCGTACCCTACAGCATCATGGAAGGCTCAAAGTGCCCTGAAAACCTGTGATATATAACGATTAAAATTTGTTCCTGTGCTCCCACCTCTGGGTGACCACTGCTTCCAATGATGCACTGCAGGGTGATGGCCTCACACACCAAGTCAGCACGTTCCACCAGGTGCCAAAAGAACGCAGATTTCATGAAGAGACAGACACAGCTGACAGATGAAACTCTTTTCTTCACTACTTACCTACAGAAGTTCTTATGCCAGAAACCAAAACAGTAAAAGGAACCTGAGTTCTAATCTCTGCTCTGCCAGCTTCGTGCTATGACTGCCGAGCAGTTACCTGCCATGACTGAACCTCAATTTACTTATCAGTAGACTCAGAGTGTTTGGTTGGTTTGCTTTGGTTCCTTCCTGTTGAGTGACTGACCTGAAGCCCAAATGGAAAACTTAACAGCACAAACACTTAGAGAATAAGCGATGCCAACACCTACACCTGTTTGAACTGCCTCTTTTCAGAGCCATGCACCTGTGCAGTCCTAAAGCCTGGGAGAAGAGAGCTACCTGAATACAAGTAGTTCTTCTATCCAGCTTGGTTAAATCTTATTTCAGCAAAGTATACTTTGAAAAGACTCGACATACTTATAAATAATTCCTAATTCCAACATATATTCATTCAGAACGTTTTCTCGCCTACCTGTGTCTAGGCAAATGTGCTAGCAAACACCTTCCTGATGAGTGAATTACAGAGCAAGTGGGCAGGAGACATGGGAACGAGACATTCTTCCCAGTATCAAGTGTACAATTTTCACAAGTATATTTATCCTAAAAGTATCTATTATAACTGCTGAAAATGTTGTCTTACGAAGGTAGCAAGAATTAATGTTAACTTTGTTTGATTAGTGGTTCTTGGGAATAACTATTTTATCATGCAGTTTAGCTGTACAGATTAAACTGCACGGCCTCAAACTTTGTTTAGAAATAGAACCACGCAATGGAGCTTTTATTTTAAGTACTTCCCAATGTTTTACTGCATTTAACACCCACTCAAACAATTAAGAATTGTGGGAGTTTTCCTTTTAATAGAGAAACAGGAAGTAAGATTTCTCAGACATGATATTCTATCTGGAAAGGGGGGAGGGCTCAAAACTGTTTAGTTCCTGTGAGTCTGGGTGACCTTCGGCATATTTACCTTTCCGAACTTTGGTTTTCTCCTGCATAAAAGGGAGGTGATAATACCTGACTGGTGGAGAAGAATGAATTTCTTTACAGGAATGCATGTATACCAACATATATACATCCTTATAAACCAAATGAGATGGGTGTATGACACCCTGACAGATGGCAGCTACCGTGTTTCCCCGAAAATAAGACCTAGCCAGACCATCCGCTCTAATGCATCTTTTGGAGCAAAAATTAATATAAGACCCGGTCTTATTTTAATATAATATAAAAACGGATATAATATAATATTATAAAAATATATATATATATATATATATAATATTATATTATATATTATGACATAATATATAATATTATAATACCAGGTCTTACATTAATTATGGCTCCAAAAGACGCATTAGAGATGATTGTCTGGCTAGGACTTATTTTTTCGGGGAATTACAGTAGTATTATTATGACAAGTCCCATGACAGAATATTCCTATTAGACTTAGAGCGAGGTTGTCAACTTAGAGTTGTCACCAAAGGGAGTCTGATGTGTCATTTCACTCATCAGCACTGAGATGTGAGCTAGCTCTAGTTAGCAAATCTAATTCTAGTCAAAAGGAATTAAATTTCTCATTAAATCAAATGCTGATATTAGCGAACAGTATCCTTAGCTAAAATTAATAATATTTTGACAAAGCGTTCTGCCAAAAGCTACAGATGTGGGTTAAGATATAATTCTGTGAGTAAGGAAGATTGTATTTGAACAGATTTCATGGTTTAATCTGTCAATATACGGAATTAATATTAGAGAACTCTAGTCGTAACAGGTTTCTGCAGAAGCAGTGATTTTCCAGATATGGTCTGAAGAAATCCCAAGAGAGACATAAACTAATCAAAAAATACAAAGTCCCTTCTATGATTCTTATTGGAAATCATATCCAATTCCATAAATGTTCATTTTTATGCACAGTAAGTGTATTTACCAATAACATACCAGTCTTGAACATTCACTAAAGGTCCAACTATCAGACAGAATTTGGCCAAACTGCAGAACTCCTACTGTACACATCATTCATAAACTGAAGGGTGATGTTACAATGATTGTTTGTATGGCACCCAAGTTGAAGACATTAATACAGTAATTACAATATAAAAATAGTGTGAGGATATTCAGGATATCCACCCCTCTCTTTCAACCTTTACTCCAAGTAGCTCTGCTCCCCAGTGGAGGCAGAAAAAAAAAACTTAACAAAGGTGGTCAAATTTTTATCCTACAATTGTTTGCCAAATAACTTTTTGGGTGATTAAACAGATATCACATTACACACTTAAGCAGTGTTTCCAAGTTAGGAGTCAGTGAAGTAGTTCCTTTCTGTATAAATTCTATGAGATCATGGTTAAAAGGTATTATTAGGGAGCCCTTAGAAATACAATAATAATCCAGTCTCAATTTACAGTTTAAAAGACCATTGTTTTAAAAGCAAAACATCTTGGAAAGCAAGTAGTTTAGAACTTCATTTTCAAAATGGTACAATATTAAGTTTAAAAAATTGCATTAACTAGACTAATAATCATTTTCTCAAAGCCAAAGATTATTAAATTATCCTCCAAAATATTCTATCTACCTAAGAACAAGCAGAATTGATTTAGAGAATCTTATTTGATATTTTTTAAAAATCAAAGAAAGTTGAAGAAAACCTACAAGCAGTACTTTTAAATTGTGTACATTGAGGTATTAACATCTCAATTTTTTAAAGAAACAATGTTTAGATAAAAGCAGTTTTTAGATTTATTTTAAAAAACAAACATCGAAAATGATAACATTTTAGTAAAATCAGTGCCTCGGTTTTGTTCTACAGCCAATATGTTTGTTTGTTTGTTTTATGATAGTTTTATGACAACTGTGTACTGTTGTTGTCTTCAAAGTAAGAGAGATTAAATGCTTTAAATGAGGCTGTTTCCTACAGGACTGTCTCCCCAGCATCCCATCTTTTGAGGACCTCCCCCACCCCTATCTCCTGGGGTTCTGGTACAGTTATTAATCATTGTGCTTTCTGTACCCAGCTGCAAGAGTAGACATGTAACCAGGCCTGACCAGTCATAGTAGCCTACTGACCTCTCTCCACAACTGGGCACAGGGCCAGTGAAAGTCCCTGCATGAGATTTGTCATTGGATTCCAGAAATAAAGATGAGAAGCTTTGAGGGCTGTGTATGACTTGGGGATTCAAAGTCACCTTTCCTGTTACACTAGAGCCAAACTAAGAAGGAAGCCCACCCACAGGAAAAGAGAGTCACGTGCATTGAGAACACAAATCTAGTTGTTCCTGTCCTATGCCTGGGTTTTCGTGTATGTAAACCAATATGTTTCTTCTTAGCCTAAATTAATTTCTATAGAGTTTCTGTCACTTGCTACAGAATCCTTACAAATATGTGAACTGGCAGGTGGGTTAGGAATATTTTTCCCTTCCTGCTGAGATGTAAGCTACGTATCACAAGATTCCTGTAGCAAACTGGATAACCATCTCCAGGACGGCTCCATCAATGTGGATTTTTTAAAAGTTATTTTATTAGACAAAAAAACAAAGCCATTTAGTTTAATTCTATTTGCTTAAGTTCAAAAAGAAAGCACATATTAATAAATGCTTCTTTCCCCTCCTTTTTGGAGTATTTTCATTTCATAAAATTCTTTGTTAAATGTCATCATGTATAGTAAAATCCCATTTTTCAGTCATATGTAATTTCCAATCTGAACAACAACAAGATACAAGGTAGACTCTTACAAACTTTTATGATGCAAGAAAAATAATAATGTATTTAAAACTCCCTGAAAAAAAAATAGCAAAGAGCCTAAGACGCCCAAAAGTTTTAATTAAGTGGATCAGTTACTGTTCACACTGCATACCCAAGACAAGAAGAAGGGAAGCCTCTAAATAGAATAGATCACAATTATTAAATGTGAAGCGAAATTTCTCCCCATAATTTTTAAACACCCTAAACTCCAAATAAATTGTAGCAGAAAAATTTAACCTTCCATATTTCTTACTGAGTCTATTTCTTACTGAGTCTCCAAAGGAATATCTCTAGCATAAGTATTACCAAAACAAAGTATCTTAAAATCTATGAGCATAGTCTCCTTTCTCAGGTATTCAGATAAGTCACAAGTCAATTATGGTCTTCAAAATGTAGTCCATACTCCCCTAGCCATCCTGGGATGATTGTATCAGGATACAAGTGCTGGAGTTGGGGGGAATGCAGATATAATGGTGCTACCCTTTTTCCTGCAAGTCAGTCAACCAAAAAAGAAGGCAAGGTTGAGGTGGAAACATATGTGCAGCTCTCTTCTTACTAAACTAGCAAACTCTGTGTTTTCCCATAAAATTGGCTAGGCTTCCAAAGCAATCCAAGAAAGCCTCTTAACAATAAAGCATACTACTGATGGCAATATTTCATCTACATTATGGGTTAAATAAAAATACTCATAGTATTACATTATGAGTTGAATAAGGTTGACGGTAGAAATAGCATTAATCACCTTACCAATATTATTTATGGAAGAAAAACATTTCAAGTTCCAGTTTAAAAAAAAAAAAAAAAAGTAGAGGAGATATTTTATAATGGAACTACCTACACATTTAAACACTTAACATGAATTTCCCTCTATTTTCCAATTATTCTATAATGTGGGTTTTGTGCTTTTATACAAAATAAAGCTTTATACACACACAAGACACACAAAACTATTGAAGCGGACTACACTGCAGACCATTCTGTACCACGTATTCTTGCCCTGTGTTTTCTCCTCCTCTCATCTTACCTTCTCCCCAGGAGATCCTAATTCCACTCAGCCAAAATGTATCCATCTTCCAAAGCCTGGCTGAGTTCAAAATTCTTCACAATTCCCTCCCCAACCAGCCAACTCAGAAAATAAAGGCAGGTGGCAAGGACCTCAGTAAGACATAAAAAAGAATGAAACCAGTCTTTCCCCCCATGTACATATTTTTAACTTCTACAAATTCACTATGCACTCCCAGATGAAGGTCATTTCATAGACTTAAAAGACAGGGTTGGTTTTGGTTTTTGTTTTGTTGGGGGGGGCGGGTTGTTTGTTTGTTTGTTTGTTTGTTTTGGCAAAACAGATCTCTTTGATGCAAGGAAACTATTTCATCTGGTGTTCAACCAAAACAGAGCAATGGGTTCCAACATGTGTAGAAAAGTGGCATGTAGGACTCATCCTAAAAATGGTACAATACAAACACAATGTATAAAGCACACTGCAAAATAAAGCACAAATTGTATTATAAATACATTGTAAATAAAATACAAATACAATGTATTTTAATGGCAATTTAAATTTAAGGGCTTTCCAAAGGAGAATTTTGTTTATAGTTGGTTTTCCTCTTTTTGTAATGACTTGAGAACCAAATCCTCTGTAAGATGCAACTTCACCCCATGTATAAACAACTAAGGTGAACAAATCAGTTAGTCTAGCTTCCACCAAAATTCCTACTACAACTGACCTAAAAGTTTCATTTAAGAACTGGGAGAAAAGTGCAAAAAGATAAAGCCCTGAGTACAGGTATTTCTTACCAATGAATCATTAAGCTCCCACTAAATTGTGCGCTTCTTGAAGACAGAAACTATTTCTGACTCATTTTTATATTTTATATTTTTGTATTGCCAGTGCTAACTCACAGAGCGGGTATACCACTCGGTGCCAGTAACAGACTTTTATTTTCTCTTTATAAAGCAAAACAAGCACCTTTCTTAGGAAAACATTCCGAATAATATTTGTTCAAGGGGAAGGAGAACAGGAAGTTGCCTCTCTTTCTCCACAAACAAGTCTCTCACAACACCAGCCTCCAAGCTACTGAGACTCTTACCCTGAGGAACAGTTATATATCGATTCGGGGCATTTGCTGTCTCCCCCAGAATGTACTGTTGCAAGGAAATTGTTTCTCAACATTTTAGAAAAGAAACAAAAATAATTATTTAATTAAAGGCAACACAGTTCTAATCCTCAGTATCAAGATACTTATCCTTTGTCAACTCACAAACAACCAAACATTGACTTGGAAATTGGCAGAGTTTGAAATTGGTAGGTGCTATTGAAATGGTTCATAAACATGAAATTATCCTACAACTCACTCCCAACATACTAAGTGCCCACAAATTTTACAAAGCACTTAGGGTTTATATAGTAAAGACATTATATGAAACTATTCACCTGAGAAGAATATGCACTGAGCTCATAAATCAGATGTTTGAACACACGTTGGAGATTTGTTTTACCATCGATTTATATAAATTAGAGACAGGGCATGGGGAACAGTGAAATTCATCTCCCATAACAAGACGCTTTATAAAATATATCTCAGGATCACATACAAAAAATAATATACATTTACCAAGGAACATAGAGTAATGTTCCAAGAAAATCAGTTTTCGCATTAAATGAATAAAATAAAAATGATCTGAAAATTGAAAGGGCCAAATATGTTAAGTGTTTGTTCTGCCAGTATGGTATAAGCCCACTATTCATATGAATTGCAGGTGTCAGTGAATAGAGTCCAGAAGTTGAACCTTGAGTGAAGACCAACCTTAGACCCAATACATAGCTACCAAAATTTGAGAAAGCAGGAAAGTTTCCAATTTCAAGTTTATCAAAGTTCAATGCTATTTTTCCTGACAAGGTCTGCCTCACCCAATCAGTAGTGTATATTGCTAAAAGAAAGTAATAAGAGATTTTTTTTGTATTGCAAATCTAGGAGAATAGCAATTAACTCTAATTTCTCTCACCCTTGCCATCTTCAAATACTATAACCCTCTAAACAAGTCACTACAAGTCCCAAATTACCCACTAAACAACCAACAAATGGGAAAAAAACCTAAGAAAAAGATCCAAAAGTTACGAGAAGAAAGGGGTAGAGCCATTCATTATTGGTATAACATAAACATCCTTACTTAAAAGGATCTAGTAGTATTTCTTCACCAATGGGGAATGTATTTCTAAGAATGTGCTCATCTTAACAAAATTCCCTTATAAATCAGATGTCTCAAAGTATCAGTTGTGACAACGTTTACCTATGTTTAATTAGCATGGAACAAGATCTGTTTCAAATTGGTTTTTGTTTAAACAAACTGTAACATTGTTGCTCGTGATTTTCATCTGTAGACATAGCACCAGACTTAGGGTAGCTGAACACAATGATTTCATGTATCTATTGCAGCAATACTTAATCTCCGGAACAAAATTCACATAATTTACAAACACTGAAATAGGTGTTTAAAGGGATATGAAGAAGCAAATATTCCATAAAACTCTGCACATTCATAGTTTGGGAAACTTTAGAACAAAATTAACTACTTCAATCATTAATCGAAACAGAAATGGTTAAAAAATATATACTATGAAGTAAAATCAAAGAAACTAGTCCTAGTCACAGAACTATATAATAAAACAATTTCACTAAAGGTCCAAAGTTCAATTTCCTTTCCTACTAGGAAAATACAAAGTTCAAGTGAAAACTTTTCTCTCTGCAGAGAAATAAACAACAGGGTTGTAATTAAGAAACAGGTGACTAGTTGGATCAAGCATACTGTGTTTCCTCAAAACTAAGACCTAGCCGGACAATCAGCTCTAATGCATCTTTTGGAGCAAAAATTAATATAAGACCCGGTCTTTTATTATATTATATTATATTATATTATATTATATTATATTATATTATATTATATTATATTATATTATATATTATAAAGACCCAGTCCTATATTACAGTAAAATAAGACCGGGTCTTATATTAATTTTTGTTCCAAAAGATGCATTAGAGCTGTCTGGCCAGGTCTTATTTTCAGGGAAACATGGTAGGTGGAACAAAAGATTCCCCATGAAGCAGGAAAGTACTGACTGCTAAGCATTACATTAATACTAAATAAGAATAAGGATTCAATAAGAAATACAGTGGTACCTCGGTTTTCGAACGTAATTCGTTCCGGAAGTCCATTTGAGTTCTGAAACGTTCGAAAACTGAGACGCGGTTTCCCTATATAAAGTAATGCAAAATGGATTAATCTGTTCCAGATCTTTAAAATCCACCCCTAAAATTTACAGCGTTCGTAAATCGAAATGTTCGTCAGTGGAGACGTTCGAAAACCAAGGTACTACTGTATTCTACTTCAGAAAAAGCCTCAGATTAGGAACCATATTTTAAAGAGTTACTTTTAAATCTCCACCAAAGATTATAACAAAAGAAAAAAATAAACCCCGTTTTCAAAGCCCATGACAGTCCCAGTCAGAAAGAACTTTCTATAAGTCATCTGGGTAATGGTGCTGGCTCTGGCTGTGCTCCCCTTAGCATCTTTCAAGACGAAAAGGAGAAAGCTGGAAGAATCAGTGCTGCAGCAGTGTCATCCTACAGCCCAGCCCAGCCCAGCCCTCCGCCATGGACCTTTTCAGAAGACAATAATATGAGATCATTCCCGGCTAACATGCCATCTTATAGAAATGGTTAAATTTACTCTTGCATTGTCCTACTTTCTAAGTAACACGTTATGAATATAATTTAATAAAGCTGTATCAATGAAGACAAAAGAGAGTGTTAAGGATACTTTATAATACCTTATTAAACTGAAACATCGATTCCTCTCACAAAGTTTAGACAAAAGGGGGGAAAAAAAAAAACAATGTGCAGGGCAAGTTCCTTTCTGAATACGCTCACCCTGTATTTTCATACTTTTTGAACTGAATCCCAACAGTATAGACTCTTTGTCTTCTCTGGAGATAATATTTATGCAGTTTTTAATCACACTCAAAGTTCCATGAATAACCTCTTCAAGTCCTTAATTTCTAATATTTAAAGAGATGTGCTTAACCTGCAAAAATCTTGCTATTTTATTAAAAAATGTTGTTTAAGCAAAGCCATTTAAGAAAGCCATTTAACATGATGCCTAACATGAGGCTATTAAGAAATTAAGAATACTATTTTTAAGAGATTAAAAATTTTTAATTACAACTTGCTTAGAAACAAGAATATTCTCAGGTGACACACCATGGTATCCTTTAGAAGTTACTAAAGCAGAGTATATCTTTAAAAAGTGTAGTATTTAACTTTTATTATTAATGATTACAAAATATGCCACACCTATTAATATAAATTATTCCCTTTATTTTGGCTCAACATTTAAAATAGGACAGTACTGGCAGTTGTCAAGAGGGTAAAATTTTATTACTATAAAAATGTCAACTCCATTCTGGAACATCTGATGTTTATTCAACACAATATTAGTAAATACACTCTGAATTATTTTCTTAAATTTGGTACAAAGGTTGAGAAGATGTATAATACGCAGATCAGACCAATGTTAATGATACATCTCCCCGCTCTTCTATCAACTTCCTCCTCAATCAACTTTTAAACTATTTTTAAAATACAGTTATCTATGCCCCAACTAACCAAAACAAAACACAAAGCAATTATGCAGATTTTCTCATTATGCCTCGACTCATGGAATTTGAACTAAATGGCACCTAGACCAGTAAGGGCTGTGTGTGTGTGTGTGTGTGTGTGTGTGTGTGTGTGTGTGTGTAGGATTCTGCATTTTACAGACAGTGCCTGACTGGCTGAACTACAGTTCCAAAGTCTTTCCTCCACTCTTCACATATGGCTCTAAAACTTTGAGTTAAGAATTTCTGAATTCACAAACTACACTGGAAAAGATGTTCAAAGTCTGCCAAAGTTGTGTTGTTTTTTTTAATTAGCAACAACAAGAAGAAAACCTCACATAAATCCATAAGCTTAAAATGAATATGATGGAATAGACTATCTGAGAAAAATCGTACTTGAAGATTGCAGGAACATGTGAGTGTGTGTGTGTGTGTGTGTGTACACACCCACAATAAACACACATAGGCATATTGCACCACAAACCATCAGTTCCTATTAAGCCCAAAGGACTATTGAAGAGGTATTTCCAAAGTGAGCTACTGAGAAAGAAAGAAAAAGAAAAAAAAAGCGAGGGAGATAACATGTCAAATTTTCCCCCAGAATTTTCTAGCCTTTTGCTGTGAAGGGATGGATTGATTTCTCTACCCCATCACAATTAAGCAGCTCATTATATTTTGATGCACTGTATATTCAGTAGAGCACATTCAGCAAAAATAGTTTGATTACTAATAACATTGTAGTCATAATTCTCTCTCCTACAAACATCTCAGAAAACAGAACCACATTCTACCAACGTTGAAACGCTGAAACCGACCAGCACTGTTGTGGATTACAAATACGTCAAGTCTATTACATACTATCAGATTTCGCTGTTCAGTCTGATCAGTGCTTTGAAACTGGCATGAATGCCACATGCGAAACGTGCTTTGCAGCAGATTTTACTAGCATACGAGACACCAGGGCAACAGGGACTCTTTTTTGCCCACTTCAACAAATTTCTGTAAAATCAAAGATTTACAAAAGATTTTCCTCAGCGAAGCACCTAGGTCTTCCCTTCGAACCCCAGACTATTCAACAGCTCCCTGCAGGAACACAACACTCGGCCACGCGTCACATATTGTACACCATCAGTACCCAGACACCTGAACCACCTGGGCTGGCAGAGTGACGCTGTTCAGCTCCAAGGTGTTCCTAGTGTGCAAGAAACGCTGAAAACAGCTAAGCCCTCCCAGGTACACTGGGTGGTAACGTTGGCACCAAGTGCCTCAGTAGTAAAGACCTCTTTCCCTGTTAGAAAACGCGTAAGATTGTTCCAAAGACAATGTTACAATCATGAGGACCTTATCCACAAAGGAAAGCAGAAAAGAGCTGGTTTTCTCTCGAGTCAAAAACTCTGTGGTGGGAGACGGAGCTACAAATTTAGGCAACCCAGCTTCTGGTCGCAATTCTGACAGCTCCCAGAGCAACCCTGCCAAGCCAGAGCTCAGTTTTCCCAAAGGCAAAATGGGAATCACTACTGCCACCCCTCCCCCTCGCCCGGGAGTCCGGCACACCCTAGAGGTCTAAGATTACCCCACACGATAAACGGTGGGGAGGGGCCGCTGCTCCCAGGACACCCACCCCGACTTCTCCCAATCCCCACAATAGAAAGGCAGGGCCGATGTACCTGGCTTCACAGTCTTGAGACGGATGGGCTCGCGGAAGTGGCGGATGACAGCCAGGGTGTCCCGGTGGGTAAGCCCGCTGACAGGCGTCCCGTTCACCTCCAGCAGCACATCCCCGGGGCTGGGCGCTTTGCCCGAGACGATGCAGCAGGTGCCCCCGGCCGGTTCCTCACGGAGCCGCCCCAGGTAGGGGAACTCGCCGCGCTCCGCGCCGCCCCGGATCTCGGCGCCCAAGTCGCCCGGGGGCCCGGCCCAGGACACCGCGCACTCCTGCACCTTGCTGAGCCAGTGCTTCTTCTTCTTCAGCGTCTTCGACATCCCGAACCCCGCTGCACCATGGGGGAGACCCCGCGCCGGCGGCGGGGCCCCAGGCGCCCGCGCAGCCCGGCGAGGGGGGCCTCGCCGCTCCGGCACCCCCCCCAACCACAGCCCACTGGGGGCCGGGCCACTCCACACCCCGAGACACCCCTCGGATGCCCCTCCCGGCTGCGCTCCCTGGGACTGGCTGGGCTTTGCGAGGGCCACCCCGGGTGAGGCTGCAGAAAGGAGAAGGGAATTGTCTCTGGGCAGCCCCGGAGGGGTTTCGGGCGGGGTCACAGCAGCCTGCTGGCCCCCGGGCTCCGCGCCCCAGCGGCGGGAAAGGCTGAGCCTGGGGGGGCGGGGAGGTGAAGGGGGAAGAGCCGGGATGGGAAAAATCCGTCGGGGGCGCGCAGAAGCAAGCGTAGACGCGTGGCTGGATCGATCGCGGCCGCTGCGAAGCTGGAGCACGGAGACCAACGCCTGCCCCAGCTGCCAGGAAACTGCCGCTTTCAAACCCGCCGCAACCTCCTCCTCCCTCTCTCCCTTCCCCCCGCCCTCGCCCATCCCTCACCCAGAGCCCCGCCCCCTCCCGCCGCGCGGCGCCCGGCGCGCTGCCGTCACAGGCCAGGCGCTTGGGAACGAGCCCCAGCACTCGACTCTTGCGCGGGGGATTGGCCCCCGGCAGGCAGGGGATGGACCCTCACCGAGAATGCAAACCACCAATTGGTTGGTGGGAGTGGAGGAGGCGGGCACTAAGATGACTGAAGTTTAAAGAGGGTGGAAAAAAGAAGTTTGAAGAGTGAGGGAGGGCGAGGGCGAGGGGAGGGGCAGGGGAGTGGAACCCGCTCCGGATCTCAGGGCCGAAAGAGGCCCTCCAGCAGCAGCTGGAGCCGAGAGAAAACTCGGCTACAGAAGAGCGACCAAACTCCCCGAGGTGGAGGCGTGGCTGGCTAGCCGGGTAGAGGAGTCAGGGGCGGAGCCTGGAGCGACACCAAGAGGAACGAGTATACTTTAGACCTGAGACTGCTTGCTGAGTCCCTGGCCGGAGGTGGCGGGGCCTCCGGGGTGAGCTGTTACAGCGGATCACTTCCACTGAGTCTTGTTCGTGCATTCATGCAACAAATGTTATTGAGGCTGGGACTCCAGAGTCCATGTGATAGAGGGTAAAATAGAGTACTGCACAATGCTGTGTGACCTCAGGCAAATTAGACCACCTCTCTGAGCCGCAGCATCCTTAGCTCAAAAGTGGAGGTGACTCAGTCCCTCCAAGTTGTCGGGAAGATTACATGCAGTACTTATTTGGATAGTGCTTGGCAGGGAGTGGATGCTTACCTTTGGTAGCTGCTGCTGCTGCTGCTGCTGCTGCTGCTGACATTATGTCAGAAATTGTGCTAGGTGCTGGGGTTCAAGGATGAAGAAAACAAGAGGTCCTGCTCTCAAGGAGGTCACAATCTAGTGGGAGAGACTGACAAGTAAGCATACTGCCTGAGATGAGGTAGGTAGGGTGGAGACAGAAGGTGGGTTAGGAACTAGCCTAGCAGCTAGCAGACCTGGAGTGGAGTCCTGGCATGCTTCTCACTTGCTGTTCGACCTTGGCCAAATCTCAGCTTCAAGTCTACATATCTATAAAGGAGATGGAGGGAGAATTAACATTAAATAAAGTACATCTTATGTCCCTTCCAGCAATAATTTTTCAGAAACTCTTCTTGAGTTTCCTCGCTGCCCTGGCTTGACTCACACGCTTCCCTGTCTCTGTCTTAAAAATCTTATCCATTCTCTGCCCAAATGCTCACACTCTCAGATAGCCTTTTTTGATTTCTTGTCCTCAGGTAGAAAGTGTTTTCTCTGAGTATGATAGTTCGTTTCACTATTGTACAGGACTTATTTATGTAGTCTCCTGTCTCCCTTTAATGGTTGGGGAAAGCCCTTATTTAAAAGACAAATAACTCCACAGAATCTCCGCACATCTCAGATTGGATTGGGCGGTGCTTCAACAGCTGCAGTGATTTTGTGCTCACCATTGTATCAGTTAGGGCCTAGCAGGAAACAAATGGTACTTTACAAAGAGGGGGGCAGGGTGTAGGAAACCACAAAGGAAGTGTGGAATCCTGGGGCTCCAGGCTCCTAGATCTGTAGAAGCAAGGGGGAAGGAACAGTTACAAAAACTCAGCACAGAAAGGGCAGCCTGACAAGCACCTGGGACCTTTTGTCAAGGGATGTAATCACCCAAGGAAGAAGCTCGGGGATTTATATCTCACTCACCTAACCTCCTCCAGTTTCTTGCTGGGCATCCGGATGGCCAAATCCAACCAGAAGCCAGAGGGCAAGAGAGCCTTTTGATGCAGTTCATATCAGTCAGTCACACACAGAAGAGGAAACAGTGCATCTGGAGAGGAAAAAAAGAGGGTGGGGGGAATATTCAGTACAGTTATGTGGATCTGTCAGATTTCCCCAGATCTGAGACAAATCTAGGGGGTTTTGTTTTGGGCTTCTTTTTTTCTTTTCTTTCTGAACTACAAACTAAACCAACAGATTCCTGGACGAAATTGATAACCTCCACATCATCTATTTTTGCAGCAAATGTGAGAAAACATCTTTCCCTGACCATATTATATCCATTAGGATACCTTTGGCCAGAAGGAAGAGAATATCTAACAGTAGTTTAAAGCAGTGTTCATTTATTACATCTTTCACATGACGTTCAGATGTAAGTAGTCTTAGAGTTAGTTCAGCAGCACAGTCGTGTCATTAAGGACCCAAGCTCTTTTAATATTTGCTCTTTACTATCATATGCATGTCAGCTTTTGTCGCTAGTCTTGTAACCTCTTGGTTGCAATGTGGCTGCCATAGCTCCACACATCACAGCCTTAGAGGTCAGGGTACAAGCAGGAAGGGAGGGAAAGACAATGCTCCTCCTTTTTATGAAGGAGAAAAATCTTTCCTAGACTGCCCTCCCCCAGTAGGATCTCCCTATTGTCCAGATAATAGTCACATGCCCACTGCAGACCAGTCACTAACAAAAGAAAATGTGATTGCCACAGTTCATTAAATTGATCATGATTCACTCCCAAACAAAACAAGGGTTCTGTTTGAGAAGCAAAAGGGGGAATAGTGGTAAAGTAGGCACCCAACAGTGTCTGTCATATCCCTCAACCAAGAATAAGTTGTATTGATTCTTGGGCAGAAAACTGCAGTGATTAGGAGCTTGAGCTCTGGAGTCAGACTGCAAATCTCAGTTTTTCTACTTACTAACTTGAACCTCGGTTTCCTCATCCATGAAATGGGTATGATAAGTGCTCACCAACTGAGTTATTGTGACAACTGAGTGGAGCTACTTGAGTCAAGCAAGCACTTAACATATGGCCTGGCATATAAGCAAATACTCAAGTTATTATTTTAGTTTGCGCTAAATAGTGGTATGTGTGACAAGGCTTAAAGCGTTGCTAATCACGTTTAAAGTTCTGTATCAAATTCACCCATCCTCGTAAGCTTAGGTTCAGTTTTTAAAATATTCTAGAAATAAGCTGTCCACCGCAGTGAGTTAAGTCAGGTAGGATATTATTCTGGAAATAACTACATAATTAAAGAAACCTTATTACAAGCGTCTATCTCTAAAATGGCACCTAACCAAATAATCAGATTGTATCCATGCTTGTCACTGCTTCCCGAACCTAATGGTCGGTTTAATAGTTTTGATTTCCTTTGGAGGATAATAATAAGCCAAACAACATGGAACCTGGTTTAACAACAACAAAAGAGAAAGTGATATTGATGCTATCCCAGGTTTCTTTGGGCTCCTTCTATCTAATGTATAGACAGACATAGATGTTTCCATGTGCATTCACATGCGTACGAGTTAGGTCCCAAGATGGCTGCGGTAGCTCCAAGTAACATACTTGTAAGTATCACAGATAATGAAAGGAGGAAAGAGAGTCTTCCCTTATTTCCTTCCTTGCCACAAAGACACCCTCCCACCAAGACTTTCCCTCCAGGCCATAGGCCAGAATTACCTTTCCTTTCCTAAACCAAAGATGCAAAGGGCAATGAAATACGCTTATCCGGTTTCACCCTCTAAGCAGAAGGACATGTCGTAAACCATGTGGCTACACAATATCTGAATAAAATTGGGGGTGGGGGGGTCTCTTAGCAAATATGAAGAGAGGAGGTTGGCTTTTAGGTAAGCAACCCACCCTGTCCTCCAGAAATACACTGCATTGATTTGCTTCTAATTTTTATGACAAGGTGGGAAGTTTGTTTTGTTTTATAATATTGTGCCAAGTGTTCCTAATGAAAGTGAAATGAACGCTGTAAGTAGAAAACTTCAGCGTGGCAAGTATAGGTGTCCAATTTTTCTGGAATGACCCATGCTTAGTGACTCCTTTGTACAATCAGAGATGCCTCATATGGTGGTGCAGTTTGTGTATCAAACAAACTCCAGGGTCATCCCTCCCCTCGGGGTCTCTATGAGTAGTGGCCCTATAATAGTGCATGGCTCTTGTCAAAGCCAAGGCAAGCGATGGGGGAAATGTTAGATTTCATTGATGTTTATATTCTCACTTGTTTTTTACGTGGTTACCTGAACCTCCGGTAACAGTAAATCAAATCCTCATTATTTAGATGAAGTCGTTTTCAAGAATTAAGATGGCAGAGGGTGGGGGAAGAAGGGGAGTGGACAGATAGAGCAAATATTTGTCTCTTACACAGAATACAGAACATTTACCCTGGGTTTTTTGTCGTTATTATTTCCACAGATTATTGTCAGGTTTTCTTAAATTTTAAAACTCCTGATCCAAAAAAAAATCAATGTTCCAATTTACCTGTATTGTAGAAATAATATGTAATGCAGTGTAACATTCATTGTTCTATTGTATCCTTACATTTATTAGCATTTTTATTTGCCTAGGTCTATTGGTTAATTTGAATGCCAATGCTAAAATAGACTCAATTACAAAAGCAATAATGTGGAAAATTTTAGTTCAGTTAAGCAAACTAATTTATTGTCGAAAATCTGTCTTACTGTGTTTCATGCATAAATATGCATTTTTGCCCATAAGTGCACTTACCTACAAATGACCAAATGAATCCAACCCAAATTCACAAATCAATAGAAACATTCAAAACCAACTGCAGTGCCAATATGCTTTGAAAGAGGCGTTAGTTGAGCAGTTAGATGTCAAGTTAGTCTAACAAAGAGAACACTGAATGAAATACAAAATACCAAAATACCCATCTTTCAGCTTAAATGCAACCTCCTGCTCAAGGCCAGCCTTGATTTCCTATAGCTGACGTCATCTCTTCCTTCTTCAGAACCAATAGCATACTGTCATCTCCATGATTTCTTTTTCAGTGGGCCCCTTTCTGATTCCTTTGTATACTCCCCCATTGGGTGGAGCACTTTGCGTTTAGTATAATTTGCATTCATTCATTCAGACACTAGAGAAGAGTGCCTGTTATGAGCAGGTACCGTGTTAGGTGCTGGTTTACAGCAAGGAACAGACTTACAAGGTCCTGCCTTTCATGAAGAAGAAGACAGTAGAGGGGAGGAAGTTATTCTCAGCTCTTAGGGTTCCTGGCTGGGTCTGAAAATTAAACTGACAAAGACAGATTAGCAGGAGAAAAGCATGCAGATTTATTTAATATAAGTTTTATGTGACACCGGAGCCTTCATAAGGATATGAAGACCCGAAGATATGGTGAAATCCAAATGTTTTTACGCTATCGATGAAAAGTGGAAAGTTGTGGAAAGATATGATGGGGCAAAGAGTATGAGCTAAGTGTAGTAAACTGGGGGTACTTAGCAAGGTCTGTTCACTGGGATTCTTCTCAATATTCTCCATCTTGGAGAAAGGATGCGCCTTCCTCTGGGTACAGACAGGGCACCTCTCACATGAGGGTCTTACCACCTGCTTCAGAGAAGAAGGGCACGGAGAAGGTCAGGGAGACCCTCCTGCTTCTGTCGTTTCCTCAAAGTCCTTCAACTTAAACTATGCCAAGGGGTCATGTTTTGGGGCATCGTGTCCCAAACCCCATCAACAGGAAACCCGAAACAAGTAAATGATCAATATCCTTTCCAGTGGTAACAGGACCACACTTGAAATAGAAGATGAAACAGAATGAAGTGACGAGCGGTTAGGAGAGAATGCGGGGCCACATGAGGTCATAGAGGTCTGGCCGAGAAGGGGACAGATTTGCTGAGACCTGATTGACAATGAAGAGGGAGCCAAGTGAAGACGAGACCCAAGCATTCCAGGCCATCAGGCAGCCCCTAGGTAGACCTGTGTCTGAATTTGAGACACAGGTGGCTGGAGTGTGGTTATGCAGGAGACAGTGGTGGGAAAGATGTCCGAGTTAGGCCGGAGGCCAGATCACAAGCAGCCCTTCAGGCCAAGGGAAGGGATTTAAAGTTTATTCAGAGCACAATGAGAAATTTTTAGGAAATAAGTGGCAGAATCTGATTTACGTTTTAGACTGATTGCTAGATAAAGGAGGATAAGGGTGCCAATGGAGACCGGAAAGCCAGACAGAACCCTGGTACCGGAGCCCAGGGAGAGATGATGGAGGCGTGGACCAGGGTAGAAATAATAAAGATGAAAATTTGTTGAATGCACTGTGGAAATCAGAAATTATAGTTTTAATTTCCTACACTGATCATAGTTAAAGAAATATGTTACAGTTGTATTTAATAAGAAGCTTTGTGGAATGTAATTGCTTTGTTGAAATATCCCTTCACAGTGAGATAAGAAGGAAGAAGTTAGAAAATAAAAAGTGGGGAAAATTCTTAATTAAGTTTAAATTTATACAGGTTCTTTCTTTCATTGTGTTTATTGAGAAGGGCATCCAGAGAGATGGAATGTTAATTTCAAGGTTTTTGTTTAATCTCTTAGGAAAGTAACATCCAACCAAAGCATACGATGACCTTAAAGTTTGTGAAACAACATATATTGTTCTTTTGGCAGGATATGTTGTGATAAGAAGTAGAAATTGTTTCTTGACTTACAAAGGAACTCACAAGCTTTGTTTTAAAAGAGCTCTACTACCGTATAAAATCTTTCAGGTCCTTTGACAAGTTAGAAAGCTTAGGGCCCTGGAGTCTTTTATTTTCTCATTGTAGACTAGAAGCAAATAAACAGTGCCTTTAGCAGATTCCAATACAAAGCACCATGTGACGCTCCTTTTCTTCAACAGAGAGAAAGTTCTTACTTACTTGCCTAAGCTTAGGTGAAGTCTTTCCAAACGCACACTCCCAAATTTCACAGTAAAAACAACTGGAAACACCCATGAGCTTAAAATAAACACACCTCTTTCAGAGACCAGGTACTGTGGCCTTTCTTGCACTTAACAAAAGTATCCAAATAAAGTCTATATTTTCCTTCACTGAAAAATGGAGAGTGACCCTGTTGGATTTGGGGTGAGGAAGGGAAGGAGCTGAATCTCAGTCCAGAAGTAGGGCAACCATCTAGATAACATGGGTTCTGATGAGGTGCTTCTTTCAGGGAGCATCGCTCAAAGACTTTCTTGGGCCTAGACAATGTCCTGTATCTTGATCTGGTAGTGCACTAACCCTTTTGCCATGATAGTCCGCTGCCTACGGATGGAAACTTCCAGAAAGGAAGTTTAGGAAGGCAGATGTACATTTTTCTATGTTTGTGGTTTTCAAGAATGAATAACAATAGGAAATTTTTATACATAAAAATGTCATTTATGTACAAAGCTGCTCAAATTGTTTTCATTAAATGCATACAATAGTCAAAATATCAACTTTTTGTTTTTTGTGGATTTCTGACACATTTTGGGGGGAAAAAGACCTTGGAAATCAATGCAGCGAAAGAGTTAAGGAGTATAAACATACTCAGAAATTAGTCTAGCTGAACAGTTAAGATTAGATACTCTACAATGTAAGTTATATATCAATAAATACTTTTTTAAAATGAAAAGTGTCTATCAATAAGGAAATAATATCTTATTCAATAAATGGTTACAGAACAGATGGCTGGGCATATGAAAAAATTAATGTTTATCCTTGGACCCTACCATATTCCTTACTTGAAAATAAATTTTAGATAAACATTTCAACATAAAAAAAAATCCAAAGAAAACTAGAATAAAAGATGGTAGGATTGTTTTATAATACTGGAAGAAGGCCTTTCTTATCAAGTCACAAAATTTAATAATCTTAAAGACACAAAGATATTTAAATGTGTACATGACAAAACAATTACCATAAACAAAATTTAAAGCAAATGACAGTCATGGGACAAATATTTAGAATGTTTGTTGACAAGGCAAATTTCCTTCTTTTACAAAAAGTTCTTATAATCAGTAAACAAGCAAAACCAAAAAGTAAGTAGTCCAGTGGAAAGATAGGCTACGTTAGATTATAGGAAAAACCTGACTTTAAAAATATAAAAACATGTCAACTTAATTTTTAAACAAAAGTAAAATTCCATTTTTCACCCACAGATTATCAAGGATCAGAAAGTTTGATAATATATATGTTTGATAAGAAATTATATATAGTTTCTATACATAGAAAGTTCTGTCTATGTATAGACAGAACTATACATCGGTGTGCTTCTTTGGTGGGTAATACACGAGCATCAAAAATTTAAAGTTTTCAAAAAAAAATTTTAAATTTTCAATATAGTTCCACTACTAGTAGGAATTTTCAAAGATTTATGTACATTGCAGCATTGTATGCAGTAGAAAATGTCGAGAATAGAGTCTGGTTAAATGAAATGTGATATATACATTCAATAAAATACTGTGCAGAATTAGGTAGAGCTTCATATGCCGATGTGGAAAGATCCACAAGATACATGTTTAAAGGTACAGATGTGTTTGCTCCTTTTTGGATTTAAAAAGGGGGCGGGGTGGGTATTTGCATACATATATATATGCCTGGACGAGCTACCAGAAACTAATGGCTGTGGCTGTCTCCAGGCAGTGTGACTAAGACACTGAAAGTAAGAAATTGCTTTTCCCTAAATACCCTTTTGCTCTGTGAATTATTATTTTTACCAAATATATGTATTACTTGAAAAAAAGAGATAAAAATAAAACCACTATGTTCTAGGAAGAGGAGGAAGAGGTGTGAAAAGGAGACGGAGTACGGGGAGGGGAAAGAGGAGGTTGAGGAGAAACAAATGAGATACCACCTCACACCTATTAGAAGGGTTATTATCAACCAGACAAGGAATAACAAGTGTTGGAGAGGTTGTGGAGAAAAAGGAACCCTTATACACTGAGGTTGGGAATGTAAATTGGTACAGCCACTATGGCAAACAGTATGGAGATTCCTCAAAAAATTAAGAATAGAATTACCGTACAACCCAGCAATCCCTCTTCCAGGTATCTACCCCCAAAATCTGAAAACATTTACCTGTAAAAATATATGTGCCCCTATGTTCGTTGCAGTGTTATTCATAGTGGACAAGACATAGAAACAACCAAAGTGCCTTTCAATAGATGATTAGATATAGAAAGATGTAGTACATATACACAATGGAATATTACTCAGCCATAAGAAAAGATGAAATACTGCCATTTGCGACAACATGGATGGATCTTGAGATTATCATGCTAAGTGAAATAAGTCAGAAAAAGTCGAGAGCTGTATAACTTCACTCGTATGTGGGATATAAAACTAAAACAAACAAGACAAAGAAACAAAACTCATAGACACAAACAACAGCTTAGAAACAAAAACTCAGACACAGACAACAGTTTAGTGGTTACCAGAGGGTAAGGGGGTAGAAGTGTGACAGAGGAGGGTAAAGGGGGTCAAAAATATGGTGACTCTGGGTGGTGAGCACACAATGTGATATATAGATGATGTATTACAGAACTGTAATGAAACCTATGTAATTTTACTAACCAACATCACTCTAATAAATTTAATTTTAAAAAAAATAATCAAGACCTCTACTTCTGTGTGCGTCTCGTGGCCTAGCCCAGTGTCTTACACAGAGCAGGCTGAACAAATAAAACTCCCAAATCTGGTGTATCAGCCTTGAGTCTCATGCAAGCCCCAGTTCAATATTTTCAACTCAGATTCACCTTTTAAAAACAAGACTACTTGAGGCATGTGATTCTCAGGCCAGGGGATTTTCTGGTTCTTAGAGGTGATCTATGCTGCTAAGAAATTAAACTTTACCTGATGCTTACTATCTTTAGATGAGATGAAGGGTAGATCAACGTTGGTGAAAAACACGGTTACACCAAAGCAACATGTGACCCAATGGAAACTAAAGATGGACATGTTAGAAGTCACTGAGATAATTCAACAATTCTGTCTATGTGCCAGTATTGTGCTTCTAAGGATTTTAGTGAAGATGAAAAGCTTTGTTTTCTGTTTAATTATATTTTAATTGAAAGCTGTAATTTTAAAAAATAAAGTTACTAGGACAAAACCTGTTAGCTGAAACTTCATCAGTGTTAGTTTGGGGAGAGATTTGGGGTTCATCTTATTTCTAGATTTGGGGTGACTTACACAGAATATTCTAGCCCATGTTTATTGTGATCTAGGGGTTTTAATCTATAACAAAAGGAAGTTATTTTAAAGTGAACTTAAAGTTTTATAGAATATTAATAAAGTCAATGTAAACAGGCAGTGAAACTTGGGAAATTCTCAGGAATTCAGTTTTGAATGTATTAGTGTCAAACTGGCTGAATTTTAGATACTTGGTAAAAAGAAACAAGAGGACAATATTCATCTATCATGAGCAACAGGCTTTTCAGCTATAAAAATGCCTCCTCAAAATAACTGCCACACAGAATTGTTGAAGTTTAGAAACAATGAAGTTATACTTTTTATAACCAAAATTATAACCTTCCGTCGTTGCAGAAGTAGAGTGTGGAGAATGCAGCACGGGTGAACCAAGGGACAAGGTTATTCAAGGGACCAGAACTCCCAATTCTGGAAGAGTATAATGCCTAGGACCTTTGGGGAACCTCATGTTCCCTGGTTCCCTGTACTCAGCTAAACAAAAAGGATGATGCTGTGTCACCTTCCATCACCACCAGAACAGACACAAATATTGCAGAAGCAATATTTGACCTGTGGAGGCAAATTCTCCTTTTTTTTTTTTTTAGTTTTCAAGTCACCCCTTTCAGGCTGCAATTCATTCTCTTGATTTCTTCTCGTGGACCTTAGCAAAATGCTTACGTAACAGCTTGGCCTTTTTACAACAATTAGGCTCTGTGCTGGGACAAGTTGCTAGCTGTATCAAGAGTCCTAAACATTGAGATCCCAAACTATATTATTGTAAAGGTCTTGAGTGTTCATTCAGATTATAGATTATGGCATTTATACAGAAACCAATCTGGACTGAATCATAGGCTATCCAGCATGGCTGGAGCATAGAGGTCGATGGAGACACGGTAATAGAGAGAATTCTGGAAAGGATGTTGGAAGACCTTGAATGTTAAGGAGACCAGACTATATTTAGAAAGCAGGGTAATAATATCAATGTGATGTTCATAGGCCATGGAAAACATGAGAAAATGGAGGAGGAGAAATTCGTTTTTGAAAATTTGCATGTACAGTGAACAGTGTCAGAAAAGCATTATAACAAGTTATTAACAGTAGCTCAGTAATTATCTCTGAATGATAGAATTATCAGTGCTTTTCATTTTATTAATCTGTGTGGCCAAATGTTGTAGAGAATGCATGTGTTGCTTTAGCTTAAAGAAGGCCTAAATTATTAAATGTTTGTTTTTTATGAAAAAGTCAAACACATGAAAGAAGAGTAAAATAAACCTCACACACCTGTCACCCAAATTAAACAATTATCAAAATTTTGCTATATTTACTCCATCTTTCCCTTTTTCTCTTTCTTTCTTTTCATTTCTTTATATCTTACCCTTGCTAGTTCCTGCATCTTTCTGACCTGACCCATTAGTCCTTGATGGTGTTTTTGCTTTCCAGCACAGCCAGATGTCCCAGACTCCCTTTAATTTCCTGCCACAGGCCTGGAATCAGCCAGTCTTTCCAGGTGCTCTGTTTCCTTTCAGCAGATTCAAAATTGTTTTAAGAAACAAAGGTATATGTGAATAGTCAGTTTTTTTCTACAGATGTGATTGCTGGACACCTGTGAGTGTTACCATCCTGAGAGGAGTGGAGAAAACATAAAAAGTGGCATTAACTTCATGAGATTAGGTAAACATTCTAAAATGTTTGGAAAATTAAAAAAAAAAAAAACACCCAGATTTGTCAGCATTAAAAATGTGCCCCCGTAGGTAACCCTGCTCCTGAGTCACCTTCTTCAACTAAGGAAATACTCAGCTTCTTTATGAGCTTTCAAATAAAAATTTCAAGCCGGTTCTCACTGAAGAGAATTTTGCCTCTTTTACAATAGGACCCTCATTTCATTTTCATCAACCTTAGCAAAATGCTAAGTAATACCTAACACCTTCTCTTTTCTGCTCTAGGGGAGTTTTCATCTTCTAGTGTCATTGCTCCAGTCATACGATGGGAATAACGATTTTTATTAACCTTTAAAAGAGTGATTTTTCATTCTTCTTCCCCACCACAAATGAGGAATACTGAACTGAACATGTAAATGTGTGTGTGTTTAAATAATAATAGCTGATGCATAAGGAGCGTCTGCCATGCGTGCCAACCCTGTTCTCAATCCTCACATGCACGCACTCTTTTAATCCTGACAGCAACCCTACGAAGTAGGTACTAATCACCTTCATTTTGATACAAAAAGACAGTGAAGAATAAAGAAGAAAAAGTAAGAAGGCCTAAACCACTCAGCTGTGAGGTGACGGAACCAGAATTGGAATCCAGGCAATCAGGCAGCAAACTCATTCAGGGTTCTTTCTTCCCTAAACAAACAGAGAAATTTCAAATCTCAAAACCTCCGCTGGAAAGAGATTATTTGTTTGAGTGAGTACCAGTAAAAGCAAGAAAATAAGGTGCTTAATATCACCATTATATTGTTCTGGCTAACCCAATAATAACAGGTTCGGTTGACAATCATTTTGTTATTACCAAAGAAAGAACTGGAAAAAAAAAATGTGCGTACTGAACTTTCACTATCATTATAGCTCTATGTGGGCAGGGATAGTCTCTTCGTCTTTGTGACTCAAACAATGGATCGTGGCGAATAGGAGGTAAATAATATATCAAATACATCATATTTTAACAAATTAAAGTTGATAAAGAACGCTGGATTTTTAAAACATGCATCTTGCACAATGACACCTATTTTATATACAGTTGACCATATTTTGTCCAAATTCGGGACCCTTTAGAAAGTGAAAAAGGGTATTAGAGCACTGAGGTTGCATAAAGCAGTAGTCAAATCAACTAAGTCCCAAGGCAAGGTAATTTAGGAACACATTAGTGTACCGTATTTTAGAAGGATTACGGCGATTTTGTAGTACCAATTTGTCAGCCCTGCAGCTCCTTCCTCTCCACCTGTTTTTATGACCCACTAGTGCAAACTTTTCCTGCCATCTTGTAAGTCCTGTATTTATGCTGCTGTTCGGCTCTAAACGACAAGTATCTGTAGATATCTGCCTATACATTGAGTCTTTGTTCTTAGGTGAAGTCTTAAAATAAACTATAAATCCTAAGCAATATTTTCATAGTCAAACTCTAGGAGCACTTTTATACATAATTCTGATTTTTAAGGTTAAACTTTGGGATCCTCTACCTCTTTTAGGGGTGGCAAAACTTTACTGGTAATTCAGAGAAGTATTTATTCTAGTAAAATAGAATAAACATTTTAAAAAAGCGTTTCACCTTTCGATCTTTGTTTCAGGCCCAGAAAATCAGTATTTATGATTTCTATGAACTCCTTTCTTATCCTAGCACTTTGGGGATAGTGGTGGAGGCGAAAGTCTGGTTGTTTACATCCTTATAAATGATTGAGCTTTCCTGTTTTGCCAGCTCAGCCTTTTAAGTCTCCTATGAGCTACAGCAAGGATATAATATCATTTGCAGTGTTATTTGCAAACATAAAAGGAAATGACTGTTTGTCTCACAAACACTGCATACATTCTATTGTAGACAAGAAAGCAGGCAGCATAAGCATAGTAGTTACAGATTTAAATGGTTTGCCTGGTGTTCCATAAAACACTTGTTTCATTTACTCCTCCAACTCGGCACAATTCAGCTCAGCTACTGTGAAGCAGAAAATATTATCAATTAGAGCCACAGTACGTTACTCCTGAATCACAGGGCTTCCGTACCCTGGTGTGTTATGATACCCAAAGCTGTACCCGGCTTCCCGCCCCAGCACACACATCACAGCAGGACTGCATGTGTTCACAGGCTAGATGTACTGAAACTTAATAGAGAGCAAAGGCAAAAAGTTAAGAAACACAAGTTTCTTAGAAGGTAAAAATGGGGAAATCCGCAATAGGTATAAAAGATTGATATCTGACCACAACTCTTGTCCCGTTTAGGACAGTAAGACTCAATCTGTCCATTGGCAAAAGTGGGAGCGACGAACAGGCCGATGAGGCCCAAACGTCAAACTCAATAGATGTCTAAAACGGAACTTACCTTCTCCATTTTCTACCACCCAACTCCAGCTCTCGGTCAGCGGCAAGACCACGGGCAAAGGCTCGAAACTGAAGTCATTTTAACTGAAGTCCAAGCCTCTTTCATCTGCCTTGCAATCAGTGGACAAGTGCTGTGGACCACTTCTGCACTGAGATATGTCTTGTGTCCCATGCTCATTTCTCCTGCCCATGGCTTCACTCGCGCCCAGGCCTTCACGGATTCATTTGTGGGCCCTCAGAACAGCTTTCCAGCTGGTCCTGCTGGCAGCTCACGATCCTTCACTTCCAATCCACCCTCCATACTCTGTAGGTGGCAAATGACTCTTCCCAAAACACCACTTTCATTTTCTTGCATGAGAAGGCTCAGCAGCTCCATTAACTTCAAGGCCTTCCAGAATCTAGTTTCCCGCCATCCTCCTCAATCTTATCTTCTTGGTTCTGAATATTTATTCTCTGATATGGTCAAGTCCTGCTCCACACAAGCCCACAAACCTACTACAGTCCAGCTGCTCTTTGGCTTCCTCACATGGTATGTCCTCATTTTCCCCTCTTTCTACTAAAATTCAGCGACAAGTTCAAGCCCAACCTCAACCCCTTGCTGTCTCTGAATTACACTGTTTCACCGACATTTGACTGCTTTTTTCAACAAGCAAAACACTGTGCTATCACTGTGGGTGGTTCATTCAACCTGAAGCCAGGAGGCAGAGAGAGGGTCACAGTGCTTGAGGGTAAGCTCCCAGGTCAGATGTCCTCTTTTAAGAATGTGACCTTGGGGTAGTTACTTAACCTCTCTCGGTCTATTAATCTGTAAACGGGGGATAATAATAGGACCTACCTCATGGAATGGTAACACATTAAATGAGACAATCCGAATGAAGTACTCAGCACTGTGCCTGATATGGCAAGTGCCCAACAAGTGTTAGATGTTACTATTCATGAAACATTTCCTGAGTCCAGTGGAAGAGAAAGACGTGTGTGTGTGATGACACTAAAAGAAAGAGGCACCATTACCAAGGTAACTAAACAATCCAGGAGAAAGTTCAGGTTAATGAAGGAAAGATTATACAGTTGGTTTGGGAAATGTTGAGTTTGAGGTGCCAGCAGGACACCAGTGGAACCATGTTTGTCACATACCTTCCATCTCCCCTACTCTGCCCTGGGCTCCGGAGGTTCTCATCTGAGGGACAACATCCATAGCCTCCTATGCCCTCTGGCTTCTGTTTGAGTTTGGCCAGTGGAGAACCCAGCAGAAAATAGGAAGGAGAGAGGAGAGTGAGGCCTGGTTATTTCTTTCTCTGGTTTACTTCTAATGAGGCCATCTCGGGCTGGCTGTACCCCTTCTGTCTCTTGGTAGAAGATCACTGTTCTCTCCAGGCAGCCTGCTCTCCACAACTCTCTCTCCTTCTAGGTTTCGGAAACCTCTCTCTCCCTCTCCTCAGTCATCCCTTTGGACTTAGGGCTGGTAAAAGCCCAGCTCCCACTAGCTCCTGGGGGTTCCTCTATCCCCAAACCTTTAAAAATAGTCTTTTGGTAAATAAATCCTCCTGGAATTATCCCATTTTCAATGTGCCATCTGATTCCTGTTGAGACCCTAAGGATACATCACATTATCTGGCCATTAGGATTTTGATCTAGAATTTGGAAGAGAGATTAGGGTTGGAGATATAGATTATCCTGCCAGTTTAAGCAGGAACAATGAATGAGATTACTGACCCATCGGGAGTAGATGAGGAAAAGAACATCAAAGGCAGAACCTTAGGTGACCTCCATCTATTTCAGGCCATGAAAAAAAGAACACAGCAGTTTTAAGGGTGAAAGTACTAACTCTCTTATCGTATGACCCTGATGCTCCTAACAACATCCTTCCAGAAAGATGTGGAAATGTAATAATACTATTGACAGGGCAGTCATTTTAAAACATCATACGTGTGCCTGACAGCTTGGACTTGGCTTGGAAACAGATTCCAAGTTCATTATGCATACTTATTTATATAGAAATGTCACCTTTCACATTTTTATTCTTTTTTTTTTTTTTGAGGTGATGGATTGATGGATGTATTAACTAAATGTGGAAATCATTTCACAATACATACCATGTCAGATCATTACATTGTACACCTTTTTTCCTTTCTTTTTAGTTTCAGGTGTCAAAACAATGTAATAGTTAGACACTTACACCCCTCAGAAAATGATAACCCCCAATCTATTGCCCCTCTGACATTGAATATAGCTATTACAATTCCATTACTATATTCCCTATGTTGTACTCCATTTCCCATGAAATATATATATATATATATATATATATATATATATATATATACATATATATATATATATATATATATATATATATATATATATATATATATATAATTATAATTGATGTTCAATATTATTCAACATCAGTGTCAGGTGGTCAGGCATCTACACAGTCTATGAAGTGATCCCCCTGATAAATCCAGTCACCATCTGGCACCCTACGTAATCTTTACATTATTCATTATGTTCCCCATACTATATTTCATATCCCCGTGGCTATATTGTGACTACTAATTTGTACTTCCAATTCCCTTTACCTTTCAGATTTTTAAATTTATTTTTTAATAGGCAATACATTCACGATTCAAAAATCAAAAAGTGAAAATAAAAAGGGATACATTGAGGGCCAGCCCAGTGGCTCAGGCGGTTAGAGCTCCATGCTCCTAACTCCAAAGGCTGCCGGTTGGATTCCCACATGGGCCAGTGGTAACACATTAAATGAGACAATCCGAATGAAGTACTCAGCACTGTGCCTGATATGGCAAGTGCCCAACAAGTGTTAGATGTTACTATTCATGAAACATTTCCTGAGTCCAGTGGAAGAGAAAGACGTGTGTGTGTGTGATGACACTAAAAGAAAGAGGCACCATTACCAAGGTAACTAAAGAATCCAGGAGAAAGTTCAGGTTAATGAAGGAAAGATTATACAGTTGGTTTGGGAAATGTTGAGTTTGAGGTGCCAGCAGGACACCAGTGGAACCATGTTTGTCACATACCTTCCATCTCCCCTACTCTGCCCTGGGCTCCTGAGGTTCTCATCTGAGGGACAACATCCATAGCCTCCTATGCCCTCTGGCTTCTGTTTGAGTTTGGCCAGTGGGGAACCCAGCGGGAAATAGGAAGGAGAGAGGAGGGTGAGGCCTGGTTATTTCTTTCTCTGGTTTACTTCTAATGAGGCCATCTCGGGCTGGCTGTACCCCTTCTATCTCTTGGTAGAAGATCACTGTTCTCTCCAGCCAGCCTGCTCTCCACAACTCTCTCTCCTTCTAGGTTTCAGAAACCTCTGTCTCCCTCTCCTCATTCATCCCTTTGGACTTAGGGCTGGTAAAAGCCCAGCTCCCACTAGCTCCTGGGGGTTCCCCTATCCCCAAACCTTTAAAAATAGTCTTTTGGTAAATAAATCCTCCTGGAATTATTCCACTTTGAATGTGCCATCTGATTCCTGTTGAGACCCTAAAGATACATCACATTATCTGGCCATTAGGATTTTGATCTAGAATTTGGAAGAGAGATTAGGGTTGGAGATATAGATTATCCTGCCAGTTTAAGCAGGAACAATGAGTGAGATTACTGACCCATCAGGAGTAGATGAGGAAAAGAACATCAAAGGCAGAACCTTGGGTGACCTCCATCTACTTCAGGCCATGAGAAAAAGAACACAGCAGTTTCAAGGGTGAAAGTACTAACTCTCTTATCGTATGACCCTGATGCTCCTAACAACATCCTTCCAGAAAGATGTGGAAATGTAATAATACTATTGACAGGGCAGTCATTTTAAACATCATACGTGTGCCTGACAGCTTGGACTTGGCTTGGAAACAGATTCCAAGTTCATTATGCATACTTATTTATATAGAAATGTCACCTTTCACATTTTTATTCTTTTTTTTTTTGAGGTGATGGATTGATGGATGTATTAACTAAATGTGGAAATCATTTCACAATACATACCATGTCAGATCATTACATTGTACACCTTTTTTCCTTTCTTTTTAGTTTCAGGTGTCAAAACAATGTAATAGTTAGACACTTACACCCCTCAGAAAATGATAACCCCCCCAATCTATTGCCCCTCTGACATTGAATATAGCTATTACAATTCCATTACTATATTCCCTATGTTGTACTCCATTTCCCATGAAATATATATATATATACATACACATACATATTATATATATATATATATATATATATATATATATATATATATATATAATTATAATTGATGTTCAATATTATTCAACATCAGTGTCAGGTGGTCAGGCATCTACACAGTCTATGAAGTGATCCCCCTGATAAATCCAGTCACCATCTGGCACCCTACGTAATCTTTACATTATTCATTATGTTCCCCATACTATATTTCATATCCCCGTGGCTATATTGTGACTACTAATTTGTACTTTCAATTCCCTTTACCTTTCAGATTTTTAAATTTATTTTTTAATAGGCAATACATTCACGATTCAAAAATCAAAAAGTGAAAATAAAAAGGGATACATTGAGGGCCAGCCCAGTGGCTCAGGCGGTTAGAGCTCCATGCTCCTAACTCCAAAGGCTGCCGGTTGGATTCCCACATGGGCCAGTGGGCTCTCAACCACAAGGTTGCCAGTTCAATCCCTCGAGTCCCGCAAGGGATGGTGGGCTCTGCCCCTGCAACTAAGATTGAACACAGCACCTTGAGCTGAGCTGCCACTGAGTTCTCGGATGGCTCAGATGGTTGGAGCATGTCCTCTCAACCACAAGGTTGCCGGTTCAACTCCCACAAGGGATGGTGGGCTGTGCCCCCTGCAACTAGAAAACGGCAACTGGACCTGGAGCTGAGCTGCGCCCTCCACAACTAAGACTGAAAGGACAACTTGAAGCTGAACAGCACCCTCCACAACTAAGACTGAAAGGACAACAACTTGACTTGGAAAAAAGTCCTGGAAGTACACACTCTTCCCCAATAAAGTCCTGTACCCCTTCCCCAATAATAATAAAAAAAAATCCTTTTTTTAAAAAAAGGGATACATTGAGAATCTCTTTCCCATTACTATTAGTTGCTTGTATATTTTTCCCATGTTTCTTTATGTAAATACGAGCTTCTATAACTATATCTTCTTATTTTCCCTTTTTCTTACCCAAAAGGTATTGTGCTAGCTGTGCTATACCTTGTTTTCTTCACTTAACAGTCATCTTAGAGAGCGTGTCATCTTTCTCTTGAGTGCTTCCTCGTGTGTGTGTGTGTGTGTGTGTGTGTGTGCTTTAACTGCGTAAAATTCCATAGAGTGGCGTTACCATGGTTTATTTACCCACATGTAGAGGAACTTTGAGTGCCGCCTGCCAACCACAGTTTCCTAATCACAGCTCTCAAACCTTTCCCCTCCCTGCGAACACCCATTACCACCTACTTCTCTTCAGGGCTTTGTCTCCCTCTCAATAGAGAAAAATGAGGGCTTCAAAAGGAGCTTCCTTAATTTCCTGTTATCAAAGATAAAAACCCACCTCCATCTGCACCTACCCCGTCTTCCCTCAGGCTGCAATACCCAAGGCTGTATCACCTGTGGTTTAATACCAATCCCCTTCTCTCCGGTTAGGATCCCATCTCCACTCAGTGTCTCAGGACTTTACACTACAGTCAACCATCCTTTCTCTCTTGTATATGAAACTTCTCCCTCACAACTGGGTTATATAAAAATACAACAAACTCTCTTGACTCTATTCTCTCTCCAGCTACTGCCCTCTCCCTCTCCTTTTCTTCAGAGCCAAACTTCTTCAGAGAGTTGTCTGTAGTCAAAGTTTCCATTTCACTGCTTGCTACTCACTCCCCGGTCCATTTCAGCCTAATTTCACCCCATTAACCCACCTAGGCTTTTCACACTAAGCTGCCAATGACAGCCAGCTCATTCAACAAATGTACCTTTCAGTCTTAGCTGACTTCTCAGCACCATTTGACAATTTTTATCATTCTCTCACTTTTAGAAATACTCCTGTCGATGACTCTCCTGGATTTCCTTACATCTCTGGCTACTTTCCCATATACTGGGAATAATTCTTAATCCATAGTTCGGTGTTCAAGAAATAGGGCCTGAAGGAGTGTGAGGTGAGGCATTCACACTCACTTAATTAGGTGCAAAATGTAAGGATGTGCTAATCAACTTAGTAAACAAGAGATAAGTCATATTTTAATGCAATATTTTTAAAATTTTCAATTAATGCAAAAAATCCATGTTGAACAAAATATCAAATTTTTAAATGAAAATCAGTGCTGTGCTAATTCAGGTTGGAGTGTGAGGCAAAATAAAAAGTGTATTCCTGTATATACATGTTTTTATGTATTTCATAATGCTTAATTTGTTCCCTGACCTTTGAAATAGTTGGAAAGAAATATTAGAAAATTGAAAAGTAGATGTAGTAACACATTATTTTAAGTTTAATATGTTTTATTTATACCCAAAGGAAATTATGATTTTATTTCAAGTTAATTAAAAATTCTTTAAGATTGTTGCTTGGTCAAGAAACATTGAAAAACATGGCAATTGTTATTTTCACTGGAAATGAGATAAACAAAGTAGATTTTGAAAATATTGATGAGTTTGCTTCTATTAAAGCAAGGGCCACATTTTCCCCTTTGTCTCAAATTCTAGCATGGCACATAGAGGAACTGTCAAGAAATATCACATTTTATTCTAGTTTTTAAACCAAAGTTCAAATCTTTTCCTAGTGTCACACCAACCAACCTGGTGAGAAATTTTACCTCAGTCATTTTTGATGGTTTCCACTCTTGAGCTGGGCAAAGAGCTGGAAGCCATCATACCCCCAGGCACTGAGGAGAGTCTCTGCTCATTGGCCATCCATTCTCATTAGCTCCAAAATATGCTTTCCCAGGTCCAACCCGGGCCTTCAGGCCTGGTGGTTTTGCTGCTTCTAAGGTCCCTGACATGCCCTGGGATCTTGGCTAAGGTTGGGAGCTTGAGCTGTGTGTGGGTCTTTACAATTCAAGACCCCACTCTCCCCTCGCCTCATAGCTTCTCTTTGTCTTCTTGACATTTAACAAAAACGGCAAGTCTTCAACTTTAGGATCCTTTTACTTTAGGCCCTGCCAAGGTCCTTGGAGCCAAAACTAATAAAAGCAAGCTATCAAATTTAGATGGGATGAAAGGAACAAATAGAGAGGAAACAAAATTACTATTTCCACAGACTATCAGCCTCTTTTGCAGGTGCATCTTCCCCACCCTGGTCATCCGTGGTAGGCGTTCTGCAGGGCTGGGCCTCACTCCATATTTTCTCCCAGGTAATCTCGTTCACTGTCCTGGGTGAAGTTTTAATTCATACGCCTCTGACTCCCTGATATATTTCTCTGGCCCAGACCTCTACACTGAGCCCCAGAGTAATATGTCCAGTGGCTCAACACCTCCATTTGGACATCTCTCAGTGACATCAAACTAAACATGCCCAGTGCCACACTCCGTCTTCCCCTCCATTCCAGTCCCTTCCCAGGGCAGTCACAGAGCAATCACTCTAGACTCCTCCCACTCCCTTGCCTCCCATTTCCAATTCAGCCCTGAATCCCATCCACTTCCTCTCCTACACAGTTCCAAATTCAAAACAGCTCCATTCCACTGCTTCCACTCAACTCTTAGCTACCGTTGTCTCTCAACTAGACTAAACCTACATGGTCGTCCTTACAGCCCTTCAGGGTTCAGGGCCCCCTCCAATCTCATATCTGTGATATCACCGGAGTGAGCTTTCTGAAATACAAATCTGAACATGTTACCTTCTGCCTTAAACTCTTTGAAGACTCTCCATTGCTTCTGGAAATACACCAAAATGTGTGACAGCCCTTGCTAGGTGTGGCCTCCTCCCACTCACCCGGTTCCATCTTCCTCCTCTTCGCTTCCTCCCTTCTCCCCCGCCCCAGCTCCAGCGAGACAGCTGTCCTTTCCTACCCACCTATTTCTCATTTTTGTCATTACATACTCATTTGCATGATTATGTGATTAATGTCTGCCTTTCCCTCCAGGAGAACAGGATTGTGTGTCCCCAAGGCCTCACCCAGAGACTTCGACATTATGTGCAAAGGTTTATGGAAAAATTCATGAATATATTGCATTAGTTCTTTGAGAGTTAAACCCTTTTGATGTTTAGAAGTATATCAGGGAGGAATTTTTCTCTTTCAATGACGTTTGAGAATTAGAGTGTTCCAGACACTGTTTAAGTGCTTTACAGGTATTAACTCAGTTCATTCTCACTATCTGCCTAGGAAGAAAATGCTCTTCTTATCCCCATTTTCAAGATACTGATGCTGATGCACAGAGAAGCCAAACATCTCACTACCCAGTCTCATAGCTAATAAGCCGTGGAGCTCTAATCCAAAATGTTCGCATTGGACCCTGTGGTTATTCGGCAAATATTACTGAACGAAGTGGCAGTCACCATGACAAGAATGGGCTAGCACATCTTTGAAAGAGGCAAGTAGAAAGAAGAAAGCTATTCAATTCTGTACAAGTGTAACAGATACTATGTAGAGTATACCCCGTCTTATTTAATCCTCTCAAAATAGAGTAAACGAGGTATTTTTATGCCCACTTTATAGATAAGGAAGCCGAGGCTGAGCAAGTTTGAAGATCACATAAGCAGTATAATAAGTCCTACCTGGAATTTAAACCCAGATCAACAGGACTGGCTCTTTCCACGGTGTGAAGCCACCTCTGAGGAAGCTGTTTGCAACGGCCTCCTTTCACCACAAACGGATTTATCTACTGGTTCAATGATCCACAAATGTGAGGGTGGATGAGAATCACCTGGAAAGCTTGTTGAACTCATGGCTTCCTGGGTTTCACCAGCAGAGATTTTGCTGTGGGGCGGGCCCTTTCAACTGCAATTTTAAAGAAACGCGCACCCCAGGTAATTCTGGTATAGGTGATTCTAGTCTGGTGGTTCCAAAACTTTAGCACTGAACAGAATCACGATGGGTTGACAGGACAGATGGTCGGGCTCCACTCCTCAATTTTCTGAATCAGAAGGTCTGGCGCAGCCCAAGAATGTTAATTTCTAACAAGTTTCTAGGTGATGCCCTACCAGATCTACTAACTGTCCTAGGCCAAGACTCTGGGATATTTCACTGGTTATTTAATTTAATTCTCCTTGATTCTACCACTTTGGAAGCAATTTCCAACATACACATGCCCCCACTCTGCTGCCATCCCTCCATACCTTCGTCTCTGAGAATTGCAGAATATTTCAGATTGGGGAACTTGGAGAAAATTTATCTTGGGGTGAAATCCTTCAGCAGCTTTAGATGGAGAATCGCCTTCTTTCAAAATAAGGTGACCTTTGCACAAAACTCCAGAATATTAGATGTCTCTAAATAGGACTAATCCCACATTAAAAAAAAAAAAAAAAAAAAAAAAAAAACTTGTAAGAGCAATACTTCAATTTTTTTTCACCTATCCTGTTTAAGTTTTAAAAGGCAGGGAAATTCATTTTCAGCTACATATGTGTGTGTAATGCATATATTTGTGAGTGTGTTCAATAAAATATAATTTGCATTTAAAGTTGTTTAGCTTTTAGGAACCTTGAAGGGATAAAATGTCAGACACATCCAATTTAATATGGGGGATATTTTTAATTGAAATAAAAAACAGGGTTAAAAATTTTTATTTTATACTGTTCCTCTAGGAAAATTATCTCGTCTTAGGCTACCTAATATTGACCAAGATGAAGTGTGTGTATGGGAGAGAGAGAGAGAGAGAGAGAGAGAGAGAGAGAGAGAGAGAGAGAGAGAGAGAGAGAGAGCCTTGCTTGATTTCATGGCCTAAACTCACCAAAGTGTACAAAGTAAGCAAAAACCATAAAGGATGAAGATCTCATGATTCAGGACCCATTTACTTGACGAAACTTTGAGTCAAGATGGCTAATCTTTTCAGCATATGTGATCTATGAAGACGTTTTCCATAAAGGCATTTGGTGAATGAGGGCCTGATAAATGTACTTCCAGACTTCAATATCTTCAGAAATAACTCAGCCCTTTCATATTTTTGAATTAAATAAAAGACATGTTTCTTCTAGGCATCCATGAGGAGACCTGTCAATATTTCGTCTTGAAAAACCTTTGTTAAGAACAAGGTCTGCATAAAGCCTCCTCTTCTGGCTGTCCAGATACTGGTTCCAAGGCAATGGATCCGTTACCTGGCATCCTGCATCCCTGTCATAATGAAACTCAGATACTGGATTTACCTATCTAACTGTTGCATATGCTTTATTGACTGAAAATCAACTCAACTTCATTTCTTTTCCCTTTCTTGTTTAGCTACTTGCAGCTTAAATACAAACTCTTCTTCCCTACAGCTATCCCCAGGAAGTGATCGTTTTAAAATCATCAAATCAAATGTCTTGGTGTGTAAGAAATTATGTTTCAGCAGACTCTTGATGATTAAGTCTTCTGAGAATGCCAATGGGCATTGCAGATATTTTCTTTTCTCTATTAAAACAGACCCAACTTTAGGAAAATTTCAGATATATGGCAGAGAGATGTACCGCACTAAGGGTGAGGCTGGACTAACTTGACTCTTCCAGCAGAGGCAGTGGTTGAAGGCAGAGCCATCAAGCACATGGGCTCTGGAACCAGACTGTGTGAGATCAAATTCTGGTTCCACAGTTATTCATTGTGCACCCTTGCGCAAGTTATCTCTCTGTGTTTCATCTGTAACATGGGACTTTCATAGTACCTACTTCCAAGGGTTGTTCTAAGGGTTATATGTGAAAGACACTTGGAACCATGCCTTGAACATAATAAATGCTCAACAAGTATTAGTGGTGCTTTTGTTGTTATAATTATTACTGAAAAGTTCATATAATGTTAACACAGAAACAAGAGCCATTCGATTCTAAAGGGATACGAATTAACAATGGTTTGGTTACTGAAAAATGTCAATGCCTATTTAAGGCAAAACAATAGTTATTAATTTACTTGATTCCAAATTAAATGAGAAAGCTCTTTTCTGGAGAAAGCTACTCCTTATTTTTAAGGTTAGATGTTTAAAAAGCTCAAAAATGTCCCTTTCAAAATACCCTAGATTTTAGTTCTAAGCAGAAGCCATTACAGTACTACCTTGAGACACTTGCTGAGAAGGAAGCACAATTATATAATCACATAATGAATGCATATTCATTTATTTATACTGCAACTTAGTCCAGAAAGGAATAGAGGCTGCTCTAATGAGTGAATCACAAGAGAAACATAAAGATAAGGAAATCTTCTAATGCAATAGGCTAGCTTTCAATGCATATAGAATACATTGTGGGGAAATGGTGCAAAGAAATATAAATAAATAACAATGGAAAATGCTCCTTCTACATTTTTATTACTGGTATTACATTTCTTTTTTTGAAGAGTCAAAATTTCATTTGAATCTTTCCCATTCCTCATTCCCCATATTCAATCAGTAGCCTTCGCAATATTTCTTGGACCCACATCTTTACTTTATTTCTATTGCCAACATTCTAGCTCATGTTACCTCTTTAATATTAGTCATTTTCTATTCATCTCTTTGCCCTGGTCTCTCCCCTCTTCATCCTTCTTCCCTTTTCTTCTACCACTATGATTCATCCAACACAATACTACAGAATTAATTTTTCTAAAGTGCATCTCTGGTCTTCTTATCATTAGCTTGCTAAAAATCCTTCTGACATAGTCCCTCACTGCTTTCTATTTTTGATACATTTTATTTGTACCTCTTCTATGTCACTTAGTGTTTTCTACCTTACAGTAAATTTTGTATACATTTGAGTTTCTGTACTAGAAAGTAAACTCTTTGTCAACCCCCAGCATTGAGCATATTATCTTAAGGTATTAATGAATGTTGAAAAAAATAAGTGAATAAAACCTTAGAGGAAAATATTATCACGTTGATACGCGTTTCTAACTACTGCAACCCTATCTTAGTGATGACACAATTTGATCAGGACAAAGATAGATATAAATTACCAAATTAGAAAAATGTAACTAATTCAAGACTTTAATTGTAGATTTGCAAGATGGCCACATAATTCCTCTAAATTAAAAAGAACACATTTTCACCTCGTTGTCTGCAATGTAAGTTATGTCAACTAAAATATTACTAAAGATTAAGGAAAGCCAGTAGAATGGGGAAAGAAGCAGTGACTGGAAATAAAAACATTTAAAAAGGTAGCATGACACAAGACAGTCTAATGAAAATTATAAACTAGAATGCCCTTACATGTGAGGTAATAAGCTATTTTGTACGTTGGCCGCCTTTGAGAACATCTATAAACGTATGATCATTGAACGAGAATAATTCATTTGTGTCTTTATGATTTTGCAGACAGACAGCATTCCTGGCAATGTGCATTTGAATGTTATGTGACCCCAGAGAACCATTATATGAAGATAAATATCTAGCTTGTGTACAATTTGCATTGTAGTATGTTCAGCCTCAGAAGAAAATTCATCCAGCGATTTCACCAGACATTAAAAAAGAGCTTAGAAAAATAAGCAATCATTTTAATAACAACTCAGGTGAGGTAAAGATAACCATCTTTTAGTATTTATAGTCATTACAAGGATTAAGGTTTGTGTCTTTCCATACAATGGTAATACCCCCAGCTTTGTCTAGGGATTAAAAAAAGCTATTGCTATATAA
Organism: Rhinolophus sinicus; assembly: GCF_036562045.2. Lineage (NCBI taxonomy): Eukaryota > Metazoa > Chordata > Mammalia > Chiroptera > Rhinolophidae > Rhinolophus > Rhinolophus sinicus. The sequence continues at coordinate 44,520,098 of NC_133763.1, read as the reverse complement.
ATCTCCAAAAATATTTCTCTTCATGGTATCCTAAAAGTTTATTGAATTGAATTTGAATAAAAGACAGGAGCTTTATTGTGCATGCATATTTTTGCATATAAGGTATTTTAAAAGCAAACCATCCTCTGCTGTCCTTGAGCATGGGCTAGACTTAATGATTTGCTTCCAAAGAACAGAGCATGGAAAGGGAAAAATAGTCACTTTATAGGGTAGAAAGAAACCAGGCAAACCATCTTCACCGAGTGATAAAGATTGACATCCCCAGTGATGTCATGTTCATCCTTACACTTGTGATGAGAAGGACATTTCACCTTTGTGGGGTTCTTTCAAAAACCTACAATCCCAGTTTAATCATAAGAAAAACATCAGCCAAACCCAAACTGAGGGCCACTCTGCAAAATACCTGGCCCATTCTCCTCAAAACTGTGAAGGTCATGAAAAACAAGGGAAGACTGAGAAACTGTCATAACAAGAGATTGTGGAGACCTGACAACGGAGTGCAATGCGGTATCTTGGATTGGATCCTGAATCAGAAAGAGGACATTAATGGAAAAACTGGTGAAATAGTAATGTGTCAATGTTAGTTTTTCTAGTTTTGACAAATGTACCATGGAAATAGAAGGTGCTAACAATAGGGGAAAAAGGGTGGAGGGTCTGAGAATTCTATGCAGTATCTTTGCAACTTTTCTGTAAATCTAAAGTTTTGCAAAATGAATGTTAATTTTAAAAAATCCTAGTTTGGCTGCCTCTGACATAGAGCAGACATACAGCTACGGCATGCCATTGCTGTCTAGTGCTATAGTGTCATTCCAGGAGCACTTGGTTGACCGTGTTGCTCAGAAAAATGGAGAAGAAAATGTACAGGAGAAAGCAGTTGAAAGGCAGGACATGGGAAAGCTTGAAGAAAATCAAAAGCTTTGGAAACAATGTACTATTGAAAAATTTTAAAAGAATGTCATACTTTGTACAGATAGCCGCAAAAGAGCTGAAGTAATAGAAATTCACTTCCTCTCTATTGTGATTCCATTAAAATACAAGCAATCTCTATGTTTATGCTTTTCTCAGGAAAGGCTCTGTCCTCCTGTGATCGCAGCATAGAGTTCTAAGCTACCATCACCCTCTGGGGAGTGCTATGTTTTGTTGGATTATGTGTAACGAGGTTGCAGCCTGTATGCACCCTTTGAGAGAATATCTGAGCATTTCAAGTTCTCTTTCTTCTTTCTAAGTAGAATTTGACTGCTGACTCCTTTTAAATGTGAACAAAGGGAGATGCCATTTAAAAATTGACGTAATCCTAAAACCAAAGACCAGCAAACCAGGTCATAGCATTCTCCACCCATCTTTGTTTTCCTGGTAGCAGATTGTCCTTGTTGAATAGTCATGAGAACCATGACTAGCTTTTCTTAAATATTTACAAGAGTATAATTTTATTACTGCCTTTTGGGAGGCTCGTTCATATTCTCACTGTAAAATTTCTTCTTGGTTAGTTTTAATAATTCTATAAGCAAGTTTGGCTTGTTATTACCAGTTTATCCTTTACCACTCCTTTTTTTTTAATTTTTTCACCACTATTCTTAATAGAGTTTAATCTTTGTCATAGATTTGTAATACTAATATCATTGGCTAACCTATATTTTCCTCCCAAAGGAAAATTTCAAGAACTATTGCATGTTTTGCCTATGCTTCTAGATGAGTGCCTTTGTATCCAATACATTCCTGAAAGATTCATTCATCACTCTACTGGGATGATTACAGATACCTCCTGAAATTTGAAAACTGTGTCCTCATACAGTTTGCCATTAGGTAAAACGTTGCATGTCAAGCCTTAGGGTCTTGTGGTTTTCAGTAACAAATGTCACCTGATTTTCAGAGTAGAGGTAGAATGATGGTGCAAAGTCTCTTTGGACTAGGAAGAGCAGTGACCATGAGAAAGAAATATGGAATGTCAGGACTTCAGGATTCGATGGAGTCTGAGGCCAGTGGAGGGATGGTACAGAAAGACTGTTTTCCACAAGGCTTCCTTCCTGTTTGATGCTTCCTGAGTCCTCAGCATAAAGGGATCATAGTGGGAAGGAGAGACCCCTTGTAAAGAACAAGATGGGGGGGAAGGCTCATCATCTTCTTCTTCCTCTCCCCTCCCCTGTCAGTCAGACTTGAGGGCGAGGCTGCATCCAAGGGCTGACCTCCAAGACTTGAACTTATTGGCACTGCTGACTGCTTTGGGATGGGCTCTAGAATGCCTGCTGTGCTTAGTACAGGGAATGGTAATATTTACGTTGTGATGGCGGCCAAGGAAAGAACTTTAGATATTCTAACGTACAATTATTGAAATGCCAGACAGCTGCTGTCTTCAACAAGATGTGCTTGGTTTTCCTTACACTGAAACACATTTGTACACTCAAAAGCAGCTTTCCATGTCGATGATTCCTTCTATTAAAAACATTTCTGCTTCTAAGAGAGCAGTTTTGCTACATGATGAAGCCAGTATTCCTTGATCTGGATTTGATGCAGAGCATGGGTCTTCATGACTTCCATGTTTTTCAGTAGTCTTCTTTCTGATGCGTTTACAGGTAACTGTGCATATATTTGTGTTTTGGTGTTTTTGTTTTTTTTTCCTGCCCTGGTTAGGCATTTGCCAAGGAAGCCCACACAAATGGAAGCTACTTAGAATGGGGACTTCTTACTTACTAATATATATGTCTGGAGCCAAACACAGTGCTTGACACAAAAATGTGTTTCATTCTTGTTAATTAAAATGTACAGAAAATTATTTTTGCGTCCCTTTCTTTATACTGACCTGTGTCCCTACAGTATGCACCTCAATTCAAGGTTCACACTTGGGACCATTCTGTGATGTCAAGGGTCCTGCATCATTAATAGGTTCTGGGGAGTTGTGCGTAAACTTACCAAGTTTCTTTCCTGTTGGCTTGATATGCATTCTCACAAATGACCTGATTCTACAGTAAATATCTATTACCTCCTGGTATCTGTTGTCCGCTGACCTATTTTTCTAGGGGCCACTTCTTTCTAACTTCTCATGTTGTTGAGGTGTTTAGTTGCTTCTATTTCTGACCTCATTTGCAGTAGAACAAACTAGAAAGCCTATAGCGGTCTTTAGAGAGTTGAAAGGAGTAGACTGGTGGATAAAATAGTGAAGGGATTCCACAAAAGGTAACACCTGAACCAACCAAAACTGTGAATCAACCATCAGATCATGTCCACCATCTACCTCCAGAGGAAGAAATTTTGTAGATACAAATAAACTAGCTGGAACCTTAATACAGGTTAGTTGCAAACTTCTCTATTAACTAAATTCCACTACATTGACAATACCGTCTCCATTTCTAACATATCCCTTCAGCAATCTTCTCAGCTGTGATGTTTACGCTTCACTAGTGTGGAACACATTCCTCCCCATTTTCACCTCTTCCTACTAAATCATCCATTTGTAGTTCAGTTCAGGATCCCTTTGCTTTTCCTCTTCTCCCTCACCCCCAACACCTTTTACTGTTTTTTGTTTTGTCTTGTTTGCAACCGACATTATTTTGTGAAAACAAACTATTCTATCTTATATTCCAGGGCCTCCCTTCCAATTCTGTCTGGTCACTTGTTCTTCTCCTAACTCCTGTTGACTCACTGGGTTTGGGGGAGGAGGTCAGCATACTCTGCTTCCCATTTCCTTCCCTAGACCTTTGTTCCTCCAACTTGTGCCTCCGAATTTCCATTAATGACCGCATGAGGCTCAGTCCTTCAAAGGCTCAAAAGCAATTCCTTTTCTATGTCCGTTTATGGATGATACCTCCCCATCTCGTGTCCTCTCCCATTGCCACCACAAACACTCAGAAACTCTTTTCTCTGCACTTTTATGACATTCCAACTAGTCACTTTGATGCCAGTCTCTCCTCTCCCACTTTTAACCCATTGCCCACTCCACATACAGCCTATTTAATCTAAAAAGTCAATTCTGATATAGTTTTTAAAAAATCAAAGATTTTTTTGCTAATTGGAGTAAGCTCAAACGCCTCAGTCTGGCATCCAAGGCTCTCTATAATATGGTCCCAACATTAACTCCAGTCTTATCTGTCAGGGTCCTCCCCTTCGACCAGTGTAGACTATGTACTTTTCCTATCTTGTGGGGTTTTCTGCTTTTAATAATGGTAGTAATTGCTGCAATCTATAGAGCATTAAATACTTTACATTTCAACAACTCGCCAGCAGTGTAAAGTAGGAACTAGTATCCCATTTTAACAGATGAAAACCTTGTTATAGAATGTAATAGGGATTTCAGAAACCACATAGCTAGAAAGTGGCAGACCCAGATTTGAACTGTATCCATGTGTCTCCAAAACCCATGCTCTTTCCTTTGTTTGAAATGTACCAGTCTTTACTTACAAAAATTCTTCCCCTCCTCCAAAAACCGTCTCCAATGCATCTTCCTTCATGAAACAATGTTTTATCCCTCTGACCAAATGGGATCGCCCCTCCTCTTCACCCTCACCGTACTTGGATCAAACCTTTGTTGTGCTAGAAAATATTCCGCCTTGTCATGACATTCTACAGATGACTTGCTTAGAAAATGGACAACAGGATATGGTTGCTGCCCTATTGGAGCTTACCTACCACATGTTACTTATTGCCTTCTGTATTCCCTTTGAACATAGTAGGCATTTATTACACAGATATTGCACAGAGTCAATATCTATCTATCTAGCTGTCTATCAACAATCATTCATCTACACACTGGGATATTTTTATGAAGGAATCTGACAGAATGTTTTCCTAGACTATCTTTCTTAGAAAATTGCAGCCACAATGACATTCTGGAACTTCATTTTTACAATTTTCATTTGTGCAAAAGAGTGCATGCTCTATGCTCAAGAAAGCTTTTGTTCAACTCAAATAATAAACTATTTAGCTCTCTATATGTAATCCAAGGACCCATGTCATCAGCTGCTTTTTTAAAGTCCAACTTCTTCTAGAATCTGATGTGAAGACAGCTTGTTTTTCACTCAACAGTACTGTGGAAAAACCAGACATGAGGAATGAGAGGTGAAAGTGACAGGAAGTGGCAGAACTGGGATTTAAATCTAGGTTCCTCTGATACAGACGCCATCATTCTTAACCAATAAGCTACACAATCACAAAACATTCTCCTAGCCATTGTATGGCTTACAAGCAAGCATAGTCACGCTAATTTGACAACACATTCTGGCCACTGGGATTAGACTTTGTATTTTCCCAAAACAATTCAGATGCCTATTGGTAATTTAAGGTGGGGACTCTTTGTTCTGTTTCTTGTTTTGTTTTTGACCTATAGGAAATGGCCTACTGTTTGTCCAACGGGAAACTCTTAGTGGTGTAGAGTCCACTCCTGTTAAGAATTAATACAAACAGTTGATTTCACGATTTGTCCATTCTTTTCCTATTACATTTCAGAAGGCAACTTCAAGCTTGGGGGTTACTTGCTGTCATCATCACTCTTGCATCTTCTATTTATACAAACCAAAGTTCAGTGTAATTTTAGAATGAAGAATATTTAACTGCATGTTCTTTGCCCAGCATTTGCCAAACCAGAGATGGATCCAGTTTGCAATCTAGTAGAGTGCTAATAGGACATAAAAGGCAAATTTAATCTGCATGTTTAATAAGCAATCTATTAAAACAGCCCTTACAGAAATCTATTAAAATGGAGCTTTCGGAATAGCACACAAATGTCTTCAGAAGGTACATACTGTTCTTCGTACAGTGGTCCTTTCTTTACCATTCCAGCCTCTTTTCTCACCATTTTCTCCTCTCACTTCTGTTCCAGACATGCTGAACCTCTTATAGGTCTTCCCCCAAAGACATGTTTTTTCTCACATCTGGAATTCTGCTTCCTTTACCTATCTAACCCCTAGTGGTCCTTCAGGACCAAGCTCAAACTGCATGTCCTTCTGGGCTACCTTACCCTCCCAAACAGTATCATAACAAGTAGGCTCATCCTGCTTATTTCCCACTGGTAGCACTTGTCCTATTGATTTGCAATTGCCTGTTAGCTGGCCCACCTTCCCAATCAGTCTGTAAACACCCCCAAGGGCAGGAACTGTGTCTTGTCCACTGTTAGAGACCCAGAACCTTGGATGGTTTTTGGAACATGGTAGAGTTTATTACATTGTTACTGGATGAATAAATAAATGGATAAAAGAATGAACTATTCTCTGAAATGAGACAGTCAGCTTTGTATCTTTTCCATCTAGATATCATTCCCCATGACCTTATTCTTCCCTGAAGGATTTGAAAGATGAATTATTGTAGTTTAGTAGCATCCAAATTATTTAAATATTTGGGCTACTGCCAGATGTCTTATTATCCTATGCATACTTTACATCTGGATATTTTATTTGCATAGAGATAATTCTTCTGGGAAATAATATAGGCATTCCTGGTGAACACAGCATCAAAAAAGATGGATCAGACTAAATTAATTTGAGAAACTAAATATAACCAAGTGGAAAAGAAATAATGCTTACTGTTATTAAGAGGGAAAGCACACTCTATATTTTTTCTGTAATCAATTGCAAATTTACATTTGATAACTCTGGTTGTTGTTTAATCAAAAATGATTATCTTCCTTGATTAGGAGTATTTTTGAAGGGAAAGGAATTGCTAATTAGTTTGCTATCACTCTGTTGAAGCTGTTTGCAATTAAACTGAGGAGGTAAAGAAAGCTGCAAATGATTTAAATGCTGAAATGCAGTACCAAATATTGAAGTTCCTTTTTTAAGCTAAGTGAAGCTTTAAATTTCTTTTTTTAAAAGAGGTAAACCCTATTACCTAAAAAGCCATTTTTACAAAAACAGACAAACAAAAAACACAAAACCTAAAAGTCACTTAATTATACAGTTAAAATGGATGAACTTTACAGTGTGTAAAGTATACCTCTATAAAGCAGCTAATAAGAATAATAACTTTAAAAGGCTATATCAGAAATGGGAAGGACCTAGAGATCACCTAGTCTAACACAGGTGAAGTAACTAAGGTCATAATAGGTTCAGTGATGTGATTAAGGTCATAAAGGCAGCTATTATTCTAGCAGGATTTAGAACCCAGGCATTTGGAAGTTAGCGTATTCACCAAGTCTCTTTCTTGGATATACATTATTTGACTACCCAAACTAGGAAGGGTCATCTTTAAAATGCTCTCATATATAGGGGTACCAGAAGGAGAAAAGAGAGAGCAAGGAATTAAAAATCTATTTGAAGAAATAATGACAGAAAATTTCCCTAACCTGATGAGGGAAATGGACATACAAGCTCCAGAAGCACAGAGTCCCAAGAACATGAACCAAAACAGGCTTACACCAAGACACATCATAATTAAAATGCCAAAGTTTAAAGAAAAAGAGAGACTCTTAAAAGCAGCAAGAGAAAACCAATTAGTTACCTACAAGGGAGCTCCCGTAAGACTGTCAGTTGATTTCTCAACAGAAACTTTGCAGGCCAGAAGAGATTGGCAGGAAATATTCAAAGTGATAAAAAGTGAAAACCTACAACCAAGATTACTCTACCCAACAAAGTATCATTTAGAATTGAAGGACAGATAAAGAGCTTCCTGGACAAGAAAAGCTAAAGGAGTCCATCACCACCAAACCAGTATTACGAGGAATCTTAGAGGGACTATTTTAAGATGAAAAAAAAAAAAAAAAGAATAATAAAATGGCAATAAATGGCTAAATGGCAATATCTATCAACAATTACTTTCAATGGAAATGGAGTAAATGCTCAAATAAAAATATAGGGGGGCTGAGTGGATAAGAAAACAAGACTCTTACATATGCTGCCTACAAGAGACTCACTTCAGATTGAAAGACACACGCAGACTGAAAATAAAGGGATGGAAAAATATATTTTATGAAAATGGAAACAAACAAATAAACAAACAAAATCTGGAGTAGCAATACTTATAACAGATGAAATAGACTTCAAATCAAAGGTTCTAACAAGAGACAAAGAAGGACCTAGTAATCCCACTTCTGAGTAGTTATTCAAATAAACCCAAAATGCTACTTCGAGGGTACATGCTCACCAATATGTTCATTGCAGGACTATTTACATAAGCCAAGATATGAAGGCAACCTGGGTGTCCCTGAATGGATGAATGGGTAAAGAAGAGGTGGTACATACATACAATGGAATATTACTCAGCCACAAAAAAGAACGAAATCTTGCCATCTGCAACAACATGGATGGACCTAGAGGGTATTGTGCTGAGTGTAGTAAGTCAGGCAGCGAAAGACAATTGTCATATGATTTCACTTATAAGTGTAATCTAAAGAACAAAATAAACAAACAAAACAGAAACAAACACATAGATACAGAGAATACTTTAATGGTTGCCAGTTGGGAGGGGGTTTGGGAGTAGTGGTTGTTAGTCGGTAGTCATGGGGGTGTAGGGTATAGCATAAGGATTATAGTTAATAATATTATAACAACTATGTATGGTGTCAGATGGGTACTAGATCTATCGGGGTGATAGATGGGAGGGGGTTTGGGGGCAGGGTAAAAAAAGGTGAAGGGATTAAGAAACACAAATTGGTGGTTACAAAATAGCCATGGAGGATACAAAGTATAGGGAATATAATCAATAATATGGTAATGACTATGTATAGTGCCAGGTGAGTAGTAATCTGGGGATCACTTCCTAAATTATATAAATGTCTAATCACTATGCTGTACACCTGAAACTAATATAAAATAATATTGAATGTCAACTCTAATTGAAAAACTAAAAAGGTGGGGGGAATGATAAAGAGAATAAGAGGTTCAAATTTCCAGATATAAAACAAATAAGTCTTGGGAATGTAATATTCAGCATAGAAACATAGTCAATGATATTGTGATAGCGTGATACAGTGTCAGATGGTTGCTGGACTTATCATGGTGGTCACTTTGTAGCATAGGAATATATCAGTAATGTGGTAATAAGTCTGTATCATGCCAGGTGGGTACTGTTGAATAACGATGATGTTCACCGGAAACTAATATCATATTGTATGTTAGCTATATTTTAATTAAAAATCTTTTAAAAACAAAGAAAGAAAGAAAATGCTCTCGCAGTACTGGGTACATTTCCTTTATGGCTTTTCATACAGCTTTTCATTGTCCTTTGTCTCTGACAAGAGGGCCAACTCCATGAGAGGTACAACCCTTTTCCGTTTTTTGTTCACCATTTTATCCCTAGTGCCTTGCACAGAGGACAGGAGCAATGTGGACCCTCAATAAATATTTGTTGAATGAATGAATGAATGAATGAGTGAATGAATGAACAGATGGACCTGAAGCCCATTACTCATTGTGAAGTAATGCCTCGAGTGGAATCTTTCTCTGACAAAGATGGGGTGACACCCCGCACAGAGGTCTTCAGAGATGTATATTACCCACTTGCAGCAAGGCAAAGCTGAATATCTTATTGGCTTTCATAATAAGAACAAATATCTTCTTTAGATTGGAGTGAGGGGCCATCACAAAGGAAATCATTCACTTGGCTTTGGCTAACTGTAGGGCAAAGAGAAGAGAGGTCCTCTCCTAAGGAAACAAAGCTTTAAAAAAGCTATAGACCAGGGATAGCTAATGTAAGGACTTCATAGGCTTTGCAACTGCTCGGTTGGTTACTTTTGTTAATTTGCTGAATAGGTGCGACAGGAGAGGACATGTATGTGGGGGAGGGGAGAATCTGGGGTTGGGTAAGAGTCACACACTTTCAAACGTTTTTTAATTGCCCCAACAATTTTAAGTATCATGAAGGAGACCTAAAAAATAGCTGAACATAGAACTTCCTGTTATAAATATAAGATTATGAATGATTTCTGCTCCTAACTAAACAACGTTTTGGTCACTGCACTGGCAATGCAGTGTTGCCGTGGTCACAGTTTCTGTTCCCAAGGAGCAGGATGGTAGGGGAGGATAGACAAAGAAACTGCTAATTAAAGTACAGAGTCCTAAGTGCTGGGGCCATTCAGGTCCCCAGGGTGCAAGCAACATATACTAATCTTCTGTCCAGGCCAAACAAAAAAAGAAGTTTCTGTGAAGGGTATGAGGCAGCTCTTAAAACTTAAGGAAAAGATGAAGAAGCAGGCCCTCCAAACAACAGAAACTTAAACAGCTTCGAGGTTCTAGAGGACAGGAAAGAATAGAGAAACACCTCAAGGTTCCACAGTTGAAATAAATCAGCTCCATCATTTCCCAGCATTGTGTCCTCCACTCTCATTCAGTGCAAATTCCAGAAGAGTCTGATTGGTCAGGTTGGATCACATGCCCATCTCTTGGCCAGGGAGTGCCAGGCAGCTTCACTAAGTCTCACCCAGACTGCATGTGGCAGGGAAGGACAGTTCCCCAGAGGAGAATTGTTATAATATTTCCAGCATACGGGCAGGCACAAGCTACAGAATGCCCATGAGAGTGTTTTAGGATCCATTAATCCAGGAGTTAGGAGATCATAGTCCTAACCAAATTGTAGAGAGTTTCAGCTACGTTTCCAGAGCAAGTAACATTTAAATAGAGATTTTTCTGGAGGAGATTTCTGCAAAATCTTTGCCATCACGTCTAGAAACAAGTAAAATTAGACCTATCAGCTTCAACTTTTGTTCCCTTAAATAAATTCTACATCTTGGGGTAGTCAGAAGGAAGAGAAATTCTTAAATAAATCAATATTTAACAATAACAGCCAGGCTTATTATGTCCCATACACTGTAATTATATTATTTCATTTAAACCTATCAAGAACTGGTGAGGCTGCACCAAATCCCTATAAGGGAGAAATTCTAGTTTCTCTCTAACAAAAGGGAAATATAGGCTTGGAGGGGTCAGAAAATTTGCTCAGAACGCCGACCGTAGGATTCAAACTCAGGCTGGTCCGACTCTAAAGGCCATGTTTCTAACAAATATGCCCTAAAAACTCACAACATCTTTACTATCCAAAATCAATTGTATGTTCTTTTGTAAGTTTTGGTGTTATTCTAAAGCTCAAATTTGTTTGTTGGCTTATTTCTATAGGAATGCTAATATTGTTAAGTCTATAAAACATATAAAATAAACATTCCAAACTTAAAAATTAATCTTAGGACCCTTACCTTACACCATATACAAAAAATTAAATCAAGATGGATTAAGGACCTAAAGAATGAAAACTATAATACTCCTAGCATAAAATATAGGGGAAAAGCTTCGTGACATTGGCTTTAGCAATGATTTCTCGGAAATGACACCAAAAGTACAGGCAACAAGCAAAAAACAAAAAACAAACGGAACTAAATCAAGCTTTAAAATGTCTGCACATCAAAGGAAAGAATCAACAAAGTAAAAAGGCAGCAATGGAACAGGAGAAAACATTTGCAAACTACATATCTGATAAGGGATAACTATCCAGAATATATAAAGAACTACAACTCAACAACATAAAAACCAATAACCTGATTTAAAAATGGGCAAAGGACTTGAATAGACATTTCTCCAAAGAAGGTATACAAATGGCCAACAAACATATGAAAAGATCAATCAATATCACTAATCATCAGGGAAATGCAAAGCAAAACCACAAAAAATGTTAGGATGGCACTATAAAAAAAAAAAAAAAGGAAAGTAACAAGTGTTGACAAAGATGTGGAGAACTTGGAATCCTTGTGGACTGTTGGTGGGAATGTACAATGGTGTAGCGACTATGGAAAACCATATGGAGGTTCCTCAAAAAATTAAACATAGAATTACCATATGACATAGCAATTCCACTTCTGGGTATATATCCAAAAGAATTAAAAACAGAATCTTGAAGAGATATTTGCACACCCGTGTTCACTGCAGCATTATTCACAATAGCCAAGAAGTGGAAGCCACCCAAGTATGAAGAGATAAACAAAATGTGGCATATACTTACAATGGAATATTATTCAGCCTTAAAAAAGGAAATCCTGTCACATGCTACAATATGGATGAACCTTGAGGCCATTTGCTAAGCAAAATAAGCCAGTCACAAAAAGACAAATACTGTATGATTACACTTATATGAGGTATCTAAAGTAGTCAAACTTGTAGAAACAGAAAGCAGGATGGTGGTTGCCAGATGCTAGAGGTGGAGGAGGAAATGGGGGGTTGTATTTCAATGGGTACAGAGTTTCAGTTTTGCAAGATGATCTTCTAAGGATCTTCTGGACAACAATGTGTATATAGTTAACACTATTATACTGATTAAGATGGTAAATTTTGTGTATTCTTTACTATAACTTTTTGTTACGTGTTCTTAACTACACTATTTAACCAGGCACTGTTGGCTCAGGTTAAGTTTGTGGTCACATGAATTCCCTAGCTCTTAATACACAAGTTCAGTCTCTGTCGTCCTGTACCTATGAAATTGATTTTTTTCAAAATACTTAAATGGAGGACTTGGCATTTATTGCATTAAAATATCATCATACAGGCTTTAACTCCACATTCCAAGTCAAAGATAACTTAGCATCTTGATGTCACAGACACACACACACACACACACACACACACTCTCTACTGTCTTCTCCTTCAAGGAGTCCACAGTTCCATACTTTTTAAACAAATATATCATAAAAGACTAAAATATTTCTCTGCAATTCAGAAACAATGATTCTTAATATTAAATACTTAAAATAGCAATTGACTAGCAAAGGTGAAGGCTGATTAACTTTTTTCTATGACTGCTCTTATAAGTTCCTATGAATCCATTTAATTTTGCTTTCCATTTTTATGGTTGGCTTGCCCTAAACTGTGTTTTTTTTAAATTCTAACCAATCATTAAACAATTTGGGTGCTGAACTTGGAAAAAGCAAAGATTCTGCTTGGTTTGAATTTGTATGGTCTGTTAAACCCATGGTTTTCATTAGAAGAGTAATTATCTCTGCTTAATCACAGAGTAGAAGCAACCCAAATGTCATTCCCAGCACAGGTTAGATGCAAATTTACTTATTCAATTATGAATGTTTTCCTTTATACTGGCCATTGAATAATTTAAAAATGAACATGACACAATTTCAAAGATGCAAAAATCGATGCAATGGCAATAGCTTTGCATCCACTCAGAAGAAACTGAACTGAATTCATTTTCTTAAAAACTGAAAACCTCTATATATTGGAGGCAGAGTTTCAAATGTGATTTTTGAGTAATTTATTTCACTACAAATTTTCAAAAAGTTAGACTTCATTTGGACTTTAAGGAACATTTTAGAATAGGAATTAGCAACTTTTATTCCAAAACAGCATTTATTTTGTGAGTTGGACAATGTTAATACAGTATTTGGTTGAACCACATATTGCAATTTTTGTTAAATTTTCAATGATTGAAAATTGGCTATTTCATACAGTTCAATCTAATGAATAATACCTTCCTATATGATAGGTCTTTAAAAATAAAAAATTTTTAAAATAATAAATAGAATTTAAAACATTACATAAGATTTGGAACAAGAGAAAAATCCATAATCTCACCACACAAATATAAACTCTATAATCATTTCTGTACATTCATGCTCATTATTTCTTCTTGTGCATATTTTTAAATGCTTGTAAAAATATCATCCATAAATATTTGCATATATAAAATTTTAAATTTTACATAATTTATAGTTTAAATTTTGATATAATCTTTATAATTTTTAATGGTTGCATAATCCATTAATTGAATGTACTGTAATTTGCTTACTCATTCCCATATTGTTAAGTATTTAGGTTGCTTTTAACTTTTTCATGTTACAAATGATGTTAGGATGAGCATCTTCTGAATTGCTAAGAAAAGTCTGGCTTATATTTATATAATCCATTAAAAAATTTATGTCTCTGCATTTTTCCACTGTTTGGATTTTTTTAATCAAGTAAATTATGATAAATACCTCTGGTGCATCAGAAAAGAGAAAGCATTTCCATAAGTTTTTCTCTGTAATTTACTGTTAGCACTCAAAACTGATTTCTTTTATAGTCATTAATTCATAATGACAACATAATAATAATTTCCAGAGCTCACATTCTACTACTGAACTTTCCACTGAGCTTGTAATTAAAATATCAGAATTCATTTCTGTCCTTGAAAACCATTTTTTGCTTTTGATAACTGATTTAAAACTCCATTTTATAAATCTTTCTTCTTATATCTTCTACTGCAGCTGCAAAATGAATCTTCATGGTAAAAAACAAAATAAGAGTTTAGAATTTAAAACCTGTCCTTATTAGGCTGACAGAGACAACAGACTGAGAGGTACTTGCTTTTTAACTTTTTTTTTTTTGCATTCTTAAAAATAAAAATTTGAATTGTTGCACAACCAGGACTTTAACTTTTCTATTGGACTGATGATGATAAAGTGTAGCTATTAAATTTTAAAGAGTGCGATTTTTGTGTACTTTAAAGAGACTGCGCTCAGTTCATTCTTAAGTTGGACTCATACAACGTCTTGGTCTGGCCCAGATTTTACGTTCTCATATATGAGAGTAGAAAAGACGGCCAAAGGAGCTTGAGATAGTCACCAGTGTAACCTATTATCCACCTTAAGGTCTTACTTCCTCGTACATCTGTAGTCAACATGTTAACTGGAGTTCTGGTACTCTAGATTCAGTTGGAGGACGACTCAACATCATTCCACCTCCGAAGGGCTGTAACAAGTGTTAGGAAGAGGACACTATACAGGTCTCGTTGCTGTGATCGTTTAACCCAGAACAGTGGAAGTAGAAATACCCATCATATTTGACTTGCTTCCTTTAATCATTCTTGATACTAATACTCAACAGTTGGCAATACCTACATAGCAAGCAAAGACTCAATATCTAGAATTAAAACGAACCATTTTTATCGAGAAGATTTCAATCTACTCTCTGTTCACCATCAAACATTCTGTAAGGAGACACCGTTCAGTTTGATGTGTATCAGGGAAAGCTGTGCCTTGGAGTTTTACGTTTTTCCTCATCAAGTAAAGGGCTAAGTTCTTCCAAAACACATCCTGTGGCTGAAAATGTTTTTGTTAGCAGTTATGCAACTTTATGAAAAAGCTTGGTCTTCTCCAAATTGGATATACTATAAATTGAAGACATTAGTCATAGCTGGTGCTTTTTTCTTCCATTTGAAACACACACACTTTAATACTTTTTTTTTTCAGGTCCAATTTTAAGTGGTGTATTGAAATATTGGAGAAGAAATACCATGTGTAAAAAAATAAAATTGGACAGATCCTATTTTAAAAAGCAATCTGCATCAGAAGAAGAAATAGTGTCATTTTCTTACATTTCATGCCCCAGGCGTACACATACAATTTAACAAAACGCAATATGAGGGAGCATTCATTCATACACTCAGCATGTAATTATTGAGCACTTGTCATGGGTGCCACTGAGGAAAGGAAGGACCCATCCTCGCCCCCAAGCAGGTTACAGCATCTTTGGGAAGATAAGACAAGCATGAAAAGTTTAGTAACAGTGTGAAGTACACACTACAACCCAGACAGTAATAGAGCGTTAGGAACGCATGGGGGAATGGTCTTGGGGGGCGATAGACAAGCAGTGAGACTTGAGCTGGATCTTCAAGGATGTGGGGGATTTAGCTAGTTGCGGAGAGCCAGGGCGGGCACGCTAGACTGGGGAGAACACTTAAGAAAAGGCAGGATTGTGTAACGATGTCCAGGGGACGGTGAGTAATCGCCTGGCTGAAGAGGAAGACCCATGTCGTGATTAGATCAGAACCAGATTTGGGGGTGGGGAGGGACAAGAAAGACAGTTGACTCTTATTACTACCCACTGTATGCCAGGCCCTTTACCTGGTTGAATTCTTCCAATAACCCTATGACTTCCCAGCTCTATAGATGAGAAAACTGAGGCTCAGACAGTGTGACTTATTTTAAGGTCACAAGGCTGTCAGCACATCCTTGCTCTTTCCACTATACTAGTTCCTTTAAATGTCTTGCAGAAGCACTTGAACTCAATTCTGGATGTAGGAATGAGCATGTGACTAAATGAAAACGTAACTAGACACGGTGACTTGTCCTATGAAGGTCTTAGCCTCTAGTGGCCTCAGATCCTAAACAAAAATAAAATACAAACACAAAAATGCCCTAACTTCCTTAGATCCCAAAACTCATAAATCCCAAGGTTTATGATGGTAGAAAAATCAGATTGGAGTGCAAGGTTGCTTGGGTTTTTACATGTAATTTAACATAACATTTTAGTTTAGTTTTGTAGAAGGCCGTTCTAGTTGAATTTTATTCTGAAAAACTTGCAGGTCTTCTTTGAAATTATCCACCCTAAACTTTATGCCAATAAATTTTCCAGAGGAGGATAAGCAACGGATTTTTTTGTCTGATAATAATATTTACAGGCATCATCTGGTCTCAGGTGCTGAAGACTGGTATTTTGAAAACACGGACAACATAGATTCATTTTTTCTAATTAAAATCATAGCTGACTATTTAAGTAAAAAGAGAAAAAGAATCCCTTTGTGTTTACAGTGCTCTCCCACTGTTCTTTCTTTGTTGTGCATTCTAACAGCTGCAGTACACTGTATGTAAAAAAGGAATGTGGCAGTTAAATATTCATGGCCATTTGCTATTCAGTGTGTGTTCTTATGATTTTTTATGAGTAACAGGCTATCTGATGATTCATTTAACCCAGTTTACAAACTTCCAGTATCTCATTTTTATCTATCACCAACAGATTTGTGCTTTACCTGAAAAATAAAACACTAGTCTTCCAGCTTCCCTGGAAAGCCCATATGATGGTCCCAGGGCCTTAGGTTTTCGGGTCCCGGGACTCAGAGTTGGCAAAGTACAGTAAATACAGACCAGAAGTTGTGTGCAGACACAATTTTTCCCTACTCGGAGGACAGTCCCTGCAAAATACAAACTGGGGTTAACTGGGATAAAAAGGTCTGGAAAAAAGTTCTGCTCATCTTTCTGTTTTATTGTTATTAAGGGTCTTCCCCTCAGGAAAGCAAAGAGAAAATGAAGCAGAGAATGGGGGAAATGCCGTTTACCTTTGGGCTTTGCAGGGCTGGCTTCATGGTCGGGCTTGCGATCTGTGGGGTCACACGTGGCTCTGCATTCAGAAGCCTTTAATGAGCTGCCATGGCTGTCTAGAAATTTTTAATAAATTTGAACCAGGGGCCTTGCATTTTCATTTTGCAAAAGGTCCTGCAAATTATGTAGCTGGTCCTGCAGCCTAGTGAAGTATGTGATGAAAAAGGTGCTCACTTTGCTTTAAGCAAAAAGCTTATATCAAGTTGGCTGAAGAAAAGAAGGGCAACACCAGGACCCAGAAGAAGAGGAGGGAGGAAGGGAACAAAGGAAATATTCCAAGATCATGTCTCTTTCCATGGCTAACAGAGATGCACATGCAACTTGTTCTCAAGGGGAAAAGAAAAATGTGGTTGGAAAGAGAAATGGTATATTTGATACCCCTTCTCGGGTGGCTACTTTTTATCCAAATTTTACATTCCTTGCTTATACCCTCCTTGTACCTAACCTGCTCTGTGCTAATAGTTTAGACATAGTCTAAAGCTTTCTTTATATAATCCACAGTTGCTACTGATACCAGAAATAATGTATCTTATGTTGATGTTGTTAAAACAGAGAGTCTTACCATTATTTGTGCTTTCGAGTGTGGAAATAAATGAAGGCCAACCATGTGAGAAAAGCAAAGGCTATTTATTCCGAGTTTGCTGTAGCAAGGGAGTCAGCCACTGTCACTCGTGTGTTAGCTGAGACCCAGAGGCGGGCAGAGGAAAGGGAAAGCTCTACAGCGGGAAACAGGGAGGCCTCAGGGGGCCCTGAATGGAGGCTGTGGGCCTGGGGGAGCTGTGGGGGGCTAATTGGAAGGGGGCATCCTGTGGGATTGCTTAGGGGTGCACATTTGGCTTCCTCTTATTGGTTCTAAGTTGAAAGTGGAAACATCAATTAGGG
Source organism: Rhinolophus sinicus (assembly GCF_036562045.2). Classification (NCBI taxonomy): domain Eukaryota; kingdom Metazoa; phylum Chordata; class Mammalia; order Chiroptera; family Rhinolophidae; genus Rhinolophus; species Rhinolophus sinicus. The sequence goes on along the minus strand of NC_133763.1, from coordinate 44,502,169 downwards.
AAGCTGCCAGTTATTAATCATATCCTGGCCATTCGGTGCTCATTGTTACAGAAGTTATTATTTTGCTTCCTGGATTGTTAACAGAGACAGTGATCTGGCTTCCTGCAAGTCTCATTTATAGCTGGCTGGTTTCCTAGGTTGTTTATTATAGATAGAGGGTAGATAATGTCCCCTGGTAGGTCCCTACAGGTTGTGGGTCAGAGTGCTACTTTTATACATGGTCTGGTCGTTGTCCTTTTGTATATTCAGTATCTAACAAGATACCCCTTAAGAACAGGGTTTCATTGGTCTGGTTACAACAAATTCCCTATTTCAAATGTTCCCTACACGTGTTTTCTTCCCTCCTAGTCTAGGTAATAATCATTTTTCATACTAAATGGACCAGATAACATATTACTTATGTCGTCTTAATGAAGAGGCCTTATTACCTGATTCATCTTGAGACTTTACATGTTGGGAGAAGAAAACAATTTAAGCCAAGCCTTTAACAATTCTTTTGTCCTGCTTCAGTGAAGACAATATATACCCCTCAATTTTTCCTGAGTTTAGATAAGACCTAACCTGTGGTCTTATCTAAACTCCCATAAAATGATTCCTGACCTTCAAGAAGGAAGGAGGGCAGAGACCAGCCTATGATGGTGCATAATGCTTTTAGCCATCAATTCTTAACAAATAACTGGGAATTATTTTCCCCTTATAGACTAAGTACAGTGTGTTTGACAGAATTTTTGTTAAACCATGATTCCACTTGACAGACATGGATTTCTGGTTCTTTGTCCTTATAATGCGTTCAATGAGTTTTAAAGTCTTGACTGAATTAGTAAAGATCCCCCCTTCTTCAGTCAGGTTGACACTATCCAGAATTCATATTAATCTCATCAATACCATAGATTAAAAGTTCAAGGCCTAGAACCTACAATGAAGTTGACAAAGAAATCATTGTCGTTACTGAGTTTTCCTGACTAGCACTTAAAAATACAGTGTTAAAATGCTTGATGAAATAGATTGCACTCTAAAAATACATATTCTCTATAGAATAGAACAGGAGAAAATAGAAGACATAGAATATGTATAACTCTAAAGCGTCTAGCAGCCACATTCACAATTTCTACTCATGCGCCTGTGAGTTCACTGTTTTCGTTTTTCCCCTGCATTGCTGCCAAAGCCAGCATCCTGGGCCGACTTCTCACCCTTTCATATCTAGGCTGTTACAACAGCCACTTGCCTACCTTTCCCCCAGTCCTCTACACAGCTGCTGAGAAGTTTCCACAAACAGCCTTTTTGTTACATCCTTCACGTCCTCAGCAACTCAGTGGCATAATTTACATACACGATCACTTCCTAGGTGCCAGATATTGTTCTCTTTTACATGCACAGTAGTAGTAGGAGCTAGTTTCTACCATTTTGAGATATAGAAACTACTACTGAGAAGATTAAGCAACTCACTCAAGATCTCATCACCAGAAAGTGTGGACCAATGACTTTATGACCTCAAAGCCCAACCTCTTCCTTAACCACCAGGCTCTTCTGAGTAGTGGAAAGGGCGTAGGCTTCAGCATCAGACAAACTTGGACTCTCTACTATTTACCAGGTGGCCTTGAGAAACTTAACCTCTTTGGGTCTCGGTTTTTTCATGTGTAAAATGTGAATGTTTTGAGGACTACATGACATAGCAGAGCTGGGGTTTAAGCCAGGCATGAACTCTGAAGTCTGGCTCTTAATCACTATACAAGGCTATGTGCATTAAGGGTGTAGCATCAAATCTGAAACAGAGTGGGGACTCAATAAATGATGGTCAACTACCCAAAATAACTCCTTGAATGAGTTCTCAAGACTCTCCATCAGCTAGATCCTCCTTCTCCCTCCTAACTCTTCAGCCTCTCCAGGATCAGCTCTCTGTTCTTAGCAGGAAGCAAGGTTGAATGAGAAGAGAGCATTGCATTGGGGGTCAGCACTGCATTAGGGGTACCAGTCCTGTCTCCACCCTATGAGCTGTGTGACTACGACCAAGTCTATTGTCTTGGAATCTTGCGTTTCTTCTCCACAAAATGGGGTTATGTCTTTCTTGCTTATTTCACAGGGTCATTATGGAGGGTTAGATGTGTTGTTATATATGAAAGCTCTTTGAAAACATAACAAGTGGTATCTATCTGTTTACTTTTAGGAAGCACTTTTGAAGCTCTTTGAGTGAAGTGTGTGTAGCAGGTTGGGGTGGGATGGGGGGCTCCCAGACTTGTGGGTCAGGGAAGTCTCCCTGGAGGAGCTGATGTCACAGCTGACATTTGAGGGAGATGGAGGATTAGCAGGTGAAGAGGGTTCCAGACTGAAGCAATAGTATGAACAAAGTCAAGGAGGTGTGAAGTGGCAGTGTGAGCTCAGGGAACTATGAGCACATCTGTATTCTTAGAGCTGGAAGTGATGTGGGGAGATGCAGACAGGGGTCAGGTCAAGAGAACCTTGTAGGCTCACCAAGGAACTTGAACTTTTATGACTCTGGAGCCATGGGAGTGATGGAGGGGCTTAAGCAAATGAATCATGTAGTAGATCAGTGTTGTAAAAAGATTACTTTCGTGGCAGAGTTGAAGGACGAAATGGAGGGAAACAAGAATAAAGCTAAGATAGCCGTCCCGGTGACTCAGGTGGTTGGAGTTCCTGCTCCTAACGCCAAAGGCTGCTGGTTCAATACCCACATGGGCCAGTGCCAGATGGCTCAGTTGGTTGGAGCACGGGCTCTCAACCACAAGGTTGCCAGTTTGACTCCTCAACTCCTGCAAGGGATGTGGGCTGTGCCCCCAACAACTAATATTGAACACGGCACCTTGAGCTGAGCTGCCACTGAGCTCCCAGATGGCTCAGTTGGTTGGAGCGCGTCCAGCTGTTCTGACCACAAGGTTGCCGGCTCAAATCCCGCAAGGGATGGTGGGCTGTGCCCCCTGCAACTAACAACAGCAACTGGACCTGGAGCTGAGCCGCACCCTCCACAACCAAGACTGAAAGGATAACAACTTGAAGCTGAACGGCACCCTCCACAACTAAGATTGAAAGGACAACAGCTTGACTTGGAAAAGTCCCAGAAGTACACACTGTTCCCCAATAAAGTCCTGTCCTCCTTCCCCAATAAAATAAAAAAATTAATAAAGCTAAGCATGTGTCAGGATAAAGGTCAATAATGGGGAGAAAGGGTGAGGAAATGAGTGGTGATGTGAATAAATATTTAGAAGACAAAATTAGCAGCACTTGGTGATAGCTAATTAGTGTCTTTGTCAATAAAAATTGACAAGTTTGATGATTGATCTTTGGCAAAATGCTGAGGTCAATTTTCAGAAATGGTAAGTGCATACTTAATTTAGAAATTAAAATGGTAGATTAATTTAATGTCAGAATAGGTTGACTGTGAACAAATCATACCAAATCTGTCTCTTTGCTTTCTTTATAAAAGAGGCATGTTTTCCATTATAAAATAATAAATGCTTGTTATTGAAAAATTGGAAAACATAGAAAACTAGGGTAGGAAAAAATTTTGCCACCCATTAATGACATTTTGTTGTTAATATTTTTTTCTAGAAATATCTTTTAATATGGTTGTAATAATACTGTAAATTGTGTCTAACTGTGCATCTATTTTTTTCTCTTAGCATTATACCTTACACATGTGTATTTTGTAACAAAAACTATATATATATTACTTTAATTAGATATTAACTTTCTGTGGATGTGCTTTAGTTAATATATTATTGGATATTTAAGTTATTTCCAATTTGGGGACACTTAAAATAATAATTTGACTGATACCTTTATATATAAGCACTTTGCATATGTGGGACAGATTCCCTTAAATCAGATGTCTAAAAAATTTTATTAGTGTTAAAAGACACAAACATTTTAAGCCTTTTGCTACATATTATCAAACGTTTCCCAAAAGGATGGCAACAATTTACAATGCTACTAGTAATGTAGGGGTGTCCATTTCACAACATCTTTTCCTGCATAGAGTATTATCATTAATAAAGAATAAACAGATACCATTCAAGATGGTGGAGTAGGTAAATGCTATGCTTGCCTCCTTCCATGACCACATCAAAATTACAACTAAACTACAGAGCAACCATCACAGAGAACTGCCTGAAGCCTAGCTGAACAGAAGTCCTATAACTAAAGACATACAGAAGAAGCTATGTTGAGACTGGTAGGAGGAGAAGAGATGCAGAACAGGCTGGTCCCACATCCACATGTGGCTGTTAAAAGTAAGGCGGGATATTTCAACTGCAGAGGTCCCCCCTGGGGAGTGAAGGGTCCCATCCCTACACCAGCCTCCCCACAGTTCCAATGCTAGGAAGAGAAGTCCCCATAACTTCTGGCTGTGAAAACCAGTGGAGATTGTGGCTGAGGGATACAAAGGGTGGCTGTAGTCCCAGACATTCCTTTTAAAGGGCCTGCACATAAATTTACTTGCTGACAGACTCATTACTCTGAGCTCCAGAGCCGGGACAACAGCTCGAAAGGTGCCAGGGAAATACAGGGAGGAAATGAATTGTCTGCTACAGGGCAAGGGCTGGAAGGGAAGCTTTCTCCCAGACAAAAGTGCTGGCAGAAGCCGTTGTTCCTTTGTTGAGCTCTCCCCTCACCCAGTGTGCAGACACGGTTGGGCACCATATCTGAGTCACCATAAACCTGGCTAACACCATTCATTCTCCCCAACCTGGTGATTCCCTGAGACCCAGACCCACCAAAGTCACTTCCAGTAGATTCTGGCAGCTTTTGGCTCATGCTGCAGACTTTTCTAAACTCTCTCAAAGATCCACAAACTCCAAACTGGCAGCATCTGGCCTCAGCATGCCCCTTATCTCTTGTTAAGTAGCCTTAACCCCAACACTAGCACAGCCGGCCTTGGTTCATAGCTTAGCCTTTCCCAGGCAACTGCAAGCCAAGCACAAGTAACTACCATCTGCAGATCACTTTGTAGCTCATACCAAATGGCCCTGGGCAGGACCCAATCAGAACAGCTGGCCTTGGCCTGCACCAGACCCCCTCCCAAGAGATCCTAGAACCAACACATCCAGTGGCAAGCTTCAGACCACACCAGAGCACCATCCAAGCACCTCCATAAATGAAATACCCAAAGGGAAGACTGGGCAGGCACCAGAACCCTGCTAAAGCGAATCCTGCTCCATAGGGTCAGCCACAGTACAGCAGTTTCTCCACTGTAGTCATAGCCAGTCCTCACAACCAATTAGACTGAGGGTCAATCCCTCCCACTGATGTGCCAACAGCAGTCAAGGCTTAACTACAACAGGAGGGCAAACACAACCCACACAAGGGACACAACTGGAACACCCAGCTCAGGAGACCAAGGAGACTGCATCACTGGGCCCCACATAACACCTACTACAAAAGGACACCCTAGCAAGACTGGGAGACACAGCAACTCTACTTAATACATAGAGACAAACACAGGAAGGCAGCCAAAATGAGGAGACAAAGAAGCATGTCCCAAATGAAAGAACAGAACAAAGCTCTAGAAAAAGAACTAAACAAAATGGAGACAAACAATCAACCAGATGCAGAGTTCCAAACACTGGTTATATGGATGCTCAATGAGCTCAGTGAGAACTTCTACAAAGAGACAGGAAACATAAAAAGAACCAGTCAGAAATGAAGAATACAATAACTGAAATGAAGACTAGATTAGAGGAAATCAACAGTAGATCAAATGAAGCAGAGGACTGAATCAGTGATATGGAAGATAAGGTAGCAGAAAACACCCAATCAGAACAGCAAATGAGAAAAGAATCCAAAAAAATGAAGGTAGATTAAGGGGCCTCAGGGACAACATCGAGTCATAAGGGTACCAGAAGGAGAAGAAAGAGAGCAAGGAATTGAAAACCTATTTGAAGAAATAATGACAGAAAACTTCCCAGACCTGGTGAAGCAAGTAGACAGACATACAAGCCCAGGAAGTACAGAGAGTCCCAAATAAGATGAACCCAAAGAGGCCTGCACCAAGACACGTCAAAATTAAAATGCCAAAGGTTAAAGACAGACAGAGAACCTTTAAAGCGGAAAGAGAAAAGCAGTTAGTTACCTACAAGGGAGCTTCCATGAGACTGTCAGCTGATTTCTCAACAGAAACTTTGTAGGCCCAAAGGGATTGACACAAAATATTCAAAGTGACGAAAAGAAAGGACCTATAACCAAGATTGTTCTACCCTGCGAAGCTATCATTTAGCATTGAGGGACAGATAAAGAGCTTCCTAGAGAAGAAAAAACTAACTCAGTTCATCACCACCAAACTAGTATTACGAGGAATGGTAGAAGGACTTCTTTAAGAAGAAAGGGGGGGAGGGGAAGAACATAAGGATGAATAATAAAATGGCAATAATTACATCTCTATCAAACAATTCCTTTAAATGTTAATGGATTAAATGCTCAAATCAAAAGACATAGGATGGCTGAATGGATAAGAAAACAAGACACTTACATTATGCTGCCTACTTCAGAGACTCACTTCAGATCCAAAGACAGACACAGACTGAAAGTAAAGAAATGGAAAAGGATATTTCATGAAATTTGAAAAAGAAAAAAAAAACTGAGCTAGCAATACTTATACCAGACAAAATACCCTTTAAAACAAAGGCTATAACAAGAGACAAAGAAGGACCCAGTAATCCCACTTCTGGGTATTTATCAGAGGAAACCCAAAACATTACTTCTAATGGACATGTGCATTCATATGTTCATTGCAGCATTGTTTACAAAAGCCGACACATAGAGGCAACCTGGATGTCCATCAGTAGATGGATGGATAAAGAAGAGGTGGTACGTATGTACAATGGAACATTGATCAGTCATAAGAAAGAATGAAATCTTGCCATTTGCAACAACATGGATGGACCTAGAGGATATTATGCTGAGTGAAATAAGTCAGACAGAAAGACAAATACCATGTAATTTCACTTATATGTGGAATCTGAAAAACAAAATAAATGAATAAACAAACAGAAAAACTCGTAGATACGGAGAACATTTTGATGGTTGCCAGATTGGGGGGGGTGGGTCGGGGTTTGGTGGGATGGGTAAAGAAGGTGAAAGGATTAAGAAGTACAAATTAGTAGTTACAAAATAGTCATGGGACGTAAACTACAACATAGGGAATATAGGCAATAATATTGTTATAACTATGTATGGTGTCAGATGGATACTAGATTTATCAGGGTGATCACTTTGTAAGTTATATAATTGTCTAATCACTATGCTGTACATCTGAAACTAATATAATATTGTATGTCATTAAAAAATTTAAAAATTATTTTAAAAAAGAATAAAACCAAACCACTTTGCTAAGTTGATTAGTAAAAATGACATCTCACCTACTTTTCTTTGTTTTTAAAAACATGAATAAGATGTGCATACAAAAAAAAGTGAAATAGTATAAAAGGGTATAAAATTAAAAAGCAAAAAACTCCCTCTTTCTACCAATCCCATATTTCCCTGCATCCCCAGAGCAACCGCTGTAAATAACTTTCTCAATTTTTTTTTTTTACTTAAAGTCTTTGCAAACCAGTACCAGGTACTATTTATAGCAGAATTATTCTGGGTCTTGAAAACTTTTCCATGTCAATGGACATAGCTCTACTCTTTGAACATATAATAATTTATTTAACCAGTCCCCTATTGATTAACATTTAGGTTATTTTCAATATTTTGCTCTTGCAAATAATACTGCAATGACCACCTGTGAATTAATATCTTGGTGAAAATGTGTAGTATAAATTCCTAGAGGTGAAACTGTATTGAATTTGAGATCTATAAGATGTTTGAGGCCATTTACAATCTCACCACCAATGTGTAAATATTTATTTCCCATACTTGCACTAATACACGTGAGCTATCAGACTTATTAGTTAAAGAGATGAAAGGTAATTAACCCTATTACCTGTCATTTCACCCCAAACTCTAGAAGTTTTCTATCACTATGTTTTCAATATACAGAACTACAGTTTTGTTCTAAAGGAAAAATAGTTTTTATTTTTCTAGTCTAAGGTTTTCTACTAGTTAAAAATTTGCTTCTGTAGGACGTAACGTAATTATGTATGTATGTGTATGTGTATGTATAAATCCCGGATATAATTAAACCATGGCTCCCAATTTTAATAAGAAAAAAAATGTCATCTCAGTGTGCATTCATTCATAAATATTTATTGAGGTCCTACTATGTGCTAGGCCCTTCTCTAGATGCTTGGGACACACAAGTGAATAAAACAACGACACCTGCTCCTGTGGCACAATAAACATAATCCACAAGTAAATCATGCAGTAAGGTAATTGCTGGGTGCACACCAGAATCTCTGACTTTGCTACCTCTGAAATAGATTGTCATAGCTGCCCTCATCACACAGTGTCACCAGAATGGGTTTGGGGCAGTCACTGCTTCTTAGCCTCACTCGTTTCTGCTGCAGTTTGGCTCTAGAGTATCCGACTGGTGAAGCCAGATCCTGTAACAGCACCTTTGCTGTCAGGCTGACAGGGAAAGTGAATATATGGAAATTTCAGATTCTGTGATGAATTGACAGCTCTTTCTCACAAAGTGGGGAATTCCTCAAACACAAGAAGGGGTTCAGATACTGCGCAGTCAAAAGGAATTACAGTTGTGCACATACTAGGTGTTTGATTCCTTTTCACAAGTGCCTGGACAAACCTCAGGGGATAAAGTTCCCCCAAATCAAAGTGGATGTGAGATAGTGGGTACCTAGAATGGCCAGAGGCAGATTCAGCTAATCTGTTGGGCAAATGCAGGCAAAAGTCAAGGTCAAAACTTAAGCAAGATCAGTAGTTGGGCCTAAGGGAATAATGCAAAATGTCACAAATGTAAAAGCCACATAGCCCTGGATATTAGGAGATTTAGGGGGAATGCAGAGCTTGCCTTCATATGTCTATGTGGGTCACATGTATTTTTGGAAACTGCAGAGGACAAAGATACATTCATCATGCATTCAACAAATATTTAGTGAGTACCTGCTATATACCAGTCACTGGTCTAAGCATTGGGGATACAATAGTGAATAAGACACATAAATTCCTTCTCATGTAAAACTGACATGCAATGGGGAAGCAAATGATAAAAGGAATCACACACACATACTTTTAATATGATGTTAATAGTGCTAGGTGCTCTGAAATAAAATAAAACAGAGGTTAAAAAAAATAAAATAAAGCACGGAACATGACTGATAAAGCAGTGGGAGAAGGCCTCTTTGAGATGATACATTTGAGCAGAACTGCATGAAAGGAGGGAGGCAAGCCCTGCAGGTGGGAGAAGAAATTTCAGGCAGAAATCAACCCAAGTGTAAAGGCCCTGGGATGGGAATGCATATAGCACATTTAGAAAATATCGAGAGGCTAGTGTGACTCGAGTAATGAGTACTAGGAAATAAGGTTGGAGACACAGTCATGAACCAGGTATTTAGGGCACCTTGACTTATTCTAAATGTTATAGGAAACCATCAGAGGGCCTTGAGCTGGAGAATGACATGATTTGACTTCCATTTTCTATGAATTACTCGAGTGGCTGGCTGCTGGGCAGAGAATAGATTGTAGGAAGGGCCAACGTAGTGCCAGGGAGACCAGTCAGAAGGCTCCCACCATGGTCCAGGTTGCAGGTGCTGGTGGGAACAGTGGAGGAGAGTTTCAGAGAGACACAGTGCAGCTTTGTATAAGGAAAACCTCCAGGTATCAGAGCTGTCCAAGTATGGAATGGTCTGGGTGCCACAAAAGTTTTCTGCATTGGGAGGAGTTTGGTCTAGAACAGGGCTCAGCAATCTATGGCCCACATCTGGTCCAGCCAGATCTGGTCCACTGCCTGTTTTTATAAATAAAGTTTTATTGGAACACAATCACATGCATTATTTTCTATGGCTCCTTTTACCTAGAACAGCAGAGTTGAATGATTGCAACAAACACTATGTGGCACGCAAAACCTAAAATATTTACTGTTTGACCATTTGCAGAAAAAAATTTGCTGATCCCTGTTTTGGAGGCTTCCTCAGGTGCTTCCTTGCTTCTGGAGTTTCTATGATTTCATATGTAATTGTTCACTTAACACATTTATGTTGTCTATGTCCCATCAAGTTAATAAATCCCTCATGGGTGTGAAGCTTGTTTTCTACTTCTCGAATATCTCTTTCTGTTACCTAAACATAAAAACACTCAGCAGTTCCCTTAAAACCTACTCTTGTTTGGGAGCTCGCGTATAGAGGCCATCCTCACTTTGTGAAGGAAAAAAAAAAAATGTTTGTTCCAAGGTCCCAAGGGTAATACTAATATTTCCCTCTAGAGAAAAAGTTTATACCATTGGCAATATCCACAAGGTAACTCAGTACTTGCTTCATAAAGTCATCTTGATATTTTTTTTAAAATTAAAGTTTATTGGGGTGGCAACTGTTAATAAAGCTATATAGATTTCAGGTGTACAATTCTGTAATCTATATATCACATTGTGTGTTCACCACCCAGAGTCAGTTCTCTTTCTATCACCATATATTTGATCCCTTTTACCCTCATCTACCACCCCCTTCTCCCTTCCCCCTTGGTAACCACTAAACGATTGTCTGTGTCTATGAGTTTTTGTTTCTTCATTTGTTTGTCTTGTTCTTTGGTTGTTTTCAGTTTTATATACCACATATCAGTGAAATCATATGGCTCTCTACTTTTTCTGTCTGACTTATTTCGCTTGGCATTATAATCTCAAGATCCATCCATGTTGTCACAAATGGTACTATTTTATCTTTTCTTAATCTTGATCATTTTAATAAACGATAATGTGGGATTAAGGACCCAGTGTTTGAAATCTGAAGATAAAGCTCTTGCTCCCAGTAATACACCTAGGCCAAGAGTAATGGAAAAAAGGAACTCACCAGCTGAGAGGCTGATTCAGCTCTCTGGCTTCTGAAGATGCAAACAGGTCATACATTTGAGACTTGAAGGAATTCCATGCCTGAATAGTCAATAACATTTCTCTTAATGAAAATGAGAAGAATGTTTGTATAAGATACAACCCAGTCTTAACTATCAAAAGCAAAATAAAACAAAACAAAAAATCCCCAACCAAACCAACCAACCAACCAAACAAACAAATGTAACAAGACCTTCACCTGTACCATGCAAACCCCTGGAATGCAAAATGCAAACAATCCTAATATTCTCTCATGAGAATGCGGGCATTGGAATAACAACAGAGCTGAGCAAAAGCAGAAATGCTTCAAAGGAACCTTTGAATAAAGGCGAGGGTTTCTCACTTAACAATAGGTTCAAGATCTTGAAAATGATGAGCAAGAACAAGGGGATAGCAAGTAGTGAACAGTATATTTCATTGATATTTAGGTGAGCCAAAGCCACCACTGCTGACTTTCCAGAAAACAGGTTTTCCTTTCCCCTTTTCCTGCACTAATGAAATTGGACTTTTATTTTGGAAAAAAAAAAGTGCTATCATTAGGACCAATTATGAGGAATGGATTTTTTTAATTGAAATTCTTCAAATAATTTTCAATTCTCCATCTATCTTATATACATATAAAATATATACAAAAATTAACTTAGAGATAATTATTCAGACAACTTAAACAAACAAAAAAATTCCCAAACCTGTTACTTTGTGTTCTTTGTGTAGACATAGTAATGAGCACATGGAAATCCTAAAACAATGTTCACTGTTTGCCTCAACAATTTCCTGAGTCCTTCATGTAGCCAGTACCCATCACAGCAAAATTATTAGTTTCTGCTGCATTTTTAGTGATATGTTATTGTGACTTAATCAATGTTAAATAGTTTTGCAGAATATTAAGACTGCTGCATAAAAGCCTTTACTTCTGGCGCTGGCTTTAAAAATTCTTCCTAGAGCACCCTTCTTCAAACATACTTAGGCTAATAGCTATTTGGTATGTGACTGTTCGTTTATGAATACACACCCGTGCTTACTCAGTGCTTGTGTATTGCTTAAGGCAGATTAATCTAGCTAACCTTTACAGGCTGCGTAGCGAATGATAATACAAATGCCACTGGGTACTTGTTTACATAGGCAAGGCAGAGCACTGGAAAGGCTTGTAAAACTTCACCAACCACCGGACATCTCCAAGCTTCTGTTTTTTTCCACCTATAAAATGGAAATCATGAGATGTAGAGATATATTACTAGAACAAATTATTTCAACATCATAATTGTGAGTAGACTAATTATGAATGGATAGCACAGAGAAGATTATTATCATTATAAAATACCTTTCTTATGTGGGATTCTAGACTTCCTTCCTTCCTAGACTTCTATTAATATGTCTGGGGAAGAATGTGGTCATTATCTAGTAATGGTCTTGGTAAGAAAATATTAAGAGTCAATAATTATGAATGCCCAGATTTCATTACTAATATAGGAGGCCATGCCGAGAGACATAGCCATTTTCTTACTGCAATTTCTATTCTCCAAACTCCTCTCATTATGCCTCTTTTAAAACGTGGAGTTCTGGTGGCCACATTCTCTAAACTCCAAACCAGGATATATAGTTTGACCTGGGATTTTTATCCTGTGACCAAGTATAAGAGATATTGTGTGAGATATATTGTGGGCACCAAATTATTAGAATTTCTGGGACCTTTTTCCCTTGGGAAGAATCAGAATTTTTAAATCTAGAAAGTCCCTGATAATCAAAGCTTTATGGACATGATATTTAAGACAGCCCACAAATGCCCAATTTTGAGAAGAATCCGAATTCAAGCACAGAAAAATCGTCTGTAACTTGTTTAATACCAACTTTAATGAGGCAAATGTGTTTTCTATCTAGTAAATTAAAATGAAAAAAAGAAGGCAGAAAAGGAAACATCCCTTTGTTATCAAGTGGTTCTCTCAGAATTTCCTTCTAAGTAACTGGTGCTCTGACTTCTATGAACCAATGAAGGCATTGCTTCCCCTTCTGATTTGTTGTTTTAAAAAATAAAAGAGGTCTGGGGTGGGAGGTAGGGAGGACATAGGGCAGGAATTATGAAAAAGGTAAGATGTCTGTACTGCAAAACCACACAGATCAAGTATCAGAACATTTCATACGATTATCGTTATTTGTCATTGGTTTATTAGGCTGGTGCAAAAGTAATTGCAGCTTTTGCAATTACTTTTCACCTTTTAAACCGCAGTTACTTTTGCACCAATCTAATATCATAGACTTTGCAAATCTTCCTTTCAAATGGCATTTGGGTCTATCTGATTTAGTAGGACTAAAGGCCGGAAGGGGAAAGAGGTGACAATTATATTTTAGCCAACATATGGAAGAAGAAAGTGAGAGTGTTTGCATGCAAAATTTTAGCTTCCTAGTAACCAAAGCGAAGAGAAAATGACAGTGCATTATACAACTTCTTCAGCAAACAGGCCAATTGTTAAGGACAAACCTTTTCTGACACTGAGCTTTGAAAAATAATTTGTCATAGAGGTTTCTGTGTAAAGAAAGAAACTTTGAACAATCTAATGGATGAGATTTTCCTGTTAGGAGATTTTACATATATATGAGAGCTCAGCTGTTAGATGCTCTTCCGTGCAGGATAGGAAAGAAGGACTCTTTCACACCTGCCACGCAAACTCTTGTCCACGCACACATACCTTAAAGGGTGTGTGGCCCAGATGGGGCACGGCCATAGAGACACTACAACTGCGTCATTGCTCATGACTCTTTAGCAAGATGACAGAGGTGTACTCGTGCCTGTGAAGCTGGCATCACCATTCCTTCCATCCCAGCTGCCTGCATATTGAAAATGGGATTTGTGGGGTGTGGGGTGGGGGGTGGGAGATGAGGGTAAGGGGGATCGAATATATGGTGATGGAAGGAGAACTGACTCTGGGTGATGGACACACAATGGGATTTATAGATGATGTAATACAGAATTGTACACCTGAAATCTATATAATTTTACTAACAATTGTCACCCCAATAAATTTAATAAAATAAAATTTAAAAAAAATTAAAAAATAAAAAAGAAAATGGGATTTGTAGCAGCTGTTGGGTTTTGCTACCTGTTCTGCCATTCTTTCTTCTTTCAAGGAGTAAGAAAGAATACAAGGTAAGGGAGAAAGGGGCTCATATCGTCTCTTCCACCCAGCAAGATTTGTGACTAGAGTCCTCCTTGGCCTGAAGGAATGCTCTAAATCTCCACGCTGTGGTCCTAGGGGAGCCAGAAAGTGAAATAAAGATAATAAATGCTGGCAGACATAAATGAAAATAGTAGGTTCACTGGGCTGTCAATGTTATAAAACATGACACCTTCACAGGGAGAAATATTAAGAGTAATAGCATACAGGAATGTGTTTCTCTGGATGCTACTTGGCTGCTTTCTAACGACCTATCAAAACAAAACCTGAACAGGCCACTAAATGGTGTGTTGGTGGATTATCAGTGGGTTGGATCTTACATTCTGAAATGTTAGAGTTCCTTTGAAGTTAGCGTATTAGGAAATCACTTTCCATGTCCTACGCTTATAAGCTTTAGATGTGTACTAATAGCTCTGTGAGGAAAGAAGGGTTGACTAATTCTTTAGGATTTAATAAGGGGGAGGAAAACATTTTTTTTTTTTCATGACAAACACAAGCATAATACCATCCCATAACTAATAAAAAAAGAAAGAAAGAACATGGAAGTCATTTGCTAAAGGTGACCTTTTCTTCTAAAGATTCAGTTCCTCTCGGAAGTTCATTAACAGTTGTTCCCTTAATGTGGCCCTACATCTTCATAATATTAGGGTAACGTCTTTAAAATATTAAAATTCAACTCAGGACGAAAGTAGTCACTCTCCTCCTTGATGTTAATACAATGTTCGTGACCATTCAGCCTGAGGGCCATGAAATCTGCAGTAGGAGGAATGAATCTGCCCCTCTTAGCATCACTCAGGTTGATTGGAGGATTAGACAGTGGAAGGTCTGGAGGACACAGAAACTGTCAAGTCCCACAGGGATCAGAGCGCGACTCCTGCCACAAACTGCAAGTTATTGGCTTTCCAGGCATGGATGTGAAACACATGCCGAGTTCCCAGAGAAGCCTTCTTTACAACAACAGTGCTTCTTAGAAAAGCTAAAAACAAATCACGCAAAAATGAATAAATAATTAGGTAACACATCACACTCACTAAAGAGTATGCAAGAGAAATGCACTGCTATTTTAAGGTAGTGGTAGCATTTAGATGTGCATCTAATGACTTTCCTGTTACCTCATCTGTGTATATTTATAAACTTAGCCCTTCACAACGGAGCCCTTGAAAGTGGTGGAGGTTTTGCTATGGGGGATGAACACGAAATTTAACTACAAGATGAAGTTTCTGAAAAGGTCAGTGGGGTGGAGAATAGTCATTGTTCCAGCTGAGCAACTCTTCACAATACATTTTTGACGCAATGGGTTAATAATCGTGATTATTTTCATCAGCAAAAGCTCCTTTAGAGCTAAACATATTTATTTTCTTTTGTCCTCTCCAAACAGTGTTTCAAGCCTTGGAAGAATTCCACATGCTGTCTACCTATACTGACGAAGGAAGCTCTCGTATGTTTCCAGAAATGGTGAATGCTGCTCTTCTGCTTCTGATACAGTTTTTCTCTCTTCTTCGCATCTGCTGTAGAAAACCAACCAGGGCATAATGAAACCAGCACCTGAGTGGATAATATCCTCAGCTGGCCTTTGAGGAGCCCTGTCAAATAACTGCGCACACAACCTGTAGCCAACAAGCAAGCTACAGTTTAGTATAATGAGCTGACACATCATTTCAGTAGAAGGAAGTAATAAGTGTAGAAACTGTAGGCTTTTAGAAAATTATTTTTAGTCCCTGAAAAATTGTGATCCACAGTTTTACAGTTTTATTTCAAATGTGGCCCCTTTGCTGAACATTTATCCAAAGAAGTTGGAGAACAGTGTAGTTTTAGAGTTGACGCACCCACAGTGGTAGGAAGAACATAAGATTAACAGAATAATTAGATATAAAATATCACTTATAATGCCATCATCATCATAATTCCTTAAACTTGTATAATTTCTTAGACTTTTCAAAGGGCTTTCACCCACATTCTTGTTTGCTCTCTGTAGACCTGGGGGTGACACACCTATTGAATTTGAAACCAAGCAAGTAGAGCTGAAGCACATTGGGTGAAGGGATGGGTGAAGAGGTCTTACTGGTAGACTCACTAAGTCCATCTCTGTTTCTCTTTTTTGAGATGTAATTCACTCAAAACGTGACCTGTGAAGAACAGTCTAGATTTCCGAATTGTAAGCCGTCTACACTACCATAAAAACGAACATTAAGATCGGGTCTTTAGAGGCAAAACAAAGAAGAGATTTGGGGGATATTAACCAAATTATCATATTCTGTCTCCTCTTTCTTCCTCAAATTTTAATGAAGGGGATAAATAACTGTGTTGGTCTGTCTGTGGTATTTGAATTCATAATTGTCAATTATTTGCTCAGGCAACTATGTGGTTAATCTAATTTTTCAGTCTCTGAAGAAAATCTTTCATAGTTTAATATTTCTGATGAGTCTAGGCTATTGGGACACCTTCTTTTCACGTGAACTATTTCTGACAATGAGGGTGCATAGGAATCAAACTTTATTTCAGTTTGCTAAAGCCAATTGAAGGAAATCTAAGCACAGTACGTTCATTTTGCCAATCATTTTAAAATTCAGAACCCCAGAATTTTATGAGCTTGGGACAGATCAGAAAATCAGTAACAGAGAGATATTAAGATGTCTGTCTATTCAATAAAAACATGTGAAACTAGGTGGTGAATTAATGAGTATAGATTACAGAAAGTTTGGTTTAAAATGGCACTGGAACGTGCTAATATCTCAGAGAAGATTATAAATGTCAGCCTATTTTCTACTGTCTTCACTCATAATGGCTCCCCTTATACTCAAATTATGGCTATTTATTACTTCACAAATTGTAGTTTTTCAAAGTCTTCAGTCTTATCTAGAGAGATAACTAGGACCCACCATCAAGAGTTTTCCTTTCAGGCATTTTGGAAACAATCCAAAAATAGACTCTTCATCTTTGACTGCATTGCATGTTTTAATGGAATAGTTATAATGGCAGTTATTCATATTTATTGTATTTTCCTTGAAGATGCCTTAAACACATATTTCACCTTCCATTACTTTGTGTCATAATGCAGCTTCATAACCTGACGCTTGAAACCACTTCTTGTTACAGCGCAAGTACTAAATATCTCTATAAAATGGGAAATCCTCTTTAAGTTGCACCTTCTGAAGGACTATTTTTTCTACATTTCTCTAGATATTGCATTTCATAACTGCATTCTTTTCGATTTTAACAGTAATTGGCTTTTCATAAGAGTCGTAAAGTGGGGAGGTATATTAGTAAGGCTTGCATTCAGCTATCAGCCGCAGAAAACTTGACAACAGTTGAAACAAGTAAGAGGTTTAGTGGGCCCTGACAACTTCCGTTCATCCTTTTTAGCAAATGGCTTCATTATCACATCATAGCTACCGTACTTCATGCCTCCAATTTACATCCCAGAAAGGGAGAGACGGGATGGGTGAAGAGGACTTACTGGTAGACTCACTAAGTCCATCTCTTGTTCTCTTTTTGAGATGTAATTCACAGACCATACTATTCACCCCTTTAAGGTGTATAATTCAGTGGTTTTTAGTATATTGATAAGGTTGTGCAACCATCATCACTGTGTAATTCCAGAACATGTCAATCATTCCAAAAAGAAACTCGTAGCAATTAGCAGCCAGTCCCCATCCCCCCCTCCCTTCCCTTAGCCCCTGGCAACCACTACCTACTTTCTATTTCTATGTCTATTTTGGACATTTACTACAAATGGAACCATCCAATATGCGGACTTTTGTGTCTGGTTTCCTTCACTTAGCATAATGTTTTCAAGGTCCATCCATTGAATGGAAGTATTAGTACTTCATTCCTTTTTATGTCTGAATAATATTCCATTGTATGGATATAACACATTGGTATATGGACATCTGGGTTGTTTCTACTTTTTGGCTATTATAAATAATGCTGCTATAAATATTTGTGTATGAGTTTTTATGCGAACCTATGTTTTCAATTCTCTTGAGTGTATTTCTAGGAGTGGAATTGCTAAGTTACATAGAGATATATGGTAACTCTATGTTTTAGCTTTTCGAGGAACTGCCAAACTATTTTCCAAAGTGCCTGCACTATTGTACAATCCCTCCAGCGGTGTATGAGTTCCAATGAGTCTGTCTCTTTTAAAACCTTTTCTTAAAAGCCTCCCTTATCTCCTCCCCAGAGGCTTCTGCTAACATCTCATTGGCCAGAACTGGGTCACGTGGCCGCTCCTATCTTCTAGTGAGTCTGGGAAAGTGGGCATTCTAGCTTGTAAACCTCTTTTGCAGACAAGGAAAGGTTGGTTTGCACCTTTGACTGATAAAGAAGTGATCCTGGTCATCTTTTCTGACAGGAACTCCCCTCTTCAAAATCCCTGACCGAGGGGCCTCTGCTTGAACACCGCCAGTGATGAGAATCTTATCGCTTAAATGAGCCCCACTCCACATTTGAATGGATCTTATTGTTAGTTCTTCCCGTGCACTGAGTAACATATCAGATAGTTTGCCTTCAGAAATAATACAACAAAAGGAATACAGGAATGGAAACGAAATAGAGTCATTAATAATGTAAACGTGGTGTTCCAACTATTATTGCCTAGCTCACAGGAGGGTTCAGTAATTGTTTCTCTGCCTCCCTCCTACCTCCCACTCCACCTCCTGTCTTTCCCTTCTTTCCTCTGTAATGGGATGACGAGGGGGATGCATTTTGTTGTTGTTCGGTTCAATTATACATACATTTCCAGGACATCAGGAACAGTGTTGTCTAATTGACTTTGGTCCACACCTGCTCCATTTGAAGCAAACATATGTGAGTATTAAGGATTTTTTTTTTTTCCTCTCCCTGTAGACGAGAGGCAAGACAACTGGCGATGGAAGAAACCATTCACAGACCTCATCACTGGATTGTAAGCATGCTGGGTGCTTAATGAGTTGCCGAATAATATAACACTTCTTTAGTCTTTGACTGCCTCATGATTAAGTGCTATAAATACTTATGATTTATTACTGATGCTTTGGATAGCATGGGCTTTGGAAGGCTCATGGATCACAGTGACTCTAACAAAAAATAAGAACATAAAACTATAGAAAGCTGCTTATTTATGATGCTGCCCAAATGGGTTATGTAATTTTTCAGAAGCTGGTGGAGGGTAAAGGTATTCAGCGGCAATGCCATTTCAACCGTTCCTCTTATAATTGATCATATAGCTCACCTAAGAATATATTTATAATAAGTAGGAGTTAAAGTTACTAGTTGCTACTAAGAACTCACTCACTTTTGAAGGTTTCACTTAGTCTGCAAGATCAAAGAGGTCACCATTATGTTTCCTGCAAGTACTTTCTTGCTGTATATGCCATCAGGGACTAATACGTGGAGATCTTTTCCCCACAGTCAGAACACATTTCTCTGGGTACCAAGGTGTGAAAGCGTCTGCACCACCAACCCTGGCTGCATCTAATGTCCCTCTTGCAAAACGTTTGGCTCCCCGTTTCCTTGGTCCTACTGGCTTAGAGGCTTAGCACCCAAGAAACGAACCCTTGCACGAGGCATATGGCAGCGCTGCATGGGCAGCTGTCGTGGGGACTCTGAGTTTAGATAACTGGGTTGGATCCCTAACTCCATCAAGCTGTGTGGCCCTTAGCTAGTTATCTAAGCTCTCTGGGCTTCAGTTTCTTCATGGACTCATTGTGAGGGTTGAATGATTGAATACACAGGAAGTACTTGCCAATAGCAAGTGCTCAATTAAAAGCTAGGTACTATTTTCTCCATTAAAAGGGAATCATCAGCAACTCTTCTGACTTATGATATACCTCACAACAGAGTAGACATCTCTAAACATTGTACTAGATAGCTGATTGCCAAGACACGAGGAAAATTTAGCACATCCAAAAAAAGAAAAGCATTAAGATTTTTTTTCCTGAAATGGATTCTGTAACGTAGTGTATGAAACGAGAACAAATTATTGAATTTGGCCTTTGCACATATCTCATCTCATTGCATCCTTTGAGCGAGTTATTTATTATACCTTCCAAGATGACATGTTTTGCCCGAGAGCACAGAACTACTAAGTCGCAGAGCCAAGATTTGAACCCAGGTCTTCCAATCATCAGTATATACACAAGTGATGGCAGGAATACATTTCTGTTTTGTTGTAAGAAATCATGGAGAAGCAAGAGGAGGATATGGGCGGTAGGAAAGAGGAGAACTAGAAAACAGCACCTTTGTATCACACTTAATGAAAGAAAAGGACAGCTTCTCCTTGAGAAAGGGTCAACTCAGCTTTCTTGTTGAGCAGATATCCATCACACGATTGTAAAACAGATCCTTTTTCCTGACTTTCCAAACCTGACATAAATATAAAGCTCCACTGATTTTGAGTCACAAAGGCAGGGCACTGAAACAAAATTAGAGTTTCTTTTTAACTGATGGGTGTAGCCTGCCCAGAGTCTAAGAAACCTTTGTATTATAGACTGAAGTGTCTTACTATTGCATTTACTCACATCAGTTAAGTGGAGAATAAAAATTTCACAATTTCTAATATGTTAACGCCAACAAAGAAAGGAGAAGCCGGTTGGAAATTTGTGACTGACAGCTTAGGGCTCTCCGCCAGCTAATGAAGTCTCTCCCTCACGCAGAGCCTCGTGTACCCAGGCTGAGGTCAGCTAGTCATATCACTGAGGGAATGTCATCTGTTTCCTTATTTGAAAAAGGATTCTTCATACCTCATCACTCCTATTATTTCCCTAGTTTTGCTTCAGACAAAAAGGAATTAGATAATTGTGTTGCATACCGAGAAGAGAATATTCGTAATATTCATGAAAATAAAACCTTTTCAGGACTGAATAGAAGGTCACTCAGTCTCCTGGAATATAAAGTCTTGACTGGAGGGAACAAAAAAAGCTAGCAAAACCAACCTGGCCAGCTATTATATCATGTTAAAAGGCCTCCCCAAGTGAAAGTTGTAACTATTCCAGTAAGTGAAGTCTGTGGTGATAGATAGCATTTATGAAACATTTTGTATCTGCCAGACATGCTGCTAAATACTATATCTGGTTTACTCCTGCAGATAGCACCCTGAGGTAGAAACTATGATCTTCATATTAGAGATGTGGAAACTGAGGTTTGGAGAAGAGATGGAACTAATCCCAGATGTCACAGACACCAAATGGCCTACCAGGGACTCAAACCCATGGCTCTATGTTATCTAACCCCGTGCTCTTTTCAATTTTCCACGACTTCTTCTTCTTTCTTTGGAATGTGACCCTTTTTATCATCGAGGAGTGTGATAATTATCTCTTGCCGCACAGCATTACCACAAACTTAATGGCTTAAAACAACACACACATTATCTGTGAGTCAGGAATCTGGGCATGACTTACCAGGCGGCTCCACGTTAAAGTCTCCCACAAAATGGCAACTGAGTCAGCCGGGAATAGGGTCTTCTCTGAGGCTCCTCTGGGGAGGGTCTGCTTCCCAGCTCATGTGGTTGTTGGCAGCATTCAGCTCCTTACAGGTTGTTGGACTGAGGGCCTCTGTCAACCACGGGCTGCCCTCAGTGCCTTGCCACGTGAGCCTCTCCAGGTGGCAACGTACTCGGTTGAAGCCATTTAGGGAGAGAGTCCACAGAGAGAGTCTGCGGGCAAGATGGAAGTCACAATCTTATATAACATAATCACAATAGTGACATTCCACCATCTTTGCTGTATTCCATCACTTAGAACAGTCCTGCTCACACTCAAAGGGAGGAGGTTACATAAGGATGTAGCTAATAGGTGTGTACGTGGAGGGCGGGGGTGCAATTTAGCCACAGCAAGGTATGTTGAATGTCCCATGTTTTCCATCATGTGTCCACCAAGTCCACACACTTGTCCTAAAGCTTCTTATCCGGGACCACAAAAAAAAAGGCTTATAATTTAAAAAATATATTTCTAAATCCCAGCTGAGACGTTTATCTCATACTAGTTTAAAAAATATTGTTGTTTATTATTTCTTCAGACTTGGGCTTTATTCTTATTAGTTGCATAAGCATCCTGTTTCTGGAAATAAGTTCATTGTTTATAGGGCCCTAGGGAAGTGTGCCTTTTGTGGGATTAGCAGGGTTATGAACTGAATATATGGCATCAGTTCTAAACCCTGTGTCTGTGGCTTTCCAGCCCAGATCTTCCTAGGTTAGGCAGAGGTCAGCTCTGTGGGAAATGCAAAGGGAGGAGTCCCACCGAAATGCTCTAGCCCAAGGCTTCTGGGAGGCTAAGGTGCAGGCTTACAGTAAACAGAGCAGAGTACTTACACTAAGAAATCACTTAGAGAGGTTATCGTTTTCCTTGCTTCTTAGTGTCTCCAGCCTCATTGTATCATTGGAAGGTAGCCTGCCTGAATTATAGCAGCTTAAAAAAGTCTCCTCGTCACTATGCCACATGCATATGTCTGTGTGTATATATATGTATGCATGACACCCAAAATTTAGCACCATGAAATCCACTGCTGCTGCAAAACTGTTCCTTCTCAACGCTCTTGACGACACTGCCTCCAAAAGAGGCTTTGGAAGTCTTCCAGAGCCTAGATCCACGGAGGGATGCAAACCCACCCATCTTGCGTCTCCCTATAATTTCTTCAATAACTTCAGCATCGAGTGACATTGGTTTACAAGGAAAAGCTAACAGATTTTTTTCTATAAATAACTGGGTGGCAGTATTGTGGTGACAATTTATATAATAGAACTCATGCTTAAATAATAAGGTAACAGCTTTGGACTGTGAATTTTAAAATGCTTTATTGAAACGTAGACTGATAAACAGGCAAGATTCTTCTCATTATTTTAATTATAGGTTCTTAATGACAAGAAGGTGTAGAAATCAAAACAGGTTAAAATTACATTTTTAATGACGTGGCACCTGGAAGCCTCAACTTCTCCAAACCAGGTAGGGTAATCTATTGTTACCTAGAAAAACTGCATATGTACATAGAGGTTAAGAAGATGTGTGTTGGAGGCATAGGATTATTTATGACCCAGTTTCTCTGTGAGTGCAAGTAGAATAAAGAAAACACGTAGTGTGGTAAGAAAGACACCGGACTCAGCATCAAAAGGCTGATTTCTAGTCCTGACTCTGTTAAACTGCTTGGCTGTGTGTCCACTTCTCTCTCGGCCTCAATTTTTCACATGTAAAATGTGGAAGTTGAAGCTAATGAGCTCTAAGGCCTCTTTAAACTTTCCAGGAGTTAATGATTCCATTGCAAAGGGTGATAAACCTTTAGGGAAAATAGATTGAGCTTATCTGTCGCTAAATATTAATTTATATGCACATATAATGACGCCAGCTTTTAGGACGTAGACAGGGCTTGCACAGACTTGATCAAAACTAAATTGGACAGGTATCCATGTACCCAACACTGTGCTAAGTACCAGGTACATATGGGTGGGTAAGGTGGCCAGGTAGAGAAAGGATAGCATTCATTCACCCACCCATTCAGTCCTTCATTTCCTAAGCAAATATGTATGTGCTTCTATCGGGGAAGGTCTCACTGATAAGGAACATTTGAAGAGAAATCTGAAGGGAGTGAGCCATACAGATTATCTTGGGGGAATGCATTTCAGAGGAAGAGCAAACACAGAAGCTCTAAGGTAGGCGTGGGCTTGTTTTGTTCAAGGCTTAACAAGGAGGCCAGCATGGCGAAAGCAAAGGGAGAGAGGAAGAAAGCAACGGGAGATGACGTCGTGTATGTAGTAAGAACCTAGGTCAAGTAAGGCATTCAAACCATTTATCCCGCCCAGGCCTAGTTGTACACTTTTATCTGTCTTGGAGTCCAGAAAAGTATCAAATATGTCTTATCTGCCTCTCTCATTCTCTTTCTCAGGAATTCCTATTAGAGCCACGCTGGAGACATGCTATCTGTTTTCTACCTGACATTTCGGAGTTTTAACAATCTCTCATTTCAGTGCCACATTCTGGGTAAGTTTCTCAATACTATTTTCCAATTCTTTAATTAGCGGTTCAACTATGTCCAGGCTAGAGTTTATCCTATTCATTATGATTTTTATTTCAATGCTTGTTTGTCCTCCCTCTACCCCCAGGATTTCCAATTAGTTATTTTTATATCTACCTGTTCTTGATTTATTTTGTTTTGGAACAGGGCCATTGGTGTTTGGGTTTCTTTTGAAATGCTTTTGTCGAGCATGGTGGTGTGTTTGGAGCCCTGGAACAGGGTGTGGACCAAACAGTGTTAACTTACATACCATCTTCACTAGAAATCTCTTCAGGAGGAATTTGACACACAATATAAACCTTAGAGAATTAATATGCCCTGAGTAAACTGGGTAAAAATCCCAAACCTGAAGTCAAGAACAAGTAGGACACACCCAGAGAAATGGGAGGGAACTAATCTGGCTAGAGAGAACAATGGCGGTTGAGATGTTGGGATTCCCAAAGTCAAGGTTAGACGTCCCTCGCTTGTGTTTCTGTAATACACTGTCCTTCCCCTCTCTCCCTTCCTTTGTAATTGCCTGACGGCAGAGCCACGTATATCTCATCCACCACCGTGTCGTTATCATCTTATACAGGGCCTGGCACATAGGAAGGACTCAACAAACGTGCATAAAATAAATGAGTGACTATTGGGCAGACAAATTAGGGTGTGAAAAAAAAATTCATTGATCAAATGTAACTTCACCAAAGGAAACATCAATTGTCTTCTCGTCAGCTGATCAAAATCTCACTCTTACTATCTTCTTTCCAGCAGCGCCTCACGTCTGTCACCCCTTCTCAAAACCACAGAAAAAAATCTTCATTCAAAAATCTCCAACAGCCTCCCAGGCACAAAATACAACCATCTATTTTCAATTCTCGCCTCAGAAACCTCTCTGCACTACACTCCCAAACTTGGCTTCAGCAGCACCACACTGTTCTGTCCTGGGGGATGTGTGACAGCTGCAAGGTTGGGCAGCTGAAGACACAAATACCTGGTTAGAAGCAAGCATTTGACTAAGAGCCTGAACAGCGAGTGACCTGACGAAAGCTGTGTTTTAGAAAATCCGATCTGACAGGGCCGACTGGAAAAGGTCAAGGTTGGAAGCAGGGGGGAAAGTCTATGAGACGACCGTACCTGACATTCTTACGGGTCTGTCTGCTCTTTCCTCTCCATGAGGCATTTCCTGATCTACAGAGCTTCTTGGTTCTTCGTTGTGCAGCCTAGGATTTTAGCTTGTCTTTCTAGAACAAGAACCCCCTCGACTGACACTCTGTATAGCCCTTGCCAGACCCATTCTCTGAGACTAGGTCTTGTCTCTGAGACCCAGCCTGCTGTCTGACGTAGTGGTGCTTGTGAGTAAAGAATGGCCACCTCCCTAACTAGCTTCCCTGTATTTCTCTTCACCCTGCACCCACTGTGACTTCTGAAATAAGGCCTAAGACGCTGAGTGGGCCACCCCGCTTCTCTCTCCACACTCATCCTTGCTTCTTCTGTCCAGGATTTGCTCACTGGAAAGGGGAGTGTCTGGCAACTGTTGGCTTCATTCTGCCTCCTTACTATGTTTCCCTGAAAATAAGACCTAGCCGGACCTTCAGCTCTAATGCATCTTTTGGAACAAAAGTAATATAAGACCCGGTCTTATTTTACTATAAGACCTGGTATAATATAATATAATTAATATAATATAATGCCAGTCTTATTTTACTACAATAGAAGACCGTGTCTTATATTGTATAAGACCAGGTCTTATATTAATTTTTGCTCCAAAAGACGCATTAGAGCTGATTGTCCAGCTAGGTCTTATTTTCGGGGAAACACGATATTGGCTCCATCCTTGTTGCTGAGGACCATCCAGCCTTGCACTCCGGGCCTATTTGGGGTTCAGAAAGAATGAGGTGAATGGGCTTGTTAGCTCCCAGTCCTAGAAAAGCTGGAATAGCAGCCAGGTTATCCAAACATGATCTCAGGCAAAGGGCTCCTGAGGTAGAAACAATCCGGGGGCACAAGGAGATGAGGGGGGTATTTTAAATACTACAGAAAGCTAGGTATCCAAATGGGGGCACAAGGCCAGAGCTGGATATAGAGTTGGATTGCCTGGCAGTTTCCTCCCTGACGCTGGGTTGTAGCACCAGAAATGTCTGTCTGAGGTCAGGACTTGTCATAGTAATGAGCATAAGGGCTCGTAGGTAGGGATCCAAATGGCTCTCTGAATAGAGACCAGCAGCAGAGTTAGGAACCAGGCACGGCCTGCAGAGTGCCTTCATACTCCCGTACGTGTGTGCTTATACACTTCATATAGTAATAATAGTCATATATGTAGTAATACAACTCGTATAGTTTTATCTATCATACTGTGTCAAAGGCACAAACGGTGTGACTCAGTATCAAAAGATGGCTTCTCTCTCTGTCGGTGCTTTCTTATTCTAAAATTATTGTCCTATAGTGTTCATGTTCTTTTTTCAGCTCCCTGAATTACTTGAGAGCTTTTTTTGTAGGGGCTGACTGGGGAGATTGCAGACCAACTTTAAAGGCAGGAGTTAACAAATGACTCTCATAAGATGAAGGGTTTTCTTTCCACAGCCCATGTGGTGGAAGCCCCAATTCTCTACACTCAGAGTTCTTCTATTGCATTCCTTCCTTCCTTGCTTGTCCTTGGTTGCCTTGCCTGGTTACCCAAGGGACCCCTTTCCCCCTCTATGTTCCCCCACTATCTCTTTTTATATTTTTATTCATACACCTGGGGACAGTGGGGTATCTGTCATGACCTGTGTGACAAGCTGCAGTAATGCCCTGCTGGGGGTTGGGGGAGGGTGGTGACCCGTAACTCAGTCTAGGAGACTCGTATCAGGAGATTTACTCAACCTGCTTTCCATAAGACACCCGACAGTATCTTTTTGTTGTCACTGTTTCCTGATGTCTTCATGGAGTCTGGGCATTTCTATCTCACTGAGGTAATTGAGTCATCACCTGTTTCAAATCTCCACATTTCCCAAGTTGATGATACAAGCCATTAAAAAAGCAGGAAGCTGGCTCTGCTACAAGAAACTGACAGCGATTTCTTGTTCTTTTAGACTTATCTCACTGTGAATTCTGAGTCTAAGCTCACTTCCACGCTTCCTGGCTCTGAGCGTCACCTGCCTCCTTTACTTTCCTTTGAATCTGCATGAGTGAGTTGGTTGTGTTATACGTTCATATCGAAAATTGTCTCCTTGAAATTGGCGAATGCGGCCTGCAAGGAACATGGACTTTTTCTCCTTCTCTAAACATCTCAATTCCTCTCCCTCCTCACTTTCCACTTCCTGCCCCTCATGGCCAGGTTAGTGCAGCCTTCTAAAGACATCCTGGCTATTTCTGGAAGTGCTATTCTTACAAATCAAAATGGGTTGGATGCTTTAGAGAAGGTAAAAGAGCTACACGATGATTCACTGACTCCTTTCCAGCTGTTCCCTCTTACACGTGTGCCAGGCCCGGTGTTGGGTCCTGGAATTGTTTATAAACACCCCCTGCCTGGGTAAATTAATTCCCCTTTTATGACTTGTATAACTTAGGGTGACATTTTCAAAGCTTCCTGTTCCAGTCGGTACTCAGCAACCATTCATTGTACGTATAATTAACTAACAATGCCTGCAACAGAGCCCTTTATTGGAAATCTGGTATCTGGGACAAGAGGTACCTGGAAGGATCCCACAATAGTACCTGTGCGAATGCAGCACAGAGGAAAGAATTCATTTGTGTTTCCTACAGAGTACTTTTTGTGAAACTAAATGATCCCCCCCAGCCTCTCTGGAGCGCTCTTTACTTCCCTGTTCATTTCTGTTCCTTTATATAATCTCTGAGAAATGTTTTTCTTCTGATTTGTCAGGGCTCCTCGCACACCCATCTTCGTGTCAGTCTCAGCTTTAGCTCTTATCTTCTTTCTCCCTCTTGCATTCTGTAAACGGCCCCATCTCTGCCCGGCTCTGAGGTTTTTTGTGGCTTTCATAGGATTTTTCTTATCTCTGATTACTTGTGTACTTCTTTATTCATCTCCTGTGTTGCAGCACACAAAACCCTCCAGAAGAGGCTGTGTAGTGTCTTCCTGTGCTTCACATTGTGTGGGTTTGGGCTTTTTTGGTTTCACTTTGCTTTTCAAGTTCGGGGGGACATGGCTGGTTGAATTCCTAAGTGGACTCGGTTGCCGGTTCACCCTTTTCCTCTGCTGGGGCTCCACCACTGGAGTTTGCCCTCTTCAAATTGTTTCCTTGGGCCATCACCTTTCCACTGAAACCAGCCCTGTATCTCATTCCCACAGGTCACCTATGCGCTCCAAAACACACAAGGCGACAATTTCAACTCGAGTCGAGTGTCAGCTCATACTGATGCCAGGCCCTGCCCTGAGTGCTGGTGATACAAAGACAAACAGCACTTAGGCCTTAACCTCAAGGGGCTCCCACCTTGTGTGGAGGTTTTACACACAGATTCAACAATTATGATGCCGTGATTGCTAAGGATTATGACAGCTGCCTGCAGAGGGGCTCTGAGAAGCAGGTGGGAAGAGCTGATTCTCCAGGGAAAACATGGGAAACAGACGTTAAGTTTTAAAAAGAACACTCTTAAACTTTCATCGTTCATAAACTTTAGTGTGTAAGTGGGAACGGAATTGGGAGCAGGAGAGGGGAAGGAGAAGCCTCCCAGAGAACGGGTTGTTAATGCACATTGAAGATTAAATAACGGAGGATGCACTTACAGCATTCCTAACAACAGAAATTTTCCAGACAAATGAGGAAGGAAAGATTGTTAATGGTGGAGGAAAGTAAACAGATTGCAAAGGCGCAGCTGGTGCATCAGGGTGATGGGGACATACTAGGGAGTGAGGGGCAAAGCTATTGTGGGCTATTGTGGGCATGTGCCTGAGGCACCAGCAGAAGTTCAAGAAAGGAGGCAACATGCAAGGGCTTTTTTAAGTCTGTGCTTGTGTCCAGTTTGTTATTATCCCCTTGGCCAAAGCAAGTCACTTGCCCACACCCAGAGTCATTGTAGGAAGACTCTATCCAGGGCTGTAGGTAGAGAGAGGCATGAAATCAATATTCATTGGAGAGAAGAAATAAGGTCAGATTTGTGTTTTAGAAGGATCACATTACTGGTTCTGGATTGGAGGGAGGTGATGCTGGAGGCAGGTAGGCCAGATGGGAGGATGCTTTAGTGACTCAGCTGAGAGATGAAGAGAGTTCAGACTAAGAGACTGAGACTGGGGAGTAAGGAATTGCTGGAGTTCCAGGACGTCAATAAATCATACCCTCTTCCCTCCTGAGTTCAGAACCAATTGAAAGCTACACACATGGATCAAACAGAAAGAGCCCATCAGAGAATGCGTGTTTAAATCTGCTGTCAAAGAGCTTTCTCAAACTCTCTGGATCCGGCTATTCTCCCTCTCCCAGTCTAGGCCTTCGGACAGCCTTTCTGAGAGCAAGGCAGGGCCTGAAGAGTAGATACAGTCACTCTGGTCTAGGACAGAGAAGAAAGGAAAGGGGTATAAAAGAAAAACAGCAAAATGGGGTTGATATTGTCAAGAGAGCAATCTAAAATGGAGCCAGGAGGCCTCCAGGAAGCTGAGCTAATATACCCTTGTCCATATAAAACTGAACTGTTAAACTGGGCTAAACCACAATGATCACATCCTGACAAGTTCCTGGAACTAGTTCTACATCACTGAACTTACTATTAAAATATAAAATTTTCACCTAGCAATAGACATAAGTAATTAATCACGTATAGCACAGTATATGTTTGTTTATCAGCACTAATCACAGCTCTTTTAAAGCAACTTGTGTAATCCCTTTGGAAGCTCTCCTCTTTGTCCCTTTCTTTCCCCCTTGGAACATGGTTGAGGTTTCTACCTAGGTTTGTGTTTCTGAATTGCAATTCCTAAAGACCCACAAATAAAGCTTTGTTTGCCTTGCAGTTCTTAGTCAAAATTGATTGACAGGGCATGAAATTTTACAGTCTTTAATAATTTGGTTCTACTCAATCAAGAGATTTAGCTGTCAACCAGGAGGGAGTAAAGGGTCGAGCGAAAGGCCAGATATCTAGTGCAGGGGTCATGCATTTTTGCTGTAAAGGGCCAGAGAGTAAATATTTTACATTTTGCAGGACATTTGGTCTTCACTACAACTATTCAGTTCTGCCATGATAATGTGAAAGCAGCCATAGGCAATACATAATGAATATGGCTGTGTTCCAATAGAATATTATTCATGGGCTCTGAAATTTGAGTTTTCACGTATCACAAAATATTCTTCTTTTTATTTATTTTCAACCACTTAAAAAATGTTAAAAACCATTCTTCGCTCATGGGCTGTACAAAAATAGGCAGCAGGCTGGGTTTGGTTTATAGACTCAAGAAAATACAAAGTCAGGAGAAAGGAGTTCTCTGCCAGTGACATATTCAAACTGTCTATCTGAGGACTATTTAAAGTAGTATTATTTACAAAGGTATGCTCAGGGTGTAGGGAAACTAACAAGGGTCACCCAGGGTGGCGACATAGGGACCTGCTATTATTTTCCAACTCGAGGCATGAATTGGCAAGAGAAGGAATATGTATCAGACCCAGAGAGAAGAGCTGTACTGGAGAACGCTGCCCAGCTGAAGCTATGACCATTTGTTAGCGGGTCACATGTAACCTGTGGTGACCTGGTAAGGACGGATCCCAAGATATAAATATTCTGACCTCACACCCCTTCAGCTCTTTGATCTACTTCTCATGCTTCCCATTAGCCAAACACAACTGGAAACCAGAGGGCAAGGGAGCCCATTAATGTAATCCACACAGGTGAGCTTTCCAGGCCAGGGAGGAGAGTAGAAGATAGTGAATCTAAAGGGGCAAATGGAGAACATCCAGCACATTCCCTAACAGGAACCAAGTAAAGAGATAGTAAAGAGGAATGGTAAATAGGACAATCCCTTCCTCTCAGGGGCACAGTTCCTCAGCTATAACATGAAAGGGTAAGATTAAATGATCTTTAATAGTCAATTCTAACATTCTTTGGTTCTATGATAACGCTTCCGACATTCCTCACTGTGTTAAAGAAAAGAAAAGAAAAGAAAAGAAAAGAAAAGAAAAGAAAAGAAAAGAAAAGAAAAGAAAAGAAAAGAAAAGAAAAGAAAAAAGAAGGTCTAGAAAAGGGGGTCTTTCTTCCTTGGTTTCTGGCCCCAGACCCACAGACCTCCATTTCTTTCTTAGGCCCTCATTCCAATAACAGCATAACTGTAACCCAATGAGGGTAATTTCTCAGGCCAGTATTGTTTCTATATCATAAGAAATGACTTCTATGATGAGACGTTCAAGCCAAGTCAGAGGGGCGAGGTGAGGGGACTGGGAGATGGAAGGAAGGCTATTAACATTTATTAGTGTCTCCTCTGTGCAAGACACTTAGTAATAATCTTTTCCAAAACCATTTGAGGTTGTTTTTATGATCCCCAATTTGCTAGTGAGGAAACAGAATCTTAGAGAGGTAATTAACTTGCCCACGGCCACACAGTGAGTAGGGGTAGAGTAGGTTTGCAAATCTAATGCTCTTTCCTCCACTACACTGTCAGATGAGCCTTCACGGCACCCAGCTGGCACCAGTTAGGCAAATACATTTTCAGTAAAATTGTTCTTCCCAGGACTTGTGTCCTAACCCAGAATGGCCAGAGAATGACAGTCTTTAAAATGCCAGATGTCCACTAGTAAAACAAGAGAGGGTTGAGAAACTCACATAGGTATCTCAGGCCCCCAAATGCCTCATTCCTTTCCAAGCATTAGCCTTCTTTTTTCCAGATACGATGGGCAAAGGTTCACAAAGACATAGGGTTCCTCCTTTCTCCTTTTGTGCCTCCTTACTGCACATTTTTTCAAAAAACGGAGGCAAATTTGCATAGTATAAAATTAACCATTCTAAAGGGCACAATTCCGTGGCATTTAGTGCATTCACAATGTTGCACAACCATCTCCTCTCTCAAGGCCCAAACTTACTGCACATTTTGCCTCCTGTTTTGTAGATGTTTATCTACCACACTAGACAGTTCACATCTTGAGGCCAAAGACTATGTCTGTTTCATCTACAATTTCTGAGAGTAGCTTGTAAACATTCCATGCCTTGCAAATCCTAGTTGAATGGAATGCCAGATACCCTCTTCCCTATTTGTTCTTCTGAGAAGGACTTTAAAGTGTGAATTTGGCATCAAAATCAAGGCCTTCTTCCTGCCATGGACCTTCATTATGTCACGGAGTCAGAACAACAGGCTTCACGGTGAAACAGACTCTCTTCCTATCTCCTCTGAAGTCATTCTTTTCATCCCTTTTCATCTGACTACACATTGCCCATGTGGATATTAATTTGCATTGAGCTATGGTTAAATTTTAAATGTGCCTTCAAATTTATATTCGAAGCCAACAACCACATATCTGAATATTGAAACTCATTAAATAATTGATTTTTCTAAGCTGTCTTCCACTTTGGAAAACAGCAAGTTTTATAAATACATAAATATGAACTGACATCTGGGAAACTGAGGTAGATGATTTGTGTACATCTGCAGTGCAGAATTAGAAAAAAAATAGTGCATTGTTTTTTAAATCACAATTTTTTAAAAAAGTCAAGAGGCTTACTTAAACAAAAAAAAAGACTCTAACCTATTTTGTGTTTTCTACCAAATTATCAACTGGAAAATAAACCTTTCAATTATTGTTACAGAACGTTTTAGTTTCTGGAAATAGCTATAAATGAGACCCACTCACCCCCAGAAAGCTCTGGGATTTCTGCACTACAGTTCTATACAATTTACATGCTATGTATATCATGCTCCACTGAATACCAGCTAATACACTTATTCTCCTTCCACATTAGCTAAACATGGTCTTCTCTTCCACTAAATCAATCCCTCTGCAAAGGCAGGTATAAGAATACCTGTCTGACACGTGCTTCTTTGCTCCTCTTTGCCAAAAAATATATATGACTGGACAACAACAACAAAAAATCTATGGGGCCTCATTTTGTAAAAGCCTCATTTAATACCTGGGTGATGTTCAAGATGAGTTGGAGGAAAGATGAAAGAATGGAAGCCAAGTTTCCTGGAGGTGGAGGTGGGCACTTGAGAACAGAGCACAGAAGTACAGGGACTCAAGTTACTTATATGGCTCTGACTTTTTAAAAATGTTTAGGGGAGAGATTGACTTAATTCCAGAACAGCATTGCTCATCCCTCATTACATTCTCATCATCATCTGTACCGATTGGTATTATTGGAATAATTCCATGATTAAGATGTGTTGGAGGGCAGTCATTCTAGATCTCTGAGCTTCAATTATGCTGTTTGGTGGGAAGACGTTGGCATGAAGAGAAGATTATTTACACCCTTAAGACCAGATAGGCTGGGTTCAGCAGCTATTTTGCTGCGAAACATAAGGGATATCGCCGTATGGATAAAGCTGGGTAAAGTGAGAAATAGGTTTGACTTCTCTAAGCAGCAGTTGCAGCAACCTGAAAGTGCTGTCTGCAGGAGTAATTTAATGGGGATAGGGTCCCAGAGCTCAATTAGGAAGCAGTCAACCCCATCATCCACGTCTTATGCTGTAAGAACTATGGAAGCCATCGCCCTCCCACTAGTCTGCCCGGATTCCCTGTTTATGGTTTTGAAGCTCCGGGGAAGGAAACTGTATCAAGAAGGAATGGCACAAAACAGTACGTTACGTTTGGATGATTGGGACTGGGAGAAACATCCTTTCACAGACCCCATCAGTTTGTCCCATGTGATGGAATAAGCAGCATGAGTTGGTGTGTAATAACTGAGGCTCTACAAACAGACAGGGTTCAAGTCCCGGCCCTTCTGTTTTTAGGTGTGCGAGTTGGGTAAGTTTAGCTTTCAAAAGCTCAGTTTCCTCTTTGGTCAAATGGAAGTAAGATTACTACCACCTCACAGAGTTGTTCAAGGTTGAAAGAAAATAAACCATGAAGAGTGAGTGCAAGTAAGTGCTCAGGAAATGCTGGTTCCTCTTAACTGTCAGAGTCCCCTTGTTTTCTTTCTACTTATGAGGACTGGGGTGACCAACCTGATTTATCTAACCCCACAAATAACCTTGCCCTCTACTAGAAGTCCTTTGGAAGGGTCTTAAATGCAGTAGCATATTAAATATCGAGGCAGGCCCCATGTAAAGGTCTAGACTCTGGTTTTACAACTAGGGCAATGCGTCAATGCACAGACCATGGTCCTTCTATGAGAGATTTATATCTCTGCTCTGGATCTTTTTTCCTGATACTAGGTTTGCCCTGTGACCTTCCAAAGTAAATCTCATTTCTCAGTTAAAAAAAAAGAGGTAGATGTTTCAAGTATGTGATAGATTTTGACAGCAATGACTTTCAATGGATCCCACTTCCCTGCAATTGCACCTTTGGGTAGTGCCCCCCAGTGCCTCCCAACATGCACACTGACTCTGGGCTGGGTCATATGCTTTGCTTGGGCCAATGGAACATTAGCAAAATTGACACAAGCAGATGATTGAAGTAGGCATGAACATGAGGCTAGAATCTCTCTTGTTGCTGTGAACTCTTCCAGCACTTTATGAAAACCAAGCGAGCCTGCTAGAGGCAACGACTTAGCCAGTAGCCAGCACCAACCCCCATACACGTGATTGCGGCCATCTTAGACTATCAGACCCCACCTGAGTTGCCAGATGTTTATACCCACATGAATGACCCAGGCAAAACAAGTCCCAGAAGAGACCAGCAGCCTAACTGTTGACCTTCAGAAAAATGAACAAATATATTAGGTGATGTTTTAAGCCACTAAGTGCCGGGGTGGTTTGTTGAAGCAATAGATAATTGATGCAACTTAAATGAAAATTTATAAAGACAGTGCAGACATTTTTGTCCTCTTCTCTGGGTTTCTAGCAAAGGCAAGATAGAAGAAAGCCTTTTGCTACGTGATAAAAGAATGTGATTAACTTGTGGCAAATCCAGAAAGCCCATTCATTCATTTTAGTTGATTTTGGATAAATGAGAATAGACGTGGGGTCCATGTCAATTTTTAAAAAGTGTGGCAACAGAACCTTCACGTGGAGGGAGTGAAAATACCTGAATGGCAGGAGTGAGATTTCTGGGCAGCAAGAATATGCCGTCCTCCTGGGAATAACACGAACATCATACCGTGTGTTGCAAGCACCAGTTCCTCCTCCTCACAGTTAACATGCACGATTACACAGGCATTTTCAGCAGTTTTTTGAAGAACACAGATTCATCTGGCCAATGGATGTAACCAAGTGGTTAAGTGAAGTCTGGGGGTTACAGTTGAGGAATATGGCTGCATAATCTATATTTATGGCAAGGAAATGAATGGGGAATTAAAGCTAGAAGAGCCTGCAGGACTCAAAATAATGATGAGAAACAAAAGCAATGGATGTATTCAGAGCAGAGAGACAGTACTAAAGCCTCTGACTTCCACATGGTTCTGGCCCAACATCCAAAATAAACAACTGTCAATACCTGGCAACTTTCCCAAACAGAAAAACGCAGGCAGGGTGAGAAAGGAGTTGTATTCTTAGATTAAGGCCACACCAAAATTGTCAAGATTGTGGATGGTGGAAGTGGGGATGTAGATAAAAATGTTTCCAATTCGCTGGGGAAGCTGAGACTCCATTCGCCTCTTCACAGGCACCAGAGAGAAGTATTTGTTAAATACTTTGTTCTGAAGAACATACTGCAGAGGGTTGAGTTGACGCTGATGGTAGATGGGGAAGAACGGAAGGGCAGAAGAAAACACAAATGGGGAAACACTCCAGGTTAATTTAGCTGTCCTTCAATAATTACAAACCATATATATATATATATATATATATATATATATATATATACTTTTTTTTTTTTCCTACTGGGACTCCTCCTTGAAATGGGAGATTTTACCTAATGGGAGTCAGACGTTGTTTTAAACTTTCATTTAAATACTACAAATAGTAGCAAGGCCACTTATTGTTCTCCCTCACCCCTCCCCCACCCAGGACTCACTGTCCCTTCTTATGGCATTGTATCTCAGTTCCAGGCACCCACCCTTCCTCTGCACACAGCCGGTGTGCCTGGAGTGAAACACGGGCTCCCACATTGGCTCCTTGGGTCAGGCATGTGACCTAGGTTAAGCCACGGCACGTTCTAGCTGCAAGGGTGTGCACGTGACCCTGCTAGAGCCAATGAAATGTAAGCCTCCTGGGATTGAGGCAGGCATTTCTGCTTTGACGAAAAGTAAGGGCTACTGATGACATGTTCTACCTTGTGCAATGGTGGCCCACAACCATTAAAGGAGGACCATTGCTTGAGATCTGAATCCAGCCACATCTGAAACTCTGCTTACCCTCCTGGACGTTTCATTTACAGAAGACTATAAATCCCATTTTTGCTTAAGCCAATTTGTACTAGATTTTCTATCACTTGCAACAAAGAGAGTACTAACTATGCATCCCTTCTCAGATTTTACATCTATAGAATGGGGGAATTCTGCTAGAGGATAACATCTAACTGTAGCCTGTAATTTTGATTTTAGGAGAAGAACGGGGGAGGAGAAACCGTATAATATTCTGAAGCAAATCAAGTATTTCTAGATAAACTGAATTCCACGTTTGAATCAATTCAATAAAATGTACTGAATGCCCACTGTACTGTAAGCACATGTTATTTCTTCCTTTCTGTATCACCATGGAAAATAAATCCATGTAATCACATTGAATGCCATTTCTATCATGGGTCAAAATGTGTCCTTGGACATGATAT
Organism: Rhinolophus sinicus; assembly: GCF_036562045.2. Classification (NCBI taxonomy): domain Eukaryota; kingdom Metazoa; phylum Chordata; class Mammalia; order Chiroptera; family Rhinolophidae; genus Rhinolophus; species Rhinolophus sinicus. The sequence continues at coordinate 44,465,318 of NC_133763.1, read as the reverse complement.
TGCTACAGTGATGAGAATCTAAAAGTAAAAAAAGTAACCAATGTAAGAAAGGTGCATTATCATCTTTTCAATAGCATTTGTGAGACCTGTGTGAATGTAGTCTATACCTTTTATAAATGTTACCAAATACCGTGTTTTTAACTAGAGTTATGCAGGCATAAAATATTCTTGTCTTGAAAATTTTCTATTAACTTGAAAACGCTTAACCTCAATGAAGTACTGAAGATGCCAAAGAAATTAATGGCTTTTTGCTGTACTACTGAAATGTGTCCACTAATATTTAAAATTCCATGTCCCAGGACATTACTCAGACCTACTGACTTAAGCTGCATGGGCTCGATCTGTGAGGTGGCTCAGGCCATTTCTCCAGTCTCTGTCTCTTGGGCGTTTGCTTCTCGCTCTCTCTCTCCCTTCTTTTCTCTCTCCATCCTTTCCCCCAACCTCACCCCCAGTTTCCTGGGATTAATTGAGAATGTTATTCATAAGAGATCAGAAAAAGATTATACATATGGAACGGGTTACCATGTGTCAGGATGTACGTATTTCATATTTCTTAGGGGGAAAAAACCAAATGTACTAAACATCCATGTCTCACTTAAAATATTTACGTGAAGTCTATATTTATTGGCCTCAAAATCCGTAGTTCTCATTGTCCTTGAGGGAAACCTCATAAGCCATGTGCAATGTTCACGTGGTCATACATCAGTGTCACATCCGAGAACTGCAGTCTGAGGCTCCCCACTCACGCTGCCCCTCCGATGACATCTGTCAGAGACGGCAGAGTATCGGTGCCAACCAGGCCACGCACTGATCTACTTGAGGACCCTTGGTGTGTCTTTTGTGCAATCTCACATCGTCTCTGACAATAAGGACATATTGTATTGTTCGCCTCTGAATAGAAGGACATGGTTTTACAGGCGGATTTAATCCACTTGTGCCCACTCTGTATGGTCCTCATTTCATTTCTCCACAAACATTTGTTAAGTACCCACTAGGTGCCAGGCACTGAAAAATACACAGAAATATTTACCTGCTACTCAACCTCTTCTCGTCAAGGCCCTACAAGTGCCTTTAACTTCAACCGTCTGCAGCAAATCTCAATGCCTACCCCACCCAAACAACAGAAATGACAACGGTAGCAATCACCCCAACGACTCATTTTTCAACTCTGTATTCTCTATCTTACTCTAGTCTCTCAAAGTAAAAACCTCAGTCATCCCTAGTTCCTCATTCTCTCCTCGCTCATCACCTCCAGTGATCTGTCTACCAAGTCCAATTATTTATTCTCTTCAGCATACCTCAAATCAACAGACTGCTCTATCATTAGCCAGCCTTTGCTCAGGCCTTTAAAAATCTCTTGGTGCCTTTTCCTCAGGTGTCTCCAACTGCAATTTATTCACGTGCTGCTGCCAATGTTAATTTTCTAAAACACAAATCTCACCATGTCACTTCCTTGCTTACAAAGCTGCCATGGCCCCTGCGTATCTTGTAGGATTGATTTTCATCTTCTTTACATGACAAGGTCCTTCTAGTCTGATGCTGCCTACTTTTCCTGCCTCCTCCCTTGGGGTTCTTTCCCACAGATTTTGCTCTCTCACCTCACTGGACCTCACCCATACCGTACATGCCTCTGGGCCTTTCAACGTGATGTTCTCTGTTCCTCAAAAGCCCTTTCTCTGCGTAGAGAGCTTCTGTTTTCTACCATGCTTCAAGAATCAGCTCAAGGGTCACTTTAAGGCCTCCCGATTTCTCAAAGTGGTTGTCGATGCTCTTCTCTGAATCCCAGAATCCTTGAGGCCTATCTTTAGCGCATTTCATACGTAGTTGTGATGGTTTGTTTACATATTAAACAACACTGTTCGCCTGTGAGCTGCTTGATATATTTGTGGCTCTCCGCATTCCCAATTTGCAGCACAGGGCTTGGCTTACAGCAGGTATTTATCCACTGGGTGGATAAATAGTCATTGAATGAATGACTAAGGGAGCACCCATAGAAAATGGTATTTTAGGATTAATTAGCAGGTGGCGTGCAGACTGCACGAAAGTTAGAAAAACAAGTTAGGAAGCTATTACACAATCCAGGTTTGAGGGGAGGCCTCACGCAGGGCAATGAAGAAAGGGATTAGAAGGAAAGGGCGGGGTGCTGGCTTGAGGATGGAATTAAATGGCCACCGGTGACTCCTCAGCCAGAAAGGAAAAGACAGAGATAACCCAGAGATTTCAAGCCAGGGACTTTAAAAAAGTGCAAAGGCTGTACTTTGAGAGCAGATAGTGAATTTTGTTTGAGACTGGTTATATTGGAAAGAACTGCAGGACACCTGAAAAGAAATGTCCAGCAGGCAATTGGAGATTAAAGGCCATATTGTGTGGTGGTCAAGTGCATAGATCTAGCCAGCCAGGTTTTGAATCCTGGTCACGTCCATTATTAGATGGGTGATTTTAGGTCTCAATTTCCTTCTCTGTAAGATAAATAGAATTATAGTGCTTATTTCCTAGGGTTCTTGGGAGATAATGTACATAGAAAGCACCCCTCACATACAGTGTCTGACACATGGTACAAGCTCGATAAACGTGGGCCGTTCTCATTAAGGACTAAATCTGATATAAAATTTTACAGTGCGGAAAATATTTGCATTTTATTTTCCCAACAATTACGTGAGGTAATTTTTATGATTGGAGTGAGGAAACTACAGATCAGCAAGGTTCATTGGTCACAACTAGTAGGTAGCAGAACCAAAACTCAGTTCTAGGTTTCTATGCCAAATCCTATGTTATTCTACTGAACTTGCGAACTCTGATTTAGATGGGGCGGAGGGCTGCAGGGGGAGAGAACGGGGGTCAGTCACACAAACTTTAAGCACCACCAAATTCCAGGACTGGCTTCTGATGTAAGATTCTTATTGCCACAATGATAATCCTACTTGAAATACACCAAAGCGATCGATTCTAGCAAAGAACAGTACATTCTTAAAGAAGGGGTCCTTAAAGCTTATTTCGTTTCTGCCAAGTGTTTGTTCAGCTTAGGCAGTCCAATGCCCACCTCATCGCTGCCAACCTTCCACGGCTCCAGTATAAATTCAGAGACAGGTTTTTCTCCTTTAATTTCAAACGCAGACTACTAATCACAGTCTGATACCCATCAGCAAGAATTTCACCCGGCTGGAACAGTTGTCCATAAATCTCAAATTTCAAGTGATTCCTCCAACATTTAAAAAAAAAGGGAAATTGTGTTGAAGAGGAAACTGACAATGAGCTTCTGTCTGGTAGCTGTGAAAACGGTTATTGCTGACCCCTTTTTGTCTTTGAATTACTGCTTAGCTTTCTGTCTGGACATATGGAAAGAAGAAATCTTTGGGGATATTGCCAGATAAAGCTGGCTTACCTTGGATGCCTGAACGGACAGGATGTCTAAGAATAGACTCCAAGGGGGAAATGCAAGAGAGCTGAGAGGAACTATAAGAAGGGGGCATTTCGTTCACTTTTTCCAATAACTCCTTTAATTTAAGAAGTGAATAAAGTTATGGCTCAGTGCCATACAGAATGAATAGTAAAGAACACTGGGAAATGATAGGCACTTTTGAGAAAGCTCTATTATTATAGGAATGTAAGGAAGGAGGGGGCCAAATCGTCTCCTTCCACTAAGGCATCAAGGTAGGAAACCAGGCTGTTGGTTTCATGAAAGGTGGAGACAGGAAATTTCAAATTCTATTCCTACTTTGGAATGCTGATCCCGTCATGGCCAAGAGCATTTTTTTAATTATTATTTCCTCGCCTCTTTTCCCACATCTATAAAAAGGAGTTAATCAAGGGTGTTGCTGAGGTTTAATTAGTTAATACTTGTAAAGTGCTTTGAAGATGAAAAAAAAAAAAAGATCATAAATATCCATGGGTTGAAGTCAAGATTTAATAAATCATAGCTTGGGGCAAATGAAGGTGATTTGGTTTTGATGGGTAACTTTCCCTGACATTACTCAGCCATTGCCGTGGGGGGAGGAAAATGACGGGACCCTCTTCTAGTGCTTTTCAGAATTTTGTTCAGAGAAAATAATTTGTCTCCATCAGGCCAAAATAAAAAATAAAAAAAAATCAGGAAATCTAAAGAAAAATAAAAATGGATCCAAGAATTCATAGTGAGTCTCCACCCCTTTCCTCAGATCAGAGTTTTGTGTGTGGTGTTGTCAAACAGATACTGGAGAGGAGTGGAAAGAAACTATGGCATTGGTTAGGCCTAGTCCCAGCTTGATCTCAACACTTTTCTAGCTGTGTGAAGCTGAGCCAGCTACTTTACTTCTTGGAACGTTGGTGTCTTCCTCTGTGAAACCGGGATCATTCCTCTCTCTTAGGATGCTGTGAGGAGAAGCTGAAATAACTGGTAGGAAGTACCAGCTTCTCCCTGACTTCTTACAATTATTTTCATCCTATTTCTCTTCCTCCTTCAGCCCAGGTTGTCTTTCTCAGAAGCTTCTGAAGCACCAACATGTTGGATTATCGTTTTCAGCTCAGAGCTCTGGGGGTTATTCTATTTACTTTCGATGTTTTCACTGGAGAATCTTACGTGCTCATTTCCACTAGGAAACAGCAATTTCAGGGGAGGAGACTCTGTTTTCTGCCAAGGTTATTTCAGGGGGAAACTCAAGTTTAAAAAAAAAAAAAAAAAAAAAAAAAAGACCCTAGATTATTTTCTAAATCCCAGATCTCAGTGCAGCTGTCTTTCTGTTCCACTGTCTTGCAACTGATATCCGGATATTAAATTCCTGAGAATGAAAGCTCTCTGAAAACATAACTCACTGGAAAGGAGAAAGGCCTGGGACTACCAGGTATGTGATTTTTAGTCTCGTTTAAAGTGAAAGAGCCCGAGCAGGCATTCCTGGGAGACTTCTGTGCGGTAGGTAGCATTGTGTTGCCAACAAATGCCAGCCACAACCCTCACTAAGAGTCACAGGTACTGGAGATGGTTAGAGCCAGGGGCAAGTTTAGAGACTGTGAAGTTTTCCCCCTGCCCCCATCACTGACGAGGACGCTGAGTTCCAGGCTCCCAAGGGACGTACATACAAACTATGTCAGAATCAGATAAATACCACTTGGCCCTACCTATTTATGAGCCAGTCTATCAATGTGTGACAACGGCTGTAGGAAAAAGTCACCAGGATTTATGGTTACAGCTACCTGGATGTCTAAAAAGCATGCAAAGTACACCTTAAAATTAAACTTAAACACGATTGAACTTCAAAGACAGTGAATTGGCTGAGTCCTTGAGGTTGTAAAAGGATGCAAAGGGCAGGTGTGTCAGGGAGGGGTGGTGGATTGTAACACCTGAATTGCTGCGAATTACTCCAGTGAAATGAGCATGGAGTTCCCACTCTACCCTCTCCTTTCCTGGCTCTCTTCGTTTGTGTCATGGCTGCTGTCAGCACTGGCATCGTTGAGTGCAGAGGACAAAGATGAATGACAAGAAGAGACAGACGCTGTATACATTTTACACTTTGAATATTCCCTTGGTGTTTGGCCATACACCAATTTCCTCAATTGTGAACCTACTACAGCTTGATTTATCAAGGGACTAATTTTAGAAGAGGAGGTGCTGGCATCCTGGTAACAGTCTACCTTTTTGAGTTATAAGGTCTGAACAGGAAGGAGATAACAAACAAGCAAGGAAAGTTGTACAATGCCACACAACCTCAGATGTCCTACCTGTCTCCATAATGCTTCACCGTGGAATGAAGACTGAGACAGCTCAGCTCAGTCTTCGGCTGTCACTGGGAACACGTGTGCCTGTCATTCATTGCATCGCTGAAGTTCAGCAACTTCTTGGGTCTTCAACCTGAGTCCAATGAGATGCATGGTCAAGAGCAGGGACAAGAGTAGAGAAGAAACCATAGCCAGAGTCCATCTCCCCTTCCCAGTCTGTCCCAAATGTTTAACCATGTAAGAGAAACGGAAGGCCATGCAGCAGATCCATTGCTATGATTTTAGCTCGATCTCTTGGGTTCCTCGGCCTTGGTCCTCCTTGGCCAAGGTGGGGTGTGGGGGTGAATGCAAGAGTGGGTTGTTCTTGAGTAATAGACCATCCTCATAGTTGTTACACCACAGACAAAAAACACGGACTCTGTCTATATTCTTGATGTACAATCACTTACTGTGTTGCCCCAGTTTCTTTAGTTTCGATATTTTCAGAAACAAGAGGAGTATTCATTATCTCACTTCCCATCTGTGCTCCATCAACACCGTTCCCACATGCCATTCTGCAAACACCGTGTACCTTCATGACCACTCTCCTTTATACACACACTCGCTCTGCCTGGGATCTCCTTTCCACCTCTGTACCTAGCCAGTTTCTACTCTTCCTTTCTGACCCAACTTAAATATCACCTCTTCTAAGACGCCAGAGTTCCACGTATTTTCCTCACCGACATGCTTATCAAAGTGGCATAATGCAAACACTTATTTACATGTGTATGTTTCTTACTAAACTCTGAATTCCTTGAGGACATAGAATCTGATGTTCAATTTTTTAAAAATTCCATTAAATCACACTCTTTGGTATATAAACTAGATCCAATATATGTTTACAGAATGAAGAAATGAATAGGAAAAAAAAAAAAATCCCACAGCCAAAAATAAAAGGGAACTGATTAACAGGGAAAAATATTTTCAACAAATACAGAAAGAAATTATTACTACCCATAACATACAAATATTTTTCAAATAATAAGAAAAGTATGAACATAACAATAGAAAAACAGGCAAAGGACAACCATTGACAAGTAAGTAAAGAAGAAATAATGAATAACCAATAACATTTATGAACATATTTCAACTTAACTTATTATCAAAGGGATACAAATTAAAACAATGAGATATTTTTTTCCCTCTATCAACTTGGCAAAGATAAAAACACAATTTTCAGTGTTGTTGAGGGCCTAATAAGACAGGGACTCTGGTGAGTATGAAATATAATCTTTCTGGAAACCACTTTGGAAATGTATATGTACGGTATGTACTAAAAGTCTTTAAAGTGTTTTATATATTTTGTCCTAGTAATCTCAGTTCTAGTCATTTATTACAAAGAATTAACTAGAAATGTGTAAAAGTCCATATATAAGGATGACATTCAAATAAATATTTATAATATCAAAAATTTGAAAATAACGTAAATGTAAATTATACAGCCACATGTTAAAATATCATACAGCCATTAAAAACGTGTTTTTAAAAAAACAAAACAAAACATGTTTTCAAAGAATATTTCATAGGATACATAAGAAAATATTTCTCACATAACCATATGAAAAACAGTAAGATGAAAAACTCTGTTATGTTTCCAATTTTATAAAATATAGATAGTAGACAGATATTTATAAACAACAACAACAACAAAAACCAGAAGAATAGACACCAATGTTAACTGTAGTTACATCTGAGTGGAGAAATTATGGGTGATTTTTAATTTGCTTTGTATAATTTTATAATTGTCTTGGTTTCTATGTTTTTCACAATAAGCTTTTATACTACGACAAAAAATGAGTTTTTGTACTAACATTAAAAATTTTTAAAGAGCTACAAGTCACCACTATGCAACTATCAAAATGGCTTTAAAAAAAGAAACTCCTCAGTGATAACACTGAATGCTGGTGCAGAGGCAGAGAAACTGGATTTCTTCTACATTACCGGTGAGAATGTGAAGTGGTACAGCCATTTGGAAAGGTGTATGGCAGTTTCCTACAAAACATGTGCTTACCAAACAAACCAACATCTGCACTCTTGAGCATTTATCCTAGAGAAGTAATAACTTTACACAAAAACCTATACGTAAGCATTCACAGGAACTTTATTTGTAGTTGGCAAAAGCTGGAAATAACCCAAATGCCCTTCAGCGTGTGAATGGTTAAAGAAATGGTGGTGCACCCATTCCATGGACTACTACTCAGCAACAAAAAGTACCAACTATGGATACACACAACCACTTGGATGGATCTCCAGGGAATCATGCTGAGTGGGAAAAGCCAATCCCATTAGAATACCTACTGCCAGATTCCATTTATATGGCATTGTTGAAATGACAAAATTATAGAGACAAGAAAATGAATGGTTGCCATAGGTTAGGGAGAAGAGGGGGGAAGGAGAGAGGTAGCACAGGTGATCTTTGTGATGAAACCATCCTGTATCTTAACTGTGGCGGTGGTAAATCTACATGTGATAAAAATGCACAGAACAAAATACACACACACACACATGCACACACAAATGAGTGCATGCAAAACTGGTGAAATCTGAGTAAGGTTGGTAGATTAATTTTGTCCATGTCAATTTCCTGGTTGTGATATTGTAGTATAATTGTGCAAGAATTAACATTGAGAAAAACTGGGTTTAAAGTATAGGGATCTCTGCATTACTTCTTATAACTGCACGCAAATCCACAATTATCTGAAAATTGAGAGTTAAAAAGAAAAGAAACGGACAGAAACCTATAAATGAAACAAGATCGGAGAGACACATCAACCAGTTGCGATGTGTGCTTAACTGGATCTTGATTCAAACTATAAAAACCTGTGACTTCCGTGAAATGCTACAAATGTGAACATTGGCTAGATAGTTGATGCCCTTAACGAATTATAGAGAGTTGTTTTTAGATGCAATGATGTTATTGTGGCTATGTTTAAAAAAAAGAAAACAATGAGCCCTGATCTTTCAGAGATTCAAACCAAAATATTTAGAGATGAAGTCATATGACATCTGTATTTGCTTCAAAACAATATGAGCGGGCAGAGCATAACATGGTGATTGGTTAGGCTTAGCCACAGGTGGATGTATGAATTGGTGTACATTATAATAATCTATCTATTTTTCTGTATTTTCTAAATTCTCCATAATAAGACTTTCATTAATGAGGAAAAAGTAAAGGAAAGGCCGAATCTTCAAGGAAACCCTTCCAAGGTACTTATCCTCTCATCAGTAAACATGTGGTTTCTACCTTGCATACCAGGCCCTGTGCTAGGCTTTAAAGAGTTGGCCATAAACAGCCTGCTCCTTCCCAGCGCTCAAAGGCTAGTAGGAGCAAAGAGCGTGCTGCAGCCTGAGTCCGTTACAGTGGGCAGGACAGTTGTTTAAACCTGGGCTTGATTCCTGAATCTGACTTTAGCATCATCTGTTTTTACATCAACGCTTTTCATTTCAGATCTGTTCCAACCCAAATGACATTACATTCTTATTGTCATCTGACTCTGCTGTCACCGTGGGGAGTAGCCAAAACAAGACTAACGATGTTTACTGAAGTCTTTCAGTTTTTGTCATAGGAGGATCTGAGCTCAGTTTCCATCTCTCTCATCGCCCACCACCGCCATCTCCAGGTCCTCGAGCCTGTCAGGGTGGCTCCAGGATCTGGATACTGAATCAGAGGGAAACTTGTTAAATGTGACTTTTAGAGGGAAGGAAACTTGGTTATATGTCTTAGGGGGAAAAACAGGATAGCATTGCATTTGATGAGGAGAATGATTCATTTCACCTTGATAAAATGGAAACTCAAATGAAAATAAGTTGTTTTGCGCGCGCGCGCACACACACACACACACACACACACACACACACACACTGGTGTAAAGGATGTCATGCGGTGAACAGTATTAAGGCCATAAATTACGTTTCATAGAGTGTGGTTTCTCCACAAAGCCACTTGGCAAGGCACACTGTGATTAATATCACACTAGGGAAGGTGTGACGAAGGTGAAGACAAGGAAAGGAGGGGTGGCAGCACACGAGACACAGAGACAATAGTGACAGCAGCCGCTTTGCCATTTGGCCTGAGGGGCCAATACCCTCAGACTTTATGACTGGTAGACAACACCTGCTTAGCTTATATTAAAACACACAAAAAAAATTACCAAACACTTCAGAAAAACATTAAGCGCTGCCCTGAATATTGTTGACATACATTATTTATCAGTGCCGTATTACTAAATGCAGAATCAATAGATTAAAACACAAAAGACCTGCAGAAATAACAATCACCAAAAATAGATAAATCTTCTACTGGGATTTACCACGAGGCCTGGACACTGGAGCAAAGAAAGCATTTGTTTCTGGTTTCGCCATTTGTCACTATTGATTCAGCCTGTGACAGGAAGATCACTGCCTTGACAAAGAATGATTTATCCTCCCTCTCAATACAATTTGCAACCTTCTGTCTCATTTGAATCCTCACCTCTAGAGTCTGTATTCTGATAGGAAAAACCATAAAGGAATTAGGGGGCTTTTTGGTCTCAGAAGTCTGCCTCTAATTACTTTTAATATCAAATGGTTCCGAAAGCTGGAACATAATGAATTTGAGGGATACAAAGCTTGGCCTTAGATAATAGGTTTGAATACAGAGCACAAGCGGCTGTGCTTGGAAGCAGAGAAAGGAGGGTCTGCGATGGTATGAATAACACAAGGAAAACAGCCCTCACTTGAGCCAATCCTGAGCTTTGCACGTTTCCCACGATGTCGTCCTCTTTTATTACTGCCACCTGGTTTAGTAGCCTGGTCTTCCAGTTAGGAAAGACCATTTTTTGAGAAATCCCACCCCCAATGTGATGGTGAAGGAGTTGGAACTTTTGGGAAGTGAGTCAGTCATGACAATGGAGCCCTCATGAATGGGATTAGTGTCCTTATAAAAGAGACTCTGGACAGTTCCCTCCAGCCAATTTTCCAAGCTGTCTTTTATTTTGACAAATCTCATTCTAAACAAGTCATAATTGGGGAGAGAGAAAAAAAATGTTTTCAGTATAATTCAACAAACGCCTATAGAATGTCTATCAAACACCACCACTAGGCACCACAGGACCCATGGTCATCCATCGAACGTTTACCGACTGCCTCGTCTCTGTCAGGCAGTGAGTAGGCTAGGTGCTGGGGACACAGTGATGAGTAAGATAATCCCTTCTGTCTTAGTCCATGCCGGCTGCTATCACAAAAAGACCACAGACTGGGTGGCTTATAAACAACAGACATTTATTTCTCATAGTTCTGGAGGCTGGGAAGTTCAAGATCAAGGTGCCAGCAGATTCGGTGCCTCCTGAGAACCCGCTTCCTGGTTCATAGATGGTTGTCTTCTCGTTGTATCCTCACATGGCTGAAGGGAGCTCTCCAAAGTCCCTTGTATAAGGACACTAATAACATTCAAGAGGCCACCACCCTCATGACCGAATCACTTCCCAAAGGTCCCCCCTCTTTTATCATCACACTGGGGCTGGGATTTCAACCAGAAAAATTTCAGGAAACACAAACATTCAGTCTAGAGCACCTTCCCTCATGGAGCTTACAGCCTGGTAAGGGAGACACTTATGAAACAAATCACACAATTAAGTAATTCATTGAAATCGTGGAAATTGGTAAGAGTTGTGCAGGTGATAAGAGAAAGCATGAGGGTCTGCTCTGAGCGTTCTAGGAAGGCTTCCCTGAGGAAGTGATATTCAAGCTGAGAACCAAAGGAGTGAGCTACTTGAGGAACATTGGGAGTTAGCTACATTGGGAGGTAAAAGATAGTATGGTCTCTCTCTCAAAGCTTCCGATAGAGCTGGGAGCCATGAATGAGAAACATGAATGAGGAGTTGTGATCCTATCTAGACCAGTAAGTGTTGTCATGGAGATGTGTGGCTATGGGACTGTGGCTGGATTCCTGCAGGGTGAGCCTTCCAGGGTCTGACCCTGACCCCTGGCTCCAGTGTGGACAGAGCCAAAACGAATAAGGTGATGCCAGGGGACACGAACAAGAGAGGAAATTATTCTTCTTGGCTTGTCTGCTGAGGTACTGTCAGTGCTCAAGAAATGGAACATAATATGATCGTCTTTCTTACTGTTTCCTCACTTGGGTAAGTAGTTCAGTATTTAATCTCCTTTTGAAAGATGGGAAAGAGGACCTGGCAAAGAAGCAACATATTTTAGATCTGAAAATTTAAAAATTCTCAAGTGTAGCAAAATATGTCATGATGAATGTTATTTAAAAAAAAAAAAAGCACGATGGTTTTATGAGGTGATGCAATGTGTGACTGGAGGGCCAAATGTGTAAATTGATTCTGTGAACTTTTCATTCATTCATTCATTCATTCATTCATTCATTCAACGACTATTTAATGAGCATCTACTACATTCCTGGCAGACAAGGTTCTTGTCCTCACGAAGCTTGCACTTAGTAGGAGAGATGGATGATATACAAATATGACCCAAGGTAGTTACAAGTGCTATAAGAAAATAAAGTGGACTCAGGTAATGGAGAAAAATAAGAATAAGGATAGAGAGAACCTATTAGGTTATAGTGGTCAGGAAAGTCCCCTCTGTAGGGACAGCTTCATGAATATGTGACCACACTGTTGCACAAGCCACCACACTCAAATGGGGACTCTGTGCTAGGGGTTTAATCCTCTGCTGTCACCATCTTAAAATTTTTAATTACATTTCTGAGTTGTGATTTGTAAGGGAAGTCTGATGGGACAATGGAGCATGTGCTACGGGCTGGAAGCCTCAGCTCTCCTGTGATCCCACCTCCGTTGGGTTCTTGGCTGCCCTCTCCCGCAGGCCCCAAGCAAATGCAGCCACCGCTCCCCCGTGGGAGCCAGGGAGCAAGCACAGGGAGAGTCGGGGTGGGCATAGGGTGAGAGCATCTGTGAATGTTAACCCAGGGGCAGCATTGTGCCCAAAGGAGTGTGACATTAAATGGCAAAGTAAACATACTATGACAGGTCAAGAAAGACCACAGACGGAAGGGACAAGCCTTTCTTCCTGCTCTTTGAACAAGGGGCACTGCCTTGCATTTTCATGGTGCACTGAGCCCTGCAAATTATATAGCTGGCCCTGCCTCTCTGAGGAGAGGACATCTGAGCAGAGACCTGAAAGGAGGGAAGATGTGGGTGTCAGCGCACCAAGCAGAGGAAACTTCAAGGGCTAAGGCCCTCAGGCTGGACCAAGTCTGACTAGTTGGAGGAACAGCAGGGAGGCTGGTGTGGAGGCAGTGCTGCCAGTGTGTGGGAAGGTGGGTGTGGGCAGGAGCCCGGTGGTGCAGCTGGGGCCAGAGTGTGTGGGGCTTTATAGGTCATGATAAGGAGACTAGCTTCAGTCTAGATGGAAGCTACAGAAATATTTTAGGTAGGAAATTTATACGGTGTGATTTATATTTTTAAAGGCTGGGGGTTTTGCGGGGGAGATGGTGAGATTTACATTTTTAGTTTATTAATATATTAACTCATTTATATTCCACCCTGTTGTCACAGGGGTTGGGTGGCCTTGAATGAAGACGATGACAGAGGTGTGAATGCCAGGGGCATGACATGGAGAGGCAGGAGTGGCTTGAGCCCAAATGGGAGGGACAGCCCCCATCCACAGACACCGTGGTGACTCTGGGGGGGGGGGCGGTGTGGGAGCAGGAAGGAGTGAGTTGAGTGGAAAAGTCTAAGGCCCTCATTCTCCATCGTGAAGTAAGAAGCAAAGTCATGTGCTAAGAACGAGGGGTAGCTGGGGAAGAGGATGTCAGGACACGAGAGAAGGTTTGGAACATTTTTCAGAGGAACAGGAGAAAGGTGCTTTGGGACAAGAACAGGGGATTTGGGCAGCAGCAATGTCCTGGTTCTGGTGGGAAACCCTTCTTGTTTCTGAAAGTAACCTAAGTTATGGACCACATTTTTTACCATTCCAGAAGGATCTCCCACACCGAACCCCAGTCTCCTTCCTACTCTTCTTAAAAATGCACAGGTTTCCAATCTTGTAAACCATAAACTGCCTTGTGATGCAGCTGGTCCAGTCTTTTCCCTAGATCTCTTCTTCTATCTATATCTTTAAATGCATGGAACTTTCTTTATCTGCTCTTCTATATTGTAGCTATTCATTCCTTAATCTCTTGCCATATGATTTTATTCTGTCATGTTATTGAAATTTCCCTTTAAGATCACCTATGATTTTCACCCTGTTCTTTGAGTGCACGTGTGTGTGACCTGTAAAAGCTTTTTCCTTATTTTGCCTCTACCTCTCATTTAAAACTCATGTTCTTCATTTGCAGAAGCCTGATCTCCCGTGACTCTCTTCCCACCTCTCTGATCACTATAATCTTTATCTTCTCTGCAGCTCTTTCTCCTTTTCTTGGTCCCTCGTCACGGGCACTGACTGACACTCAGCTTTGGCTCATCGTTTTGGCCTAGTCACCTCCTTAGGAGCTTATCTACTTTCCCATCGTCAACAATCCCAATTAGCAGGGCCTCCCAACTCTTGGCATATGATTTTCAACCACACCTTTGGCCCAAACTTCTCTCCCAGACTCTGTTGTCATAATTCCAACCTAAAATCGTCATGTCTAAAAATAAGCTCAAAATTTTTCCTATAAAAATATCTTCTCAGGTTTCTCAAAACAATTAAAAGTAAAATTACCATATGGCCCAGCAATTCCACTCCTGGGTAAATACCCAGAAGAATTAAAAGGAGGGACTTGAAAAAATATTTGTACACTCACAGCAGCATTATTCACATTAGCCAAGAGGTGGAAGCAACCCAAGTTATTTCCCATTGATGGACAAATGGATAAACGAAATATGGTATATACATACAATGGAATATTATTTGGCCTTAAAAAGGAAGAAAATTATGACAAATGCTACACCATGGATGGACACTGAGGACATTATGCTAAGTGAAATAAGCCAGTCACAAAAGAACAAATACTATATGATTTCACTTATATTAGCTATCTAACATAGTCTGATTCAGACAGAGAAAGTTGAATGGTGATTGCCAGGGGATGGGAGAGGGAAAAATGGGGAGTTGGTGTTTAATGGGTACAGTTTCAGTTTGCAAAGTGAAAAGATGGTGGTGATGATTGCACAATAATGTGAATGTACTTAATCCCCTGAACTATAATTTTATAATGGTTAAGGTGGTAAAAATTTAATGATTATGTGTTTTACCATATTTTTTCCCCTTTGTTCTGCCGACCACCCCGCTCCGGTTCAAGCCGTTGTTTCTCAGTCTAGTTGTGTAGGACACAGCTCCCTGGCCGATGCTGGTGTTATGAGCCTTGAGCTCCCCTGGCTGAGGCAGTCGGTCGCTCGTCATTGGCTGAAGCTCACGGGAGCTCTCGCCGGCTGCCGGCCACTCATGCTGGCCACCAGCCCCTCATAGCGGCACATGGTTGCCCACAGCAGCACACAGCAGCCCATGGAAGCCCACAGCAGCCCACAGCAGCTCATGCCAACCTCTGGCTGCTCACAGCAGCCCAGCTCCAGGGAGAGCCGGCGCAGCTCACTGGCCCATGTGGGAATCGAACCTGCGACCTCAGCATTAGGAGCACAGCATGGCAGCACTCCAACCACCTGAGCCACCGGGCCAGCTTCATATTTTTCTTAAATCCCTTTTCAGTTTCCAAATTTCTATCAGTATTTCTATTCTTGAGTCCCCCATGCTCCCAAGCATGGAGCTAATTTTTACTGTACCCTGTTCTTATGCTCCACATACACTGTGTCTCGTCAATTTTGTCCTTCAAGCAAGCCACAGATGTTTCCTTCTTCCTCATTCCTAGCAACACATCCACCTAGGACACAGACTTGGAAGTGACCTCAGAGGTCTAGCCTCCCCTTCCTCCTATGACTGCAATCCTCTCTAATGTCCCTGGCCAAGATGCTTCAATCATTCATTCATTTAACAAATATTTACTGTGTTCCTATTATATATACTGGGAATATACTGCCGGACAAAGAAGGCTAGATGCCTGCTGTCATAAAGTGTATATTGTAGTCAGGCAGAGAGACTATAAATAAGTAAAGAAATGAAGTCATTTCACATAGTGATAACTGGTAGAGAGGAAACAACACACACTGTAATACAGAAAGTCATGGCAGAGAAGGGAGGACGGAATTCTTCTCCAAATTGAATGGTCAGGGAAGTCATCTCTGAAAAGGTGACATTTTCATTCAGGCACAGACGAACAGAGGGAGACGATCATGCTAAGCTTCAGGGGTCGCCAGGCAGGGGACATCTGTTGTGAAGGCCCTTGGGAATGAACCTGGCTCATTTGGGAAACACAAAAAAGGCTGGTGTGGTGTGAGTGTGGTGAGCTAAGAGGAAGGCCAGAAAAAGATGAGTTTGGAGAGGCAGGCGTGGCCAGGCCGTATGAGACCTTTTAGGCTGGCCTGAGGAGTTGGAGCGTGATTCTAAGTTCAAGGTGAAACCAGAGGAGGATTCTAAGCAAGGCAGGAAGGTGATTTGTTTTGCTTTTTTATAAGAACACTGTGGCTGCTTACTGTATGGAGAATGTACTGTGAGGCTTATGAGAGGGAGAGTAATTAGGAGGCAGTGGCAGGAGCCTCGCTGACAGATGGTGGTGGCCTAGACTGGGTGAGGGCAGTGTATGTGGAGACAAGTGGGCAAATGTATGCTAAAAATATTTTGGAGGCACAAATGATAGGACTTGTTGATGGATTGGATACAGGGACAATGGAAAGGGAGGAATCAAAGATGACTCTTAGGTTTTGGCTCAAGCAATGTGTGGACAGTGATGTCATTTCCTGAGACGGGGAAGTCTGGGGTGGGATAGGTTGGTGGGTGGAGAGAATCAACTATCTAATTGTACAGTCCTAATAATGAGACACTCACTGCAGGGACAGGCTATCATTCCGCTGATGTTAGAAAAGACTTATCCAAATTGGTTCCCCTGAAAATCTACTCGTTCATCCTAATTCTTCTCCTTCTAACAAAATGAATTAAGTCTTTCCTACATGACAGTCCTTTGCTTTATTTATGTTGAGGAGAACTACTATGCCCTTCTAAGTTTTGTCTCCTCTGAGCGAAATATCCATAATTTACTCAAGTTCTTTCTTTTTTCTGGATCACTGCAGATTCAAACTAATCTTCCTTCTACCTCATCTCAATCTATCATGCAAATTTCAGCTAGATCCATCTTCCTAATGCACCAGTTATCAATCACTAAGGGCTAGGCACTGCCCTGGGGAAATATATGGAATAGATGATAAAAAGTGGATTCTTCTATCTCAGTTTTTGCTAAGGCAAGAAGACAACAGGTCTTAAAAACACTACTGTACCATGCAAAAACTTCAAAGATAGTAGCCAAGAAGATCCGTAAACCTTTTGCCCCTATCTTTTTTTTTTTAAATAAATGTTATTGGGGAACAGTGTGTTTCTCCAGGGCTCATCAGCTCCAAGTTATTGTCCTGTAATCTAGTTGTGGAGGGCGCAGCTCACTGGCCCATGTGGGAATCTCGCTCTAACCAACTGAGTCATCCGGCCGCCCCAGCCCCTATCTTTAATATGTAAGAGTTGAGAATGGAGATTGAGAGATCTGTGCAAAGGACAATGTGTGACCTGGCTGTGAATCCCATTCCTTCCAAGGGTGGAGGGAGGGTTGCTTCCCCTTTTACCCCAGGCCAAGAGAAAGGATCATTGGGCAAGCTTGATGTCTGACACCAGAGTTAGGGGGACACCACAGACGGGTGTCTGACTCCTGCCTGGAAAACCTAAAAGGTAAAGACGGGCTGGATACTTGTTCTGAGGATCACGGGGCTGCATTGGGCAGTCTGCCCATGCAGAGTGTGTGGGGGCAAAGAATGGGAGGCTATTTCTCATGGAACGCACATGGAACGTGTGGGGATGAGGGCTGGCTTGGAGCCATTTTGAGTCCTGCCCAAGAGAACCACCTGGAAGTCTGTGTAGAGAGGGCTGCTAGGAAACAGGTGGAGGAGGGTGTCATTGGGGAAGAGCATATCACCTGTCACAGGAAATGCTGTTGAACCTTCCCATGGTAGCCTCCCAAGAACCCACAAAGAGGCCCAGGAGAGGGTCAGCTTTAAAAATAGGTCCCCAGACAGTGGAGCCCTATTAAGATAGTACTACTGTGTTTCCCCGAAAATAAGACCTAGCCGGACAATCGGCTAGGAGCAAATGCATCTTTTGGAGCAAAATTAATATAAGACCCGGTCTTATTTTACTATAAGACCAGGTCTTTAATAATATAATATAATATAATATAATATAATATAATATAATATAATATAATATAATATAATATAATATAATATCGGGCCTTATATTAATTTTTGCTCCAGAAGATGCATTAAAGCTGACTGTCCGACTAGGTCTTATTTTCGGGGAAACAGTCTAGTCAATTAAGGACTTCCCTGCTTCCTTTAGCTGTCATCCCCTGTCCCTTTCAACCATAGAGAGGCCAGAAATCCCACTTCGCTAGAAAGATGAGGAGAGGTGAGAGTAGTAGGTGAGCAAAAGAGAAACTACACCCCTCCTTCTCCATATTGGACCAATAATTAATAGGCTAATTATTTAATTATTGAATTAAAACTGATTTAAAAAGACTCAGGGTGAACAAGGGAAGAACTTGCCCCATTTTTAAGACACAGTGTAAGTTCAAAATCAAGTTTTTCTCTGGTTACATTTGAAGTCCTCCCCCTTCAACATTCTGGTTACACACAGAGAAAAGCTTTCGCTTTGTCATTCTCATGCTTTAAAAACTCCCTTCAACGCCTCTTTCTTGCCTTTTAGATTAAATCTAAACTCCTATTGCATAGAGTTCGATGTCCTCTATTACCTGATCTCGCGTATATTTTTCAACCAAACCTCCCCCAACCCCCGACCCAATGGAACATTTGACTCCTGTCAGGTGGTCCTCTCTGCTTTGTAATAACAGATAAGATTTTTGGGGACATTTATTGTGCTAAGAATTATATCATTTAATCCTCCCAACAACTTTTGAAGTAGATATAATTATTCTTACCACCATTTTACAGATGAAGAATCAGAAATCGCTAACAAATGGTGAGGCTGTGATTGGAACCCAGACGGTCTGACTCCAGAGCCCACAATCCTAACAGTTAAGCATACTGCATCCTCTAGCTCCAGGCATATAGTCTGCTCTCAACCCATGTTCGGCATGTCCCCCTGCCCTCCTCGCCTCTTCTTATGCCACCCCAGACATCTTTCCTATCCCAGCGCAAACTCCTCCTCCTCTGGGAAGCCTTCCCTGAGTATTTCACAGTTATCCCTAGTCTCTGAACTCCCAAAACATTTAATCCACATTAAGGACTTTAAAACTTGAACCTGTGCTATTTGTTTCGCTATTGTCATTTGGGGCATGTCCCTTGGGGAAGCCCCTGTAAGTTCCTTCCAGGATAAGTCCGGTCTGTGTTTCAAACTGTTCTTGTATTCACCAGTGCAGTGGCTCTCCAACTTTAGTACAGAAAGCTATCCACAGACAGTCCACAGAATAAGAAATGTAAACAACATTTAAATGTATGAAAAGATGCTGGACCTCATTATAATAACAGACATGCAAAGCCTCACTGAGTTACTATTTATCACCTGTCAGACAAAACTTTTAAAGTGTGACAACATATCCCGACAACAAGGCTGCAGAGAAAGAGGATCTCTGCTACATTGCTAGTGGGAGTGCAAAACAATGTAACTCCCACAGAAGGGAATTTGGCAGTGTCTAGCAATATTACATGTGCATTCCTTTTGACCCAGTAATTCCACTTTTGGGAATCTATCCTAACGATACACTGGCAAAAATCTGAAGTGCTGTATGTTCAAAGCTACTCTTTGCAGTACTATTCGTAAATGCAAAAGACTGAAAAAAAAAACACACCAAAAACCCAGTGCCAATCAATAGAAGCCTGGTTGAATAGACATGGCGCATCCCCATAAAAGAGTACTGTGTGGGAATGAGGAGGGATTGCTACAGATGGCTTTGGATGGTCCATTAAGTGAACAAAGCAAAGAAAAATGTGTACAGTGTTCTGCCATTTGTGTAAGAAAGATAGGAATGCAACTACGTATTTGCTTATTTTTTCAAAAGGAAACAACAGAAGAGTAAACTGAAAAACTAATGAAAGTCATTATCTGTGATGGGGAGAAGTCAGTGGGGAGGAAATGGGAATGAAGACAGATCTCTCTGAATGTTCCTTGCTTTATAGTTTTCACTGGGAACCAAGGAGTTTACAAAATTCAAAACCAAAATTAAACCAAAAGAAAACATTAGAAACAAACTAGAAAGGTATACATATATACTGGAATTTAACAATTAAGTGACTAGATGGGAGCCAGATTTCTCCCTGTTGGAATGGGAGGTTACAGATAAGCGAGAGGAGGAGGCCGGAATGATCCACGGGGCGGTGAATTTGAATTGGAGGCATTAGTATGAAGTCATGTTTAGCTTAATGTTAGCTAAATTGCATTGGACAATATGGATACAAATGGTTACACACCGAAATATTTACAGGTATGTAGGCAAATACAGGTCAGTATACAGATACAAGTTAGCATGTATTTCCTTGGTCTATCAGCTGAGAGGGCCTGGAAGCAATAACACCCCAATCGCCACAGGCACACCAAACACTGAAATCTTGGTTTCTAATACCATTCTCCAACAGAAGGAAAAAGGGCCCCTTAGAGAAATGTTCAATTCTAGGGCAGGAGCTGAAAATACACAGGATAAGCCTGGAGCATCTTGTAGTGCCAGAAAGAAAGGAAGTGCTCAAAAAAAATTGTGGGGTCATGTCAAAAGGACACAAAAGCCAACTAAAAAGCTCCCAATGTCCAAAACTGAACCAATTAGAGCAATAAAATAAGTAGAATGGATTATAATTCAAGGTATAAAATAAACGTCTGTGCATCCATGTTGATATAAAATGACTGAATCAATCAATCGGGAGAAGAGGCCAATGACCCCAGCAAAAGAATTCCAGATAGTTCACGTAGATATCCACCCTGAAGGAGACAGAACGTAACCCGCCACTCCTTAAGTGTGGGCTGTGCATAGTGACTTCCTTCCAGGGAGTACAATATGGAAGGGAGGGAAAAAAGGGTAATTGTACTGTGGAGAAACCTGACAAACATCACCTCAGCCAAGTGATCAACGTCACCATTAACAGTGGTGAGTCATGTTAATAGAATGTACCTTTGATATTATGTGATGAGAATGGCACTTTACCTCTGTGGTCTTTTGTCCCAAATTACATAATCCCAGTCTCAACGTGAGAAAAATATCAGACAAATCGCAATTGAGGGGCATGCTATGAAATACCTGACCAGTACTTTTCAAACGTACCAAGGTCATCACAAGCAAGGGAAGTCTGAGAAACCATCACAGCCAAGAGAAGCTGCAGGATAGATGATGTCTATAGTAATTGGTGTCCTGAATGCGATCCTGGAACAGAGAAAGGACATTAAGTGAAAACTAAAGAAGTTGGAATAAAGTGTGGATGTTCCTACTGTGTGAATATGGGTTCATTCATTGTGACAAAAACACCACATTAATTTAAGATCTTAGTAAAAGGAAACTGGATGTGGGGTACATAGGAACTCTTTGTACTATCTTTACAATTTTTCTGTAAATCTAAAACTTCTAAAATAAAAAGTTGATTGAAAAAAATCACAAACAAATAAATCTAGCTGTATATTAAGTTGATGCTATAAACATAAAGAGAATAATTATTTTAAGTGACTTTAAAATACAGTATCCTGAGGACAAACTTACACAACAAGAAATCTTAGATAGCCTGTAGTGTTATTATGGCTGGTTACTATATGGGTGTTTGATATACGTTTTCCATAGTGGCTGCACCAATTTACGTTCCCACAAATAGCCCACAAGGGTTCCCTTTCCTCCACATGTTTACCAACACTTGTTATTTCTTGTCTTTTTAATAGTAGCTATTCTAACAGGTGTGAGGTGATAGCTCATTGAGTTTTCGATGTGCATTGCCATAATAGTCATGTAGCATTTTTCATGCACCTGTTGTCCATCTATATGTCTTCTTTGGAAAAATGTCTATTTAGATCTTCTGCCCATGTCTTAATTGGATTGTTTGGTGTGTATGTGTATGTGTTTTTTTTTGCTGTTGAGTTGTATGAGTTCTTTATATGTTTTTTGTATTAACCCCATATCACATACATGATTTGCAAATAGTTTCTCTCTTTCAGTAGGTTGCTTTTTCATGTTGTTGATGGTTTCCTTTCTTGTGCAGAAGCTTTTTAGTTTGATGTAGTCCCATTTGTAGTCTCCACAAGGATGTGGAGAAAAGGGACCTTTGTGCACTGTTGGTGGGAATGTAAATTAGTGCAGCCATTATACAAAACAGCATGGATGTAGCTCAAAGAACTTAAAATGGAATTACCATGTGATCCAGCAATTCCACTCCTGGATGTTTATCGAAAGAAAATAAAAACACAAATTTGAAAAGATATATGCACCCCTATATTCATAGCAGAATTATTTACAATAGCTAAGATATGGAAACAATCTAATTGTCCATCGATGGATGAATGAATAATGAAATTGTAAATTGTACACACACACACACACACACACACACACACACACACAGGAATATTATTCAGCCATTAAAAAGGAAATCTTGCCATTTGAAACAATATGGCTGGACCTCGAGAGCATTATGCTAAGTGAAATAAGTCAGAAAGAGAAATACTATATGATCTCTCTTATATGTGGAATCTAAAAATATACATGTAAAAAAATTAAGCTCACAGATACAAAGAACACACTAGTGGGGGATGGGACAAATGGATAAATGGTTGTTTTTTTATTTTAAATAAGTTGAATGTTTAAAAAACAAAAAAAGAAAAGAAAATAGTTTTGTACACTTTTCTTTCTTATGAGTATTAATCCATGTGACTAAGATATTTCTTAGAGTGTCACTGAAATGATGGAAAAGAGAAACGTAGAAAACATCATATCTTTTTCAAAGTGGTCTCGATTATTTTTCCAGTCACTATAAATAAATAGATAATTCTCTGGGGAAAAAAATGACGTAGAGTACCTGAGAAGCAAATGAATTCTAATAAAAACATACTAATTGCTTATTCCTTCTCATCTCCCCTACCTCTTCCATTTTCAAAATTTTTTTAGAATTTAGTTCCTTTTCCTTCTCTCTTTTCCATTTATGCTAACTCCTTTGGTCATGACATCTGGTTTCATGGCTTCAAATACTGTCTATCTGCTGACAACTACCACACACATATCTCCAGCCCCGACCTCTTCCAGGAACTCAAGAGTCTCATATTCAACTATTTACTTGACATCTCCACATGTATGCATAATAGAGGTTTCAAAATAAAACGGTCAAAACTGAACTCCTGCTCTGACCACCCTCATTCGCTCCCCCCTGAAACCTGCTTCTGAGGCATCCTTCTCCATCTAAGTTAGTGACAACGCCATCCTTCATTTGCTTAGGTCAAAACTGTTGGAGTCACGCTTGACTCCACTGCTTCTCTGTGGTCTTTGCAACGGGGACATGATGACAGATGCAGCACGTGTGGGAGGAAGATGGAGGGTACAGATAAATCAAGTAGGGGCCAGTCTCATCTTAGTAAGTCCATAGGAAGCCACAGAAAGTGTGCGTTTGGAGGAGACATTTGACAGCGAAGATTCAGCACTGGCTGTGTATTTTAAGAAGAATTCTGCAGTTCTGGACACGAGCTGCTCGTGTCAGATGTGTGGATGAGGGAGAGAAAGGCCAGATGAAAGCGACATTCTCCTCTAGGAGAGGTTGCTTCACGATGTCTGGGGGAGTCTGACTCTCAGCACACTCACGTGTTGGCAACTGTGAGACCTACGGTGAGGCTTGTTTTTGGTGACACCGATGGTTTCACACACACTGTGCGACACAGAACCCAACAACGGTGACTGTTACTGTGGAAGTAACTACTATTCGTGGAACACGATCATCTGCAACATTTCTCAGAGGGAAATAAAAGGAAACAAATTCTGCCTCTCTTGGTTCAATTTCCAGAGCAAAATTCAACAGCTTTACTGCTCTACAGGAAACCCAAAACTAAAAGCAGCATAGATGACAACTCAGATGAACAGAAAATGGCCATGAATCTCACTGAATATATTTACTTGCAGTTTTCCTTCTCATTTGTCTTTTGTATAGATACAGTGTCTTCTAAAAGCTGGTATTCAACTTACTATAGTTATTCATTGTTCCATATATTCGATGCTCAGTCGTGTCCCATGTCCCGACAACCCCTTCGTACGAATATGCTATAATCAGTGGAACAAAACTGGAGTCTTCATTGCCCTGACATTTAGTGCGTAGGCCTCACTGGAATATAGGATATGCCAGTTTCCTTGTACCTAAAAAAAGTAAAGAAATGCCAACCAAACACACACAATGTGTGGAATGCAAAAAGAAATTTTGAGACTACTATGGAAAGCTGATAATATTAACGGAATTTGATAATATTAAGAAATTATAGTTAATTTGAGTGTGATGATGGCATGATGGTTAAAAAAGAAATAGACAGTCCTTTTCTGTTAGATGAATATACTGGGTGAAACTGATGGGTGAAAGGATAAGATATCTGAGATTCATTTTAATATATTCCAGTCCACTCCCTCCAAAAAATGGTATACGTGGGTAGAACTGAAACAAGAATAATGGAATATGGGTAATTATTAAAGCTGAATGGTGGGTACGTGGGATTTATTACACTATTCTCTCTAATGTTGCATATGTTTAAACATATTCATGATAAATCATTTAAATTGTTTTCTTTTTTAAATTAAGTTTATTGGGGTGACAGTAGTTAGTAAAATGACATAGGTTTCAAGCGTAGAATTCTATAATGCATCATCTATGTATCACATTGTGTGCTCACCACCCAGAGTCAGTTCTCCTTCCATCGCCATATATTTGGCCCCCTTTACCACCCTCTTCTAGTGCCCCCTCCCTCCTTACCTTCTGGTAACCACTAAACCGTTGTCTGTATCTATGAGTTTTTGTTTCTTTGCCATGTTCATTTGTTGCTTTCAGTTTTATATCCCACATATGAGTGAACTCATATGGTTCTCTACTTTTTCTGTCTGACTTATTTCACTTAGCATAATAATCTCAAGATCCATCCATGTTATTGCAGATGGCAGTATTTCATCTTTTCTTATGGCAGCATAGTATTCCATTGTGTATATACACCACATCTTCTTTATCAGTCATCTGTCGAAGGACACGTTGGTTGTTTCCATGTCTTGGCCACCGTAAACAAAGCTGCAATGAACATTGGAGCACACATGTCTTTATGGATAAATGTTTTTAGATTTTTTGGTAGACATGCAGGAGAGGGATTGCTGGGTCGTATGGTAATTCTATTCTTAATTTTTTGAGGAACCTCCACACTGCCTTTTGTAGCGGCTGCACAAGTCTGCATTCCCACCGACAGTATATGAGGGTTCATTTAAGTTATTTTAATTTTTTAAAAAAATGTGCCGGTTTTAGAGAAATGAGGAGGTTTTGATTCTAGATTGGGGATCTTTTAAACAAGCAATTCAGGTTTTTCTGATGCAGACACTCCACGACAAGATCAGCTGTAGCACAGCACAGTCCTAGGCAGTGGACACATCCTCCATAGGTATTTATTGATTTAAGATGAAGACTATATTTTGATCCATAACTGAAATTGGAAGATTCACTCCATATGGAAAAATGTGGCAAAGATCAAGCATGGTAATAACAGGCAAAGAGAAGTATTGCAGGGGTCTGACCAGAATCACCCAGGGTTGCCTGATGTCATCTCTTCAGAGCCCATTTCACAACAAGGCATTCTGGAGTCTCCAAACTCATTAATTGAAAGATCAGTTGGATTCCCAGAGACTTCCGAAGTGGGTGCCAATTCTGTAATTCCCTTTCCTCTCGCTGTTGGGCTGTGCACAGTCTGGTTTGTTGCAGGGTCCAGCTGTCCCCCTATCCCTTCTACCCAGATGCCAAGAAAAGCATGTTTTCTGAGGCTTGTGACCCTTCCATCCTCTCCATTTGCTTATATGCATCTATCAGTTCAGTTACCGACAGCAATAAAGAAGGAAGTCACGAGAGTCTGGGCTTCTGTTCAGCAGTCCCCTAACATGTCTACGAAAGCAAATCTGTTCAGAGAAACCAGAGTGAGAATCCTCCCGAGGCACCTGAGGTACTGAGTTTAATTGAGCTGCAGCTGTTTTTCCTCCTCCCGCACTCATTTCTGGTTCAGCTTGCTGACAACAGGGACTTACCATTTAATTGGCTGTTTCTATGCTTGTCAGTCACATAGGCAACTCTTCCCTAGTCTTTGTTACTAGAAAATGCTTCTTTTAAAATTATTTGCTTTCCTATGGATCCTGAAGAAAAACGTGCAACCCTAAAATCTTTGGGACTTGGTAAGGAAAGGCCGATATATCTGGGGAGATGGTGTGTGTTGTGGGGTGTGGGTGCTCCTGTGAACCAAGGGTGAAGTGGAGTTGGGACTGACATCCCAGGTTATATATTATATAAAGGAGCTGGACAAGTTTCAAGTCTCAGAACCAGTTGGGCAGGTTGAGGGAGTTTCTTTTTATTTCTCACCACTCAGTTGAACAGAGGAAACTTTCAACTTCGGCAGGTGAATGGTTTACTTGGCTTGTTGGGAAAGGTTAGTGAGCTGGGGGCTTAGGTTTCATGGCTCTATCATGCTTTCAGCAAGAGCTAGACCCCCCAAAACAGATGCCAGGCAACAGAATTGAGCCAGCAGTCTACTGGACCCACCAACGGTCAGTTCAATTGTAGACCTAGGCGGCCAATGGTTTCCAACTTGGCTGGCTTCTGACATAAAAAAAATTATGGGAAACCATTGCCAAAATCAATACATCATGCTTGTGTGTCTGCCTGCCGCAGGTTGCGTCATGATATTGGGCTCTGGTGGTCACTCCATCTCCTCTCCTCTTTGCTTTAGCATCAAACTGCTGCCCAACTTTATGCCAAACTGGCCAGGAGCCTCCCTCCCTGACTTCTTCAGTGGAAAGTTCCAGAGTAATTCTAAGTGTGCCTCTTCGGAGTGCCTTGTGATTTTGCTTTTAAATGGGAGTCTTGCCATTCAGGAATCCTAATTGGTTCCTAGGAGATGAGATGATTCTTTTGGCTTCCACAACCTCTGAATTTCTGCAAACCATTCTCTGTTTACCAAATGAATACACCAGCTCAGGAGCCAAGTGGGAATCTGTTCCAGGCGCTCTCTACTTAAAGAAGAAAAGATTGGTATACGTTGTAAAGCAAAAAGAAAGTATGGGGTTGAATTTCAATAAAAGCCACTTTTAACCGAGGAATTTATCCCACTGATAGGTGAGGTCCAATGGGTTAGGAGTAAATACTTTGCACATATTTAGTATGATCCTTTCAATTATGTTGCTTTTTCCTTCCCTCCACTACCCAGAATGAAGAAAAGGAGTGTTTAGAAATCCCAGTGCCCAGACTGCTGCCCAGACCAATTAGAGCTCTATCTCTGGGGAAGTTCTTGTGTTTTTGTTTTTTGACTTTAACTCCCCCAGGTGATTTCCATGAGCTAAGAAATGCAGACCCAGTGCTCTGGTAGAAAGACCAATGGGCTGGGAATAAAATGATCAACTTTTCAAACAAAATGAACAAACAAACAAACAAACAAACAGAAACACACCCATAGATACAAAGGACATTTTGATGATTGCCAGATAGAAGGGGGTTGGAGGGGATGGGTGAAAAACAGGAAGAGATTAAGATGTACAAATTGGTTGCTACAAAGTAGTCATGGGGATGTAGGGTATAGCACAGGGAATATAGTCAATAATATTGTAATAACTGTGTATGTTGTAGATGGGTACATGATTTATCATGTGATAGATGGGAGGGGGTTGGGGACTGGGTGAGAAAGGTAAAGGGATTAAGAAGTACTAATTGGTAGTTACAAAACCGTCATGGGGATGTAAAGTAAAGCATAGGGAATATAGTCAATGATATTGTGATAGTGTGGTACGGTGTAATATGGTTGCTGGACTTATGGTGGTCACTTCTTTAGGTCTATAAATGTTGAGCAACTATGGTGTACACCTGAAACTGATATAATGTTATATGCTAGGTATATTTTTTAATACAAATCTTTTTTTAAAAGCAAAAAAAAAAAAATCACCTTTCCAAATCCTGCATTTGCCATTAATGAATTTGTTGGTTTATAAAATTATGGGGGACTGTGTTCTAAGACTGTTTGAGCTCTAAAATTTTATGATTCTCTTTCAAAGGGTCTCTCCCCTGGAAACAAAGAGCATACCAGGGCCTGCTGTTTCCCCATAACACCTGGAACGTCTCTAAAGCTGTCCACAGGGTAAAAGGATCTAATTGGGTCACGTGTTGGGGAGTCCAGATTGCCTTACTGGGTTGAAGTAAAGAGGTAGTGTGGTTTACAAGGAAAAATACAAGCTCCATAGTGTTTCTGATACTTATGTGCCTACCAACTAGTTTCAAAGGAGGAGTGGAAATTTTTCTTCGTGCCCATTTAAGTCCTTTAGCCATGCTAGTTTCCAATTCCTCTGATATTCAGTTAATTGGAAATATACCCTTCTCAAGAATGCCTTAAAATAAAAATGGATCCCCCACTTTCCCCCACTGGTGGAAATTTAAATACTTAGGAAGCTAAGGAGACTGTGTTATCCAAAATGTGCATTTTTGTCTGGCCTGTATTTTAATTAGAGATTACTGTCATTGCCTAAATGGATAGAGAAGCTTTAACTCTTGAACTAAGGCACAATTAGTCGGGCATAAAAGAACTCTAAAGAGGAATATGGTAGTCTGTGGTTTGTTTTCCGTGGTTTTAGTTACTCACCGTCAACCAAGGCCCAAAAGTATTAAATGGAAAATTCCAGAAATACACAATTCATAAGTTTTCAATGGCATGCCATTTGGAGTAGTGCGATGAAATCTCACGCTGTCCCGCTCCATCCCACCCAGGACGTGAATCACTCCTTGGCCCGCTCACCCACGCTGTACAGGCAGGCCTTGGAGATGCCGCGGTTTGGCTTTCAGGCCACCACACAAAAGTGAGCGTCACGATGAATGAGCAGCAGTCATTTTGCTTTTGGAGGGTTTTCCCTTCCATTTATAAAAAACGCAACATCTGCGAAGCACAATAAAACAAGGTGCCCGTATACGCGTCCCCCGGTCCGTGCACATTAGTCACTTAGTCGCCATCTTGGTCATCAACCCGACAGTCGAGGTGTTGACAGTGCTTGTGTTCAAGTAACCCTTATTACTTACAACAAGCCTGACAGCAAGAGTAGCGATGCTGGCAATTCAGGTACGCCAAAGAGCAGCCATAAAGTGTACGTAAGTAGCATAGGAAAAAACAAAGTGTATATGGGGTTCAGTACTATTTGCAGATTCAGGCATCCCCTGGGGGTCTTAGAACATATCCCCCACGGATAAGGGGGGACTACTGTAATTGCTTGTAAAAAGATAAATTGAATTGAGCCAGAGAAGCAGAAAATTACCTTTGCTGAGAATCATCTTGGCTGTTTAAGAAAGGGAGGGCTTGTGAAATCAGAACAACTAAATGAGCATGGCCGAGAGGAGGGCCTCACCACTTTCTCCGCCAAACTCAAATCCCAAAGGCAGAAACTTGAAGCCTGAATGCCACCCACTTAAGGCAGAGCTGTCTTCCCAGATTCTGGTAACCTGTGTGCATACCTTAAACCCAGTGCCAGCCATTGTTTTGACATGACAGCAAGGATTCCCAATGTTATTTATAAATGTTATCTCAAAGGGTGTGTCGTGAAACTCTCTCAATGGAGGCGATTTAAATTCAGTTTACTTTTTCACATGGACCTTCAGGGCAGAGGTGAGACTTTGCCTCTCTGTGAACTCCACAGCCCTTTAGGGAGCTTTATGCATAGGATGAGTTCAATGTGTGGAGAAACTGTTGCATTTATAACTCTGTGAGTCAAGCTACATGGAACTGAACGTGGTGTGTCACAGCCACAAAAATGCTGGGAATCACTGACCTTAAAGGCACATTTAGAGATGCTCTTTCGAGGAGGTGGCATTTAGAAAAATCACTCCTCCCTGCCCCCAGAAAATCTTATAGAGGATATGTTCCATTTATTCAGTATGATATGAAAATGGTCCCTGGTGTTTCTTCTCACATAAGTAAGCACACAAAATAACAAAATTTGGAAATGTTTGTTTAATACAATCCATTGGTGACCTCCGGACACTTACCTGCCCTCATCTTCCTTCACCTCTCAATAGCATTGGCACAGATGGCCACTCCTGCCTTCACCACGCCCCTCTCCAGGGTTCTCCCACCTCACAGCCTTCCTATTGTCCAGTCTCCTTTGCTGGCCCTTGGCTCGCTGCCTGGCTAATGCTGGAAAGCCCTGAGCGTGGTCATGGGCCTTCTTCTCTATGCCACTCTCCCCCTTGGTGACTACATCCATGGCTGTGGCTTTGAATACCAGCTCTAAGCTGATACCTCCCCCATCTACCGTGTTTCCCCAAAAATAAGACCTAGCTGGACAATCAGCTCTAATGCATCTTTTGGAGGAAAAATTAATATAAGACCCGGTATTACTTTACTATAATATAAGACCCGGTCTTTAATATAATATAATATAATATAATATAATATAATATAATATAATATAATATAATATAATATAATACAATACAATACAATACAATACAATACAATACAATATAATATAATATAATATAATATAATAATATAATAATGTCAGACTGGGTCTTATGTTAATTTTTGCTCCAAAAGATGCATTAGAGCTGATTGTCTGGCTAGACCTTATTTTTGGGGAAACAGGGTATGTCTTCAGCTCAGGCTTGCCCCTGAGCTGCACACTCACACATGCAACTGCCTGCTCGTTATCTCCGCTGGGGTGTCTAACAGGCCCGTGAATCTTTGATTCCTGCTCTCCCTATGGTCTCCAGCAAGCAAATCCAGACCACCTACTTGCTCGCACCAAAACATAGTCATCCTCCATTCTCCCCTTTCCCTCCTCCCCACATCTAACCCATCAGCAAGTTCTGTTGATTTTATCTCAAAAATATATTCCTAATCCTCCCACTTATCTCCATTTCCACTTTTCCCATCATCTCCAGCCCAGATGACCGAAACAGCCTCCTGGCTGATCAGCCTGTTCTCACTCCTGCCTCCCTACAATGCATTCTCCACGTAGCAGCCAGAGTGAGCTTTTCAAAACATAAATCAGATCGTGTTAATCGCCTGATTGAAACCCTGCAATGTTATCCCAGGAATACAAGGATCTCTAGCTCTATGAAACACCATGTTAACAGATTAAAGGACAAAAACTGCAAAACCCACTCCGCTGACGCAGAGAAAGCACTCAACAAAATGCAAATGTTTTCATGACAAAAATTCTTGGCAAACTAGAAATAGAACTTCCCTAATCTGATAAAAGGTACACCTATCGAAATACGGAAGCAAACACTCATATTTAATGGCCAACTTTAAAACCCCTTCCACTGGAGTCAGCAAGACAATAAAGGTAATTTCTATCGTTGCTTCAAGTTAGCAATGTCTGGGAGGTCCTAGTCAAGGTGAAAATTCAATCCAACAAATATTTATCAAGTGCTTACTATGTGGAAGAGCAGGTCTCAGGGCTTAAGATTCACCAATGAAGAAAACAGCGTCCGGCATACGTGGTAGTAAAGGAAGTCAGAAAATAACAAGAGACATTGTTACGGGCTAAACTGTTTCTCCAAAATTCACATGTTGAGGCCTTAACCCCAAGTATTTTAGAATAGGACTATATTTGGTGGCAAGTTCTTCAAAGGGGTGATTAGTTAAAATGAGGCCATTAGGGGGGGCCCTGATCCAACTGACTGGGGTCCTTATCAGAAGAGGAAATTGGGACCCACAGAGATACCTGGGATGTGTGGGCGCAGAGGAAAGACCACGTGAGGACACAGAGAAACACACTATTTACAAGCCAAGGAGCCATGTCTCAGGAGAAAGCAAACCTGCGGACACCTTGATCTTCGACGTCTCAGCTTGCAGAACTGTGAGAAAATGGACTTCTGTTGCCTAAGCCACCCAGTCTGTGGCATTTTGTTATGGCAGCCCGAGCAAACGAAAACAGATGTCATAAATAAATTAATTCTGTAGCATGTTATCAAGTGACAAAATAGTATTTTTTTAACAAGCAAAAGTAAAAGCGATCAAGGTATTGGAGGGAGGGATATGGACGACTGCAGTCTTCACTTGGATAATCTAAGTAGGCCACTCTGAGGACAAAAGCAAGACGTATGAGAACAGGACAGGTAGCAGCTGGAGGGTGGGGAACGAGCCATACATGGTACACAAGAGGTTACTCTTATCAGTATGATTTTGTTTCTTATGCTTGGGGGTGGGCTCAGGACATTAGTATCTGCACCTTTTGATTTGTCTGGAATCTTTCATCATAATTCTTTTTAAAAGATTGGATTAGAAGGGTTGGCAACCTGACACCGCTGGTTGTTATCACAAGAGTGCAATGGGAGAGGCCGAGCTGAGACAGCAGCAGTGAGGATGGAGAGGGCGTGTGACACCAGCCATACTGAGCGGGGAAACTCAGGATGCTATGACTGATTGAGTGAGGGAAGTGACAAGAGAGGAAGGCATTTAGGATGCCGTGCTGGATGCCACACAGGTGATTGGGGAAAGGCGGTGCCATTTATGAGGACACCGGAAGAGGAGCCGGTATGGAGGTGAGGGGCTGGCAGGAAGATGCTGAGCTCAGTCTTGGACAAAGTTGTTTTTGAGGTGCTGGTTGATGTTCAATGACAAAAAGACAGAAAAGGATGAAAGTGTGTGTCACGTCTCTGGTTCTATAATGCTCAGACTCAGTTCTTGAAAGTAGCCTCCTATCTGGTTAAACGCAAGGGCAGGACCCCAAGATCAAGTTCAAATCATATTCCACACATCCCTGCTGCTCACACCCCTGGATTCTGTACTCAGACTTCTGGAAATCTGCCTTTCACGCCAGCCCTCAGCCCAGGCCAATTTCACAAACAGTTCACGGAATCTTAGCATTGGGTATGACCTTAGAGACCAATTAGTCAGCAGCACACCCGCCTTATTTTTAGTAAATAGTTAAATTTTAGAGTAGATTTAGATTTCTAGAAAAATCATGAAGATAGTAGAGTTCCCATCTTATGTTAGTATATTTGTCACAATTAATGAACTAATGTTGACATTATTAACTCATGTCCACACTTGATTCAGATTTCTTTTGTTTTTACGTTCTGTCCTTTTTTTATTCCAGGATTCTATCCAGAATACTCTATTACATCAGTTGCCATGTCTCCTTCACTGCCCTCTTGACTGACAATTTCTCAGACTTCCCTTGTTTGGGGTAACCTTGAAGATTTTCAGGAGTGCTAATTAAGTATTTTGTAGAATGTCCCTCAATTGGGATTGGTCTAATATTCTCCCCCCTCCTCCCCACTTTTTTAAAGTAGCAGAAACTTTCTCCTTCCCCCACCCCAAATAAAAGGAGGTACAGCTCTACTGAAAGTCAGAGGTGATGGAAGGAGAGCCTCAGGGTACCTCTGTAGAACTCTGCAGGGCTCTAAGAAACCCAGTCTGGAACAATTCCTCATTTACAGTCCAGGAAGCAACTCTCTCAGCCATCACCCACTCACTTCAGTAACAGGCATTTCCTTCCCACATGAACTTCCTGTCCCACAGGAATCTACAAACAGACAATTTCTCTTATTGTTTGTACCCTCCCCCCATACACACACTTGAATTTATCATTCCTGAGCCAATGTATTTACATCCAGGTCTTTTAGCTCAGCCAGATGGGTCAGTGGGTCAAGGACCACTTTGATAAACAAGCCAGAAAAACACACATTTAAAGTCTTGTTTTACCATTTCATGTTTTACCACGAACCCTCTGAGAATGAACCATGGACCCCACTGAGGAGTTCTTGAGATGGGGCAACATGTAGACTATAAACACCAACTATGGACTGAACGTTTTGTCCCCCAAAATTCACGTGTAGAAGTCCTAGCCCGTAATGTGATGGTATTAGGCAGTGGGGACTTCGGGAGATATTCAGGTCAGAAGGGTGGAGCCCTCATGAATGGGATTAGTGCCCTTCTAAAAGGGATCCCAGAGAGCCCTCGAGCCCTTTCTCTGCCATGTGAGGACACAATAAGTGGGCAGCCTGCAACCCGGAAGAAAGCCCAGGGCCCCTGGCGGAACTCAGTCGTGCTGGTGCCCTGATTTCAGATCTCCAGCCTCCAAAACTGTGAGAAATAAAGTTCTGTTGTTGATAAGTCCCCCAGTCCATGTGACTTTGTTATAGCAGCCTGAATGATCTAGGACAGCACTCTACATGAAATTAGAGGCGATGAAACGGAGGGTCCTGGTGACTTGGATGACACTGAGCTTTAAGTCCTCGCTCTAGGCATCATCTCTCTATATATACCGAGGGTGCCAAAAAAATGCATACACATTTTAAGACAGGAAAAAACTGTATTAAAATTGTAATACTCAATATATACCAAAAACAAAAGATGAATACAAGTCACATTTGACTTCTGCAATTACAAGAGGTGCTCCCGGAAGCTGAAGTTGAATAATATTGTATGTCAACTGTGATATAATATATATAGTCACAGGATATGGGGTATAGCATAGAATAGAGTCAATGGATTGTAATAGATACATACGATGTCAAGGGGCAATAGAATGGGGGAGGGGGTTATCACTCTGTGAGGGGTGAAATGTCTAACTACTGCATTGTTGTGTACACCTGAAACTAATAAAAAATAATTAAAAAACAAAAACACACAAAACAAAAAAACAAGAGGTGCTCCAAGTGGTAACCATCAGCATAACTTTTTCCTTTCTTAAAATGTATATACATTTTTTTGGCACCCTCTGTATATATATCCCTCAGAGACCTAGCTTTTCCCCAGATAATCAACAACCCCAGGTAGCAGAAGACCGTAGCCTGGACCTGACTAATAATTACAAGCTCAGATCTCTGACAGGCTAAAGATAACATCTTGACCTAAGTTGTGTTTTGGCTCCTAAGCCCTAAGGTGGAATGACCGCCTGGCTGCTTTCCCATGAAACCTGACAGAGGAACTCTGGAAAAGATCTCAGAACTGTCCTCGAGACCTGAAGAAATGATCTATTACCCCTACCTCACCCCTGACCAATCAACTCCCAGCACAACCTGGAACCCCCAACCCACAGTGTCTTGTGACTTTGCCCTATGTAATCTGTGACCTACATGCTATCGGGGAGTTCGGGCTTTTGGGCATTAACTCCAGATTCTCCTGGGTGGCGCCATTCATAATAAAAATAGCCAATATTTCTCCACTGTAATTCTCGGTGTTTACTGTTTGGCTCTGCTCGCGCCAGTTGGACGAACTCTGTTCTATATCAATGACAGGGTCTCCCCAGTGCCTTTGGAGGAGTGGGTGCACCCAGAATACTCAGGTTTGCCAAGACCCAGGCTCTGGTGTCCAGCAGACCTAAGCTAATCCCAGCGTGGCCTCTTACTAGTGCTGTCCTCCAGGCTGGTCCTCTGTGTTCCTTTTCACACTCTGTAAAATGGAGGTAACAGCTGACTCTGAGGTTGTGGTGAGGATTGAGTGAGAAGCCCAGGACAGGAAGTGTGTGATCAACCTCAATAGGTGTTATCATTGCCGTTGTTCTCGGGCAGAAACAACACAGCCTCCTCCGTATATCCTGTGCTTTTCTCACTCCGCAGGAAACCATGGGTAGAACCGACACGCAGATCTAACAGTTTTCTAGGATCCATACTGTTTGAGGCAATAACCAAAAGGGAACGTTTCCAGAGGCCCAGGAAGCAGCTCAAAAGCTCCAAATACCCCTTTAAGACAAGGGGCCACTCTGGGCTTCACCCGGCCTGTCTCCGCAGGAAAGAGGTGCCTTAGGGAAGGTCTCAGCATACCCTTCCACTAAGCAATGTTTTTCAAACTGAAGGCTACGGCCCATCAGTGGATACTGAAACCAATGTAATGGGTCGTGACGAGCCCC
Source organism: Rhinolophus sinicus (assembly GCF_036562045.2). NCBI lineage: Eukaryota > Metazoa > Chordata > Mammalia > Chiroptera > Rhinolophidae > Rhinolophus > Rhinolophus sinicus. Next base: position 44,429,476 of record NC_133763.1, on the reverse strand, counting down.
TCCCTCCCCCCCAAAAAGAAATAAACTAGATTAGAAAATCTAGGGCGCCATTTGTAGAGTATTTTTTTCAGGAAATTTATTTTCCGTGTGTGTGTGTGTGTGTGTGTGTGTGTGTGTGTGTGTGTGTGTGAGTCTACTGGGTCATGCTGTAAAATGTCTTTCTATGGGTAGTAGTCAAAAAATTTGTCAACTACTACTCTCAAGCGTGTGGGAGAATGAGGTCTGGGGGTTGTTTATTAAGCCCACCACAAGGCATAAGAGAGAAGGGAGAGCTCTTAGATCCAAGAGAGTCAGGACTAGGGGGAGGGACTCTAAGTGGAAGGCGCTGGAACCTTCGTTACTCCACCACAGGCCCCACCTACAGCTCAGGTTATTGTATCAGCCTTTTCTGCCTCCTTGTAGGGATTTGCAGTAAAAATAAACACACACCAACGCTTTAAGTAATAAGGCCTTGTGTGTTTGTCGGCAGCAAGGAGATGGGATGACTGTATCTTACGGCCAATGTTATGGGGGCAAAAGCCCCAAGAAATGGAGCGGGAGGTGGCAGCATCAACACGACCAGGATAACTGAAGCAGGAGAGCCTGGGCCTGAGAAGAGGCCCTCTGATCCGGGTGTCTTCTTCTGCCCTCAGCACAGAGTCGGAACTCTTTAGCTGGCCCTCAGCCCCTCTCCAGCATTTCTCATCACTCCTTCCAGGGACTCTGGAGTCCAGACATCCTGAATGACTTGCATTTCCCAGAATATCACAACCTTTTTCTTATGGCTTCAAATGTTTTACATGGACTTTCCTCTCCTTGGAACATCCACTGGGCCTTGCCCTCCTTGCCTCATCTTAGAAGTCGCTGCTGCCTGCAAACACGGGGCCTGGCTGTCTCTCTGCAGCATGGCTGCCAGGGTGCGCGTTTCTGTGTGTAGCTGCCTGCCACCCCTCTAAGACTGAGCTCCTGAGGCAGGAACTAAGCCACGTGCACATCTGTAGTCCCACTGCCTACACCACAGCCGGGACACCGAGTCATGCCTGATTTATTTCGTATTAAATGAGTAGGTGAAGAAAAGGGCGACCGTTCTCCTGAAGTCCAATTCTGTTTGCTCTGTATCAGGAATTTCCAGGAATTTGAGCTATGCGAGGGTCAGGGAGAAGCAGGAAATGCAAGTCCAAGGACAGAGGTGAGTCAGAGAGGCCCAGAAACAACACCAAGTCAGAAGCTGTCTCTGCCAGAGTCGCAGACAGGTGAGTGGGGCTGTAGAACAGGTTGTGGCTGTACCTCTTTCTTTATTGCCCTGGCTGTGCGTGGGCGATGGGGCCCCAGCTCCTGTCCCCAGGGCACCTTAAAGGAATGTCAGGACCTGTGATTCCAGGTTCAAAGGTGGGAAAGTACAAGGTGTGTTTGGGGCGTGGGAAAGAGCAGTGACTGAAGCAGTGTCCCCAGAGAGCAAATGGAGAAGGTGGAGGGGCAGGTGTGTGTGGCAGGGGTGGGGGGGGGGGCCTGGAAGGCTAGCTGGGATAGATTTTATGTGCAGACATGAGAGACCACCACAGGGGGAGGTGACTACAGCCACCGCCCTACATGGTTATATGCAAATTTGGGTATGTTTTTCTAAAAAGAAGACCATAGCTTTCATCAGATTCTCAAAAATGTTGTGACCACAAATAATAAACAAACACTGTTCGAGGCTGTTGAGCAGGTTTCCGGAATATCACTCTGGCAACGGTGTGCCTGGCAGAACGGAGTTTCCCTAGTGTTCCTGGTGGAAAAACATGCTCCATGGCAAGACAGTGGGTAAATATTTGAGGTCTGACATTTGGTTGCCTAATAAGATTGCCTGCCTCTCCACATACGAGTTAGAATTTTCATTTTCTAACAGAGGTAGCCCTCCAACATAAGATACATACCTGTTGCGTTCAGGGGGACCTCGCTGCCCAGCTGTGCACTCTCAGCTGTCTCCAGCAGGGATACTCTTTCCTTCTTCCTCACCTCAAGGCTGACTTTGACTCTGCCAGGGGCTCCCAGCCTTAGGTCCAGCTTCTTATCTCACTCCAGGCTGGCTCCGTGCTGAGTCATTCATTGGTTCATTCAACACACATGTTTTTGAGTGCTGACTGAGCTAAGCATCGTGCTAGGTGGTGAGCAGTCCTACTTCTTGACCTCAAGTAAACCACAGTGCAGTGAGGAAGACGGATGGGAAGTCAGGTAATTACAGCGCGTAGCGAAGGTAACAAGGGTGGGTACCACTCCAGCACAGCAGAGGGGGACGAGCTGGCCTGGGCCATTGGAGGCAAGACTAATAATGACACCAAGCGTAGAGGGGAAGGCCTCCAAGGTGAGGCCTCATCGTCTCTCCATGCCAAAATGCCTAGCAGCCCCACTGAATTTGATTTTCTTCAACTATGCAGTTGAATCTCATTTCAGCCCTCTGTATAGTCTAAGACTGACCACTATTGGCTTTTGCATGTTTGTTTTTTTTCTCCTTTTCCTTATAGGCTCTAGGAGGTGGAAGGAGAAAGGAGCTGGCCTAAGGAGAAACTCGAAATGTAGTCAAGTGCTTTGCTTTTGAGAATGAAGACCTTTGCCTCCCTTCACCCCAGGGAGGTCCAGTCTGCGGATGCCTCTTCTCCCACTCACACCTCTGCGACATCCGTGCCTGGATGTCCTGGCTCCCCAAGGGGAGTCCCAGGGGGCTGCCCTTCCCTTTTCTGTCCTGTCCCTTGATGCTGTGCCCACAACCACGACTGCACCAACCGTCCTTGGTGTGCCAGGCTTACCGGAATGGTTGGGGATAGAAGGGGGGATTTGTGACATCAGAGGGGGAAAACACGTAAACTGTCCATGTCATATGATTCTCCTCCTGATCCAGGCATAACGCATGGGACAATTCCACCCTTCTCAGGAAGCCCCCACAGAGGCTCTGGAACGTCTCATCTTGCCCTCCCCAACTCAGTTCCCCCTCTTCTAGGCCCACAGAACAACTATCCACCCCTCCCCTTTAGGGGGGCTCTCTCCTTCCCCACAGGCTTGGTTTCGCCCCAGAACGCCTCCTCCTCTCCCTGGATGGATGTGGTAACTCCTGGCCATGTAGTTCATTCTGCTACACTAATTCCAGGGATGACGGTGGGGCTCTGGGGGCTGGGGTGTGAGTGCAGACCTCAGCAGGAAGCCCGGCTGGGTCAGAACGATTCTTCCTGTTATTCTACTGGGTGACCATTAGTCAGACACAAATACATCTCCTAGAGACAAACTAATTCTCGAAATGGTACAGTCTAGATCCACATTAAGGGGACATCCGTGCTCTAAGCGTAACCTAATCTGCACGGAGCCCCGCCCACAATGGATGGTCAGCGATCTGTGCAGAGCAGTGCCGCTCCTGCGTTGGTCCCCCTCCCGACCCGGCTTCTAGGCGGAACCCCAGGGCCTACAGAAATCAAAATCCTCCTTCCTATATTTTGTGATAATACTAATTCTCCTCCAGAAGATAAGAAAAACACATGGGATGCATGCAACGCATAAGAAACCTTAAGTAGAGCTAAGCAGCCAATCACTTGCGAGCTATGAGCAAAACTCATAAGATGTGCTAAAACAGTGAGTTAGCAACCTGTCAACATGGCATGAAGAGGAGTGTTCCTCGTAGAGAGAAAGGATGGAGCGACCAAGTCATAAGGTACAAAGCATGTCACTTCCATGCCGACTGCCAACTCACCCCCTAATTAGCCACGTTGAAGACCCCTCTGTTGGTCCCACTTCTGCCTCATGTGTGCTCTGCCCTTGAAATGCAGATCAAACCCATGGCCTAGAGCAGGCTGATCAGATTGGCCCGGTGCTTTGCCTGTGTCTCTGAAAGAGCATGTGTGTGTTGGCTTCAGGCTGAGGCTCATTTTCAGCCATATATTAGTTAGGGTTCTCGAGAGAAGCAGAACTGAGGAAGACGAGAGAGAGAGAGAGAGAGAGAGAGAGAGAGAGATATTTATTTTAAAGAATTGGCTCCTGTGATTATAAAGGCTGGCAAGTCCAAAATCTGCAGAGTATGCCAGCAGGCTGGAGACTGAGGAGAAAGTTGTAGATTGAGTCTGAAGGCAGTCTGCTGGCAGAATTCCTTCTCTCTTGGGGGAGATCAGTCATTTTCTTAAGGTCTTCAACTGATTGGATGAGGCCCACCCCCGTTATGGAGTGTAATCTGCTTTTCTTAACGTCTGCTGATTTAATCCCCTCCAAAACATGCCTTCACAGAAATAGCTACAATGGTGTTTGACCAAATATCTGCGCACCATGGCCTAGCCAAGTTGACACATAAAATTAACTATCACAAACCTCAACTCTGCTCTCGTAGTCTCCCCATCATTGGGCAAAGGTGATGTAGCTGAGACAGAGACCGAAGTATGAGCACTGCTCAACCCAGGAATCAGACAGTATAGTTCTTTCACCCACTTGCACCCTATCCTAAGTGTGTTGACCTGCCTCATTCCCCCCCCCCACCCCACCCCTGGCTTCTTGTTTTCATTTTAAATGGATTTAATAAGCCGTGTTATTGGAGCGTCTTAATTTGATCTGTGAGCCTTTCTCTTCCCTAACCTCTGGGAGAGCTTACCTGGTAGCAGACTTGGAGGGTACCGCAGCATAAGGTAAACTCCTGTACTACAATGGCCAAAGACTTGGCATCAGCTTCGCAGTGAACTTTTCTGCACCTTAGGACACATCCATTCTTATTCTCTGTGGGCATAGCACTGAAGGAGTTAAAGAGGCTTTGTCAGCTGATCTGGGACATAACTAGCAAATACAACACGATTTTCCTATTGGAAATGTACTACAAATTTGAACTAATCTCCTTCAGTGTCCACTTCTTTATAAATTGAGAACTGCGTATACATAAGACCCCCTTTGCCACCCAGCCCCTAGATTCAAATGTGTCCACACCCTGGGGAGGATGTGGGAAAGGGTTCAGTTTTCACCTAGTCTGTCATCTCCCTCCACTAGGGTGCATGCAGTGATTTTGCACCTTGTATCTTAGCTGCCACAACGCCCCAGGGCAGAAGCTGTTGCTTAGTTTTCACACCTTCTCAACGTTCACGCTCAGCCCCCAGTAAATTGTGAATGCAACAAATAGAGTAATTTTCCACTCACACTTTCTCCCTGGAAAGTGGGAGGGGTGGTTGCGAAGGCTGGGTGATGGGGAAAAGTGTGCCCAACTGTGCTCACGGCACCCTCCCCCCACCGCACACCTACACATTCTCAGGTAAGGTGAACGTTAATATCCTCTTGCTTCCTCTCACTGAAATTATTCTACCTGACTTAATCCCCTAGCCTTAGTGGTAGAGGAGGGGTTTCTATCCCTTCGAATGAACATGGCTAACAGGAAAAAGACTCAATTTACTAGAGACTAAATGCCTTGAATGAACAGAACACGTTAGATGATTGTGAACTGTAGCACCAGCGAGGCAAACCTTCCGAGAGTAGCCTGGGACACAGATTCTGGAGAATATTTTTGTATGTCCATATATCTGAGTTAGGTCACAGATTTTCAGCCGTGGATAATTTTGCCCCCCAGGGACTTTTGGCAATGTTTGGAGATATTTTTGGTTTTCATGATTGGTAGGGAGGAGTAGAGGCCAGAGATGCTGCTAAACATCCTACTGTGCAAAGGACAGGCCCCCACAACAAAGAATTATCTGGCCCAAAATGCCAGTGGTAATGAGATTGACAAACCCTAAGTTAGATGGATATGTGTGTCTGTGAACACGATGATATTATCTAAGGAAACATCCAGAGACCATTAGCAAACCTCCTACTTGCAAAGATTAAAATACTTATACAGGCAAGTGACTTCCTTCTGAATTGTATTTCCTTATCATTGGTTGATTATACAGGTTTTTGTACTATGATTTAAGAAATTTTAAGTTTTCCTTAAAGTTTGGTCTCTCACTATCAACCATTTTTTCACAAATAATCCAAATTTTCATTATTCTAGGCAAGTAATTATTGAGGGAACAGGAAAAACTACGAAGTGTATGAGATGAAGTGGCTGGATTATTTACCAACAAAGGGACTGTGGCCGATTACATGTGATGAAAAGGACGGCATCAGTGTCTCCCCATCGACATCCTAACTTTGCATTCCTCCCACTGGCCTACCATCCCTCCAGTTGAATCTGGGAGGGTCCACGACTATGGTACAAGTGACACAATATGACTTCTGAGGCTGGCTCATGCAAAGAACACAGCTTCCTCTTGGTTCTCTTGGAACCTGGCCATCATGCTATGGGGAAGCACAGGCAGCCACCATGAAAATATTCTGGTCAACCGTCCAGCTGAGGAGCTGAGGTCCCAGCTGACAGCCAGCATTCTCCACGAGACAGGGGAGTGAGCAGGCCAGTAGGTGTTTTATGCCCTCAGTCACAGCGTCACCCTCAGTCCTCAAGTCTTCTCAACTAAGGCCCCAGACTTTGTGGGACAGAGACAAGCTGTCCCCCATGTGCCCTTTCCAAATTCCTGAGCCACAGAATCCATAAATATCATAAAACTGTTGTTTTAAGCCACAAAGTTTTGGAATAATTGTTACCTAATCAGATATAACTGGAACAGTAATTCTCCCTCAAATATATATCAAGTTTATCCTGCAATAAAACTTCCAAATTACTATCCATCATGAATTTTCAGGAATGCTGATAAGTGGCCAAAACAACAAATTCTAAATTTTCAATTTTGAAGATCTTCTGCCAAAACAGTAAATAAGTGGCAGACAAGCCATCACTCTCCTTTCCTCTAACCAAGGCAGACATTACTAATTAATCACAGAGCTTTTGATGAGTGGGGATCCAGCCTTAAATCCCTTTTCAGCAAAGCACTTGGCAATCACATGATTGGGGCTGACACACAATTTGAAACCTCTTTGCCATCCCCCACATTTTTTGTAAGAGTTGAGGCTGGTTTCCATTGGCTTATTCCCAGAGAGAAGGACTTAATTCTTATTATATTTAGTCAAGTGCTCACCAGTTTGCACAAATTCTGTTACATTAGCTGAGTAGATGAATATGGGGGGAATCTTTTTATCATGACTTTTGAGAGTTTGGCCATAAAACAATAGCAATCGCTTGATGCCAAAGAGCTACTTTATTAAAAACAAACAAGCCCAAATCCTTAATACAACAAAAAGAATGTTTAACTGCTTAAAAAAAAAAAAAAAGAAGAATCCTTAAAAAAAAAAAAATATATATATAATAAGATGGACCCATATGTCTAGCCTGTGATTGAAGATTGTCAACTCTATGGGATAATTCAAAGGTGGACTCTTTATTTTAGTTTGAGGAGCCAAGCACACGGTAAAAGCGGGCATTGGTACATGTATTACTTTGATGTTTGGTCAGTGGACATTATTATACCAGGTCTAGGGAAGAGCATGAAGTGAATGTACCCTCTCTCTTTCAATTTTCTGTTTGTGAATTTGATGTCTTCACCTTATGACTGACAGCTACATTTCTCTCTCTCTTCTATCAGGGATTCTGGGAAGCCCGAAGTTGTTTATTTTTAAAAGGAATGTCATAAAGGTTGTTTGAAGACAATGAGCGAGGTGATTGACTTCCTGGGCAGGCAGGGAAACCACATCTCTGAGGCACATTTTTAACCCAAGCTTTCAGGGATTCCGGAGATATCATAGCCCTCTTAGTCTTTCATGGTGGCTTTTTGAACTTTGAATTAAGTCCCCTGTAAAAGGGGGTAGGAGTGGGGACAGAAATGAAAAGCCACATCATCTGAAATTCTCTAATTGTCCTCTTAAGAACATTTTTTAAACCATAATTTAACCAAGGCAATAACCCTAGGAGTATTTTTGAAATAATTAAAAATTGTCTCCTGCACCTTTCTGCTTGCTTTCCCCGTATCCCCTTCTCACTTTCAAACACCCCCCCTCTCCTCCCACCCCTTTTCTAAACAAACAGACAAACAAATAAACCCCATGTCTTTATGTTTCCACTTGGACACTGGAGCTGTCCTTTTCCTCCCTAGTTCTTTTTAGGGCTTCCCATTTCTGTCCCACCTCTCTAGAAAAACTGTGATTCCTTGGCTAATCTGATAAACTGATTGAAGCTGAGGTGTATTGTGGTCTTTTTCTACTGAGAACCATATGTATTACAAGCAAATCAATTTCATTGTTTTATTTGTTTAGAAAACTACATAGAAGTTAAAAATTCCAAACAAGGTAAAAATGTCTATGGACATTAAACATTAAATTCACACACTTCTTACAGATACATATTATTGTGTCTATTTTCCTGACGTGGAAATGGAGGCCCAGGCATCTCAAGAGATTGCTCAGGTTCCCAGGATTCAAACCCAGATTGACTGACCTGCAAAGCACGAGCTCTTCACCCCATGCCTCACTGGCCTCTTGTTGCATATCTCGGCTTTGAGAGAGTTACTAGGATAATCTTTCCTGGGAAGCATTTTACCAACCCAGCTCCTGAGAGCCAACATGTTGATGACGATGCTGGGCCACTTAGCAAGTGACTTACTTTGGCTAGCTGAGGGTTTATTAATTTTAACACCAGTTTTTAAAGGTGCGTGGAAATTTTTCCTAAGTGTACTGTAATTTCTTGCCCTCTTACACTGGATATTCTAAACATAATGTTGCCTTATGTACTTTCCTTATATACTCAAGGTTCACCAATGCAAACATTAACTACAGTTAACAAGGCTGTAGACAGCAGGGGACTGCAGAAGTACGTGGGGCTGTTTTAACCGACATTTGAAGTGGTCCCAGGCTATGGTGCTATTTGCGTTCCTGTGTCTGCTTTTCATAGGTTTTCTGCCATGCCAAGTCAATCTTGGCGATTCACTCTCAGTGCTACAAGTATCTATCTGTATCTGCCCTTCTTTGCCCTCTTAGATTTGCTACTTATAATCTGTGGTGGATGTGAAACCAAGATATTTTGGCATATTTTGTCTGGGGATCAAAAAAGAGTAAATATTCATTGAATGGCTGAGGGGATTTTTTGTGAATGGGGAACGTGAACTTTTTCATGAATGGAATTTATAACATCTCTTTTAACTTTCTGATTCTCTGAGTCAAGAATTGATGTGACAGTTAGTTAACCAATGTGCTAGAAACATCCACTGGTAGCTGCTGGCCCACAACCCCCTTGAAAGGAAATTGTCGACCTATCACAGCCCCTGCTTCTTAGGAGGCCATGCTTTGGCCTATTTAGTCATGATGTCCCCACCTCATCATACACAACACATGTGGTTAGAGGGTAGAACACCTGACCCGAGGGCAACCAGACCAGACTGGCCAATGACCAGGAGAAAAGATAAGCTGAGCTTAGTCCGTTCCAGCTCTCAGGCATTTGAATTGGGCACCACATTGAGGCAACGTGCTTAGGGGTGGTATTTGAAACAAAGTTCGTGAGGTAGGGGTGTGGCCCATGGGGCCACAATGTATCACAAGGCATCTGAAACAAATTCAGAGAGAGAGAATGGTGAGATCTTTACTCCAAACACCAGTTCTTGAGGTAAATTGAGTGGCTCTGTATCTCTCACTCCAAAAGAAGCTAACTATAAAAAAAAATCAATTTCTTGAAAACTGAGTTGTTAATGTAACTTCCTATATTTTCTGGACCCTCTGTAAGCATAAAAACACACGCCATTTAACTAGACGAGAGAAATAACAGAATTCGAGGTGGGGACACTTAAAGTCGGAATTCACACAAAAGACCAGTGTGTGTGAAGAAAAAGAGGACAGCTAATAATTATGCCGAAGTACAGGCCCAGCATTCTATTAGAGCTTAAACAGTCAACCCCTGACACAGAATGCCAAGATGAAATGTAAAACAGTCACAAAGAAGTTCTCAAATCCTGCTAAGGTTCTTTTTAATTAATTAAGCAATTGCAACCTGCATTCAAATCTCAGTTATGTGTGTGTGGGCATGTCTCTGTCAGCGTGTGTATGTGTCTCTGTGTGTGTGCGTGTGTCAGGGGAGCATCGTAATGGGGGAGGGGAGGGACATGATCACTTCCATGAGGTCCTATAACAACCTGTGTAAAGAGTCACAGATAGACAGGTGCTCCCATGGGGAAGAGAGCCGAGTAGAGGCAGACAGTCACAGAAACGAGCCAAATTAGAGGCCAAGACTCATCTGTCACCCATTCCTGGTGGCTCTGGAGACTGTGGCTCAGTCGAGCTTTGGAACCTCTGCACAGGTGAGCGAGGCCGGCTGGAGGTCCTCTGAGCTCTGCTCCTGCACCCAAGGGAGTCGACCTAAGGTCAGAGACGGCGGGCACACCTCTTCCCTGGGCAGTACACGGTCCTCAAAACCTGTGGTCTCCAGGAATTTCTCAACCCTTGTTCTGGCCTCACGCACAAGGCTGGGGAGAGGCAGGTGGGGCTGCCATCCATCCAAGTGATGGCCAGTGTCCCAAGAATGTCTTACTGGGACAGAGGGGCAGAGGCCAGGCTGACAGGGAGCCAGGCTGAAAGGGTCGTTGCTGGGAACACAAGAGCATGGAGCAAATTGGAAGGGCTGGGGAAGACCACCAGCCAAATGAGCAGCAGGACAGAGAGCTAGGAGAGGTGAGAACAGCACCCTAGGTCTCCAACACCAAATTACTCAGGTCTGTATCTGAAAAAACAGAAAGGCTGTGAGGCTGGATGGGCTGCAAACCAGTCATTTCCAGATACCATATTCGCTGCCTTAACAGTAGGTAGTTAAGGAAAAGGGACAACAAGGGAAGGAAAAAGAAGGAGAAGTGGGATGGGGGGGAAACAAAGATGGGCAGAGAATGGGGAGAAAAAGAGAGAGAGAGAGGGAGACCATTTAAGAGAGGGCAACCAGAGTTGACAAAAATGTGGCTCAAGCAGTGAATATCTTCCCTAGAAAATTTCCTTCCTTCTGATAAAACAAAATCACGACCAAAACCTGAAAAAAATGCTTGAGGTAATCCTCATGAAACAAATAAGAGGGTTTCATGGAATCATAATTAACAAGTCAGTAACCTTTAGTCAAGTTTCTGGAAACGAAATTTGCATTGCTTGTGGTGGCTTCACTAACTCCCCCTTGAACCCTATGTCAATAGATCTTTTAAAGCTGAACCCTGGCACTGCATAAATTAGAGGGGGCCAGGGTTACCTCTATACCTGCCTCGGGGATTCTGGGAGTCCCACTCGCCGGAGGACTGCTAAGTATCCTGGGGTAAAGAAGGATGAGGTCTGGAAGCCAGGACTCAAGGAAACAGTCACCCCTGGGACCTCCTGAAGTGAGAAAGGACAGAGGTGTGTGGGTTCCCTCCCCAGAGACACCTGGCTTCATCCTCAGGGCTCAGCTACCTGACCCATCAGGGGCATCTGGCCCACCTGACCACTCCCTCCTTCCTGAAGCATTTCTTACTTGGATCCTAGGATATTACACTTCCAGTTTTTTCTCTTCTGCCTTGATTCATGGCTACTCTTTCTGACACTCGTTTTTGTTTTTGTTTTTCACTTTTATTATGGAAAATTTCAAATACGTGTAAAAATTGACAAAATAATATAATGAAGCCCCATGAGTCTATCATGGGTCCATGTGTCCAAGCTTCAACAATGAAGCTTTTTTCTAGATGCCACACACTCCCCTGCTCTGTAGATTATATTGAAGTAAGTCTTAGTCATCACACCAATTATTAATATAATGAGCACCTATGAAGACTCCCTTCAAAAACTGTACCAAATTAACTCAAAATGGATCAAAGCCCTAAACATAAGGCCTGAAACAATAAACTGCATAGAAGAAAACATAGGTGCTAAACTGATGGACCTTGGGTTCAAGGAGGATTTTATGAATTTGACTTCAAAGGCAAGGGAAGTACAAGCTAAAGTAAATGAATTTGACGATATCAAACTAAAAAGTTTCTGCACAGCAAAAGAAACCATCGACAAAATAAAGAGGCAACCAACCGAATGGGAGAAAATATTTGCAAACAACGCCTCCGATAAGGGGCTAATATCCAAAATACGTAAGGAACTCATGCAACTCAACAACAAAAAAACAAACAACCTAATTAAAAAATGGACAGAGGAACTGAATAGACATTTTGCAAAGAGGACATACAAATGGCCAATAGACATATGAAAAAATGCTCAACATCACTAATAATCAGAGAAACGCAAATAAAAACCACAATGAGACAAATAATAACAAGTGTTGGAGAGGCTGTGGAGAAAAAGGAACCCTCATACACCGTTGGTGGGAATGCAGACTGGTGCAGCCGTTATGGAAGGCAGTGTGGAGTTTCCTCAAAAAATTAAGAATAGAGTTACCATATGACCCAGCAATCCCTTGCCGGGGTATCTACCCAAAAAAATCTGAAAACATTTATCCATAAAGACATGTGTGCTCCAATGTTCATTACAGCTTTGTTTACGGTGGCCAAGACATGGAAACAACCAAAGTATCCTTCGATAGATAATCGGATAAAAAAAATGTGGTATATATACACAATGGAATACTATTCGGCGGTAAGAAAAGATGAAATCGTGCCTTTTGCGACAACATGGAAGGATCTTGAGATTATTATGCTGAGCGAAATAAGTCAGACAGAAAAAGCAGAGAACCATATGATTTCACTGATATGTGGTATATAACACTGAAAACAACAAAGGAACAAGACAAACAAATGAGAAACAAAATCTCATAGACACAGACAATAGTTTAGTGGTTACCAGAGGATGGTGGAGAGGGGGGTGGTAGATGAGGGTAAAGGGGATCAAATATATGGTGATGGAAGGAGAACTGACTCTGGGTGGTGAACACACATGTGATATATAGATGATGTATTATAGAACTGGACACCTGAAACCTATGTAACTTTACTAACAATTGTCACCCCAATAAACTTTAATTTAAAAAAGGCAAAAAGAAAGATTGGATCCAACCAAGAACAAAACAATGTTAATTTTTTTAAAAATCACAACCCGGATTCCATCAATCACCTTCTCAAAATATCAACAATAATTCCTTAATAGCATCAAACACCTCGTCAGTGTTCACATCTCCCCAACTGTCCAATAAATAGTCCTTTTTTATATGGTTTATTTGTTTGAATGGAAAGACAAATGAGGTTCACACATTGCTATTGCTTAATATGTCTCTTAAGTGTCTTTCAATTACCAAGTCTTTTTCTCTCTTTTTTTTTTTTTACCATTTTTCTGTTGACAAAGCTAGATTGTTTACCCTACAGAATTTCCCACAATCTGGATTTTGCTAATTACATCCCATGGTTTCTTTAATATGTTTTTCTGTCCCTTCTATTTCCTGTAAATTGGTAATTAGCTCTAGAGGTTTAATCGGATTCCAATTCTCCTTTTTTGGCAACATTTCTTAGGTGGCGTTGAAAGGTATATAATGTATGGTAGAGTCTTTTCCTAATGTCAGAAACCATTGGTGATCAGTGCCTAATGATTAATTCCATTAATTCAGCAGGGAGTTGCAAAACAGTCGTATCATTCCTCTCTCCTTTATGAGCTATAATACATCAATAAAAGAAAGTTCCTTCATTAGCTACGTGGTGATCTTGGGGTACAGCTCATACAAGAATGTCAGCCTGCCTGGTTCACCCCAGCACCGCTGTGGCTAGCTGAGTGACCTGGGGGTCATCTCATCTCTTGGAACTCATTTTCCCATTCACAAAATGAAAATGATCCTATTACCTCCCTCATAGAACTGTTGTCAAGATTAAAGGAAATAGTACATGTAAAGCTCCTGACGTGCAAGCATTTCAGGGATGTGAACTGGCGTCCTTATTTTTTTAGAACAAAGATTTGCTAACCAGCAACCAGAGAACACGGCACAAGGCTGCTGAGTAGGGTTTGGCTTTTTATTGCTTGTCATTCCCACAGGCTGCTTGCAGCCATCCAAAGAGCCCGTCCTCCGCCTAGCACTTCTTCCTGACCCTTACTACAGAAACTGACTACCTGCTCAGCAGAGAGGGCCGCTAGGAGCCCCCAGGAGTCAGTCGGTGATAGAATCTGCGCAAGGCAGGTGACCTGTCACCAGGGGTCTGGGCAGTCCTGCCTCCCCAGGGAAGAGCTGTAGGAGGCAGAAAGTGTTCAACGGTGCCCTTCAGCAAGATCTCTAGTCTAAGATGTCCTTTCTGTGGAAACTCCTGCTAGGAACATACTTACTCTTTAGTTTCGGCAAGTCAGTAAATTCATTTAACCCTTTTTGTCAGAACAGTTGGTTGCTCATTTAAAAGGATAAGAACTATATAAGGCTTTGGGGGGAAAAACTCGGGCATATTTAGGGCCTAAAGGCACTCACCTCAAAATTGGACTGAGTTTGATTTCTGTATTTCCGTGCATATTAAACCTTTATATGGCCTCTAATATCCTCTTAATGGTCTCCACTAAGTGGAGGTTTCTGGAGTCTTTGGTAGAAGCTATAAAAATAAGAAGCTGTTTCTAAATCAATCTGCTTCTGTTGTAAAGATAAATCTAATTTTAGTGGCTTAACCCCAGAAGTTGAGGTTCTGAGTCTTTAGAGTCTGTGCTCTCCATCCTTTAATTAGAAGAGGAATGGACAGCTAGGGTGGCTTGCCGGGAGATAATATTCCTGAGGGCCACACCGGATAGCTTTTCTTTTTTTGAAACCTAGCAATAAAATGCTGTACTGTTTCCTCAGTGTATGCTTGTGTTAAGAGCTTGGACTCTGTGTCAGACTAAACTTATTATCTGCTTAACCTCTCTCTCTGAGCCTCAGTTTCCTTGTCCGTAAGATGACATAATAAAAGTTGTCTGAGGACTAAATGAGATCACGCTGGTTGAAGTGCTGAGTACAGTGTCTGGCAAATTTTAAGTTCTCAATACTTTTCAGCTATCGTCATTATCATAGTTATGACCAGAGTCTGGTCCTGGCTGGCCAGGTATTATATCACAATTTTTTGAAAAAAATAATATTAGTTGGAATATGACTCAGTGATAAAAAAGAGCAAACTCTTAATACACACAGTTACTTAGAGGGATCTTCAGGACATTATGCTGAGTGAAAAACGCCAACCTCAAAGGGCCACATACTCTATGATTCTGTTTATGTAACATTCTTAGAAGGGTAAAATTATAGAGCTAGAGAACAGGTTGGTGGGTGTCAGGGTAACGTCAGGGATGGTGGGAGGGGGTGTGTGTGACTAAAGGAGTAGCATAAAGGACAGCTTGGTGGTGATGGAATAGTTCTGTATCTTGATTGCAGGGGTGGTCACACACATCTACACATGTGATAAAATGGCACGGCTCTATACAGACAACGTCCATTTCCTTATTGATTATAGTTCTGTATTACAGCTATGTAAGATGTAAGCACTGGGGAAAACTGAGTGCAGGGTACATGCCACCTCTCTGCCCTCCCTTTCTTTGCAACTTCTTGTGAATCCATAATTATTTTAAAATAAGCATTTTTTTAGAAAAACAATATTTAGTGTTTACATTATAAAGTCTAAATACACCTCATCGCTGAGCCACATAGTGTACTATGATTACTTTTCCTTTCTTGTGTGACATTTTTCCTCTAGATTTAAAAATTGCCTCATATTCTATTTGCTTTGGTTTGCTATTTACCTAGTAACAATTCTTCCCAAACTCTGTCAGAACTGTGAAATTCCCTTCCTTTTGGTCAAATACATTAGGAAACCCATTAATTCCATTTTTTCTTCTTAGGGACATCCTTCATGGAACTCTCTGCCGGCTCCAATCCAGCTTTAACATAGTCTTTCTATGCTCTAGACTGATTCTGTACCCATTTGCTTAAGAAAGTACCTGGTAGTCTGTATAGCAAAGCCTTCAATTGTGGTTTTTACAGGGCTCTGGATTTCAGAATATGTAATTATTTTTCTGTTGTTTACCTGTATTTTCTGATTTTGCTGCAAGTAACTTGTATTACTTGTGATATGTCATCATTATATCCCTTATCACAAGGAGGGAAGAGAACATACAGTCCAAAAAAGAAAAAAAGGAAAAGGTCTAACTTTTAGCTGTGTGAGCACACACATGGAATCCTGGGAAATAATCAATCAGGCCTTTACCCCATGCATCTGACACAGTATCCACACAGTGGTGACTGGGGGGTCTAATAGTGACTCATTTGCCTCTTAATTTTGACCCTCCCTTTGTGTGGAGATGGGCGGGGGTGGGGGGCACTGGCCAGCAGGGCTCCAGTATTGGACTTATGGTGGGCACCACAAGATCACCCAACATTCATAGCAACCTCCACCCCCTGACAACACGCTCTCATTCCCACCCTCTCTCATTTTCCTCCTCCGAGTCCCTTAGATATCTTAAGTCCCTTTGTCTCCCCACCCCACCTAGGCTCTACCCCAGTTATTGGTCATTTTCCGCTTTTTCTGATCCTGCAGCTGGTTGAGGAGGAGGAATGGAAAGGAGCTGCAGATCCTGAAGCTGGAAGAAGGCAGGGTAGAGGCCACGCAGAAGTCTGGCCTCAGAATGGACTATTTAAAAGACATGCAGGCCTATCTCATGGCTCAAATTGATCTCATTCTGATTCTTTCATACTGTATCAGACCAATATCTCTTATCTCCTTCCCAGACTTGGATTTGTGTACCAACAACAACCTTCTCTTAGGTACCACTGAAGAAGGAGACAGGAAATTCCACCAAATTTAGGTAAAATGATATAAAAATAAAAGTTTGGGGGTGGGAAGGAGGAGACCTCTCACGTATGCAGAAGGGACAAGCTCTGCAGCACACCTTTCTCTCAAAATAAAGCGTGATTCTGCGAAGGCCCCTTTGGGGCCAAAGGAGGGGGCGAAGTGCTGAGCTCACCCCCACTCACACACAGTTTCACATTAAAGAAGCTCACTCACTCCTTACAAGCTCACGTAGGTGTGCGTGGAATCAGAAGCATGTTTGTGTGCAACAAATTCTAAAGTAAAGAGCTTTGAAATTCTCTGTGCGAGGTGGAAATCAGCCTTGTTGCCTCAAATTCTGAGGCAAAACCCATGAAACAAACCGTAGGGAAATCTCAGTGATTGTCTGTGAACAGGTTTGCTGCCTTCTGGTAAAACAAAAACATGTTTAACAGGCCCCCCAATTCCCCTGGCTAGATTTGTTTTTACACTCAAGAGCAAAGTCATTAATGATTATTTCAGGAAAGACTTCCATTTTCTATCTTCTATAATCTCTCAAGGTTCTTGAGTATATTAAAAACGCTTCCCAGGAACATTATAAGAAAAATGATCTTCTAAAGTACGGCTCATCATATAATAGGATTTTTTTTCTATGTCCGTCCCACAGTTCCTTTTAACAAAATGTCATGATTCAAGTGCAGAAATCCCTAGAAATCCCTTGGCATATTAGAATGTTTTGCATTTGCTAATGTGATTTAAGAAATGGGCTGCGTAACCCAATGTAGAAAACATATCGAACCTCCATTTCATACGTGGTATATTTCCTTAAGTACATGAAAGACCTTGCAAATTCTTAATTTAATCAAGATTGTTCACCTTGGCAAAACAGCCCTGTGGAGACAGCCAGGAGTGACAGATGAAAGCGAGTATATGTATTTGCATAAGATGAGAAGGGCTGTGATTCTACAGTAGAGGAAGAACAAGGGCTGGGTACAACTCCAATCTAATTATTAGAAGTAGAGACAGAGAGCAAATCTTTTCACCATAAATTAAAAATCTGTAAAGCGTCTCTGTATTCGTGTATTAGAATTTCCCTACCCCCATGGCATTTAACCACTTATGTAGACAAATTATTAACAATAACAACAAAAAGCGGTTCCTCTGAATCATTCCGAGTTGTTATTCAAAATCTCAGGAAGTCAAAACCTTATGGGCAAATGCATGAATCACAGCACAGAGATGAAATATTTAGTTATTTCTTTAATTTTATTGTTGGGCCAAAGGTTGTTTCTTTCATGATGGAACAATATGGCTAAATTAAGAGCCCTTAGGTCCCCTCACCTTGTCACCTCTTGTCGTCTTTGACAAGACCGAACGCATTTCCTCTCTCTTTCTCCCACCCCCTTCCTTCATGCTCTGGAGCCTCTTGGAATCTCTGGGGAACTTTCAATCTCCGCTCCTTTTCTGAGTTTTAACAAAACATAAATTTCCTGGCCTTCACCTCACCTTTTCTTTCTGTCTTGCTTTCATTTTATTTTTTAAAACATTTTTTTTCTCTCTAAGGCTATACAAAGCAACTCTAAATTGGGGTTATCTCTGGGGAAGTAGGGGTGGGCAAAAGGGGACTTTCACTCTTAACGTTGCTCCCTTCGGGACTATTAAAATTTTTGTTTTGCCATAAGCATATGTGACTTGTAGAATTTAAAAAAAAAATTTTTTTCTGATTACAAGTAGTGTGCGTTTATTGTAGCTAATTTGTAAAGTTGTGAAAAAGGGAAAACTTGAAAACGGGTCCCACCCTTGGCTGGGCCTGGGGAGCCGTCCTCTACAGTGTGTCAGCACCTCCATCCCTCTGTGGGGAAGAGGGAGGAGAAGGAGAAAGGGATCTTAGGATCTAGATAACTTTTACAATCTCGCAACCAGTCCACTTTTTTGAGCTTCACTCATACCCGCTCCCACCTTCCTGAGATTTTCTGGGGTTCTGAGGAGCAAACTGGATGGACTAGTCCCAGGAGGACTAGACCTGCTCCCAGGTCATCTTTTTCGTGTGTCAAGTCAGTTCATGCTCATCTGTTTGCTTTCAAGCTCCTAAAATTTTATTGACATCTCTTCTGTGACCTTTCCCATCCTTAGACTTCTGGGCTTTTGCCTTTTTGATCCTGTCGATGTAATTTTATAGGGTTTTCCAAGGGAGGAGTGGTAAATAAATACATGCTTTCAACTTGTTCTCTTTAACTAGGAGTGCTCATGTACAGTTAGGAATATTGTACAACGTTTTCCATGACTGCATAATAACTCTTGCATATAGATGTGCCATGATTTATTCATCCTTGTCTGACAGGTCCATGTTTGCCTATATTATGTATTTTCTTAAGATAAAACACTAAATGTGGACCTACTAAAATATGAGCAATTTAAAGACTTTTTGCAGGTATAGTCGTCCCCCCCCCCCAACACACGGGGGATATGTTCCAAGACACCCAGGGGATGCCTGAAACCATAGATAGTACTGAACCCCTATATATACTAGGTTTTGCCTTTATACACATATCTTTTCACTCAAAGGAAGCACTTTACAGCTTCTCTTTGGCATGTCCGAATTGCCAGCATCACCACTCTTCCACTTTGGGAACCATTATTAGGCTAAATAACACAAACACGGTGATATCACCACATTCCATCTGATAACCAAGATGGCTGCTAAGTGACTAAAGGGCAGGCAGCATATTCAGCACAAAAACACTGAACAAAGGGACGATTCACGTCCGCAGCAGGACAAAGTGGGATAGCTCACCATACTACCCAGAACAATGTACAATTTAAAACTTATGAAGAGTTTGTTTCTGGAATTTTCCATTTAATATTTTTGGACTGTGGTTGTCCGTGGGTAACTGAAACCATGGAAAGAGAAAACATAGATAAGGGAGACTACGGTACTTCCTCCCATTGAAAGGTCAATGTTTTACATTAAAGGTTGCCCATTTTATATTCCCCCAAAGATTTATGGAAGTGATCCCCTCTCTGTCCCCAGGAGCCTGTCATGTCCCTTGATGTTCTCCTTTCTCTCAAATTGCTTCTTCTTCTTGAAAAGTGGTCCTCAGTTCTGTTTGATTTTACTTCTGTTTGGCTGGTGTTCCCTACACACAGCTCCTCTGGGCCTCGGGAAGTTGGCTTCTTGCTCCGAGTTCACCTAACCAGGATCAGAATCTACTCCAGAAACATTCTCCAGGGCTCCCTTCCAATAACCTTTGTATTTTGCATTTAGCCTGAATTTCCATTTTGGCTCTTTTGTATCAGATGCTGGTCCTTTGCTTTGCAGCCCTGTTACCTCTGCAGCTTCTGCTGTGATATTCTCTCTGTTCGCCTACTTGTTGATGGGGTGAATATCTGTAGCCTCATTAGTCTCTATCTCAGAATCTCTTAGGCAATTGTACGACTAAACCTGTCTATTATTTTGCTGGTCTGCTCTCAGTGAAAAAAGAGAGCTTGCTTGAAAATTAGATGAGTACTGTGTATAAATCTAATACCCAGAAACGTGAGGGTAAATGGTCAAGCTGCTACATTTTTCACCGTCTGTATGCGTGAGTATATTGACTTGAGTATATTTTGGGGCTGGGGGAAGATGTCCTTGAGTGGTGCACCATCCTCACCCTCTTCCAGCTCCAGACAGCACGTGGAATCCCTGAGAACATTCTAGCACACCCCAAAGCCTGACTCTAAATAAGCCTGACAGTCTTCCACAGGGGCAGGGGCCCCTTTGCTCTCAATTCCATTTTTTCTTCCAGGAAAGCCATTACCTCCCATATGGCACCATTAATACCGGGAGTCACAGAAACACAGCACTAATATTAGCTTTTAATGACAACATCACAAAAGCCAAAAGATGGGGATCAGACTCCATGAAGTTCTCTTTATGCCTTTTTCTTGCTCTATCTTTTGGGGAATGTTTCTATCATTGTTTAAATTTTCTTTCACTGCCTATTTTTGGATATGTGTCAGCTTGTCCATTTCTGTTGTTCACTCTCTATAGTTCATTCTCCATTTCATTTTTCTCTCGTATTAGTTTTTCTACCCTTCTTTCCCTTTTGTATAATGTAGAATTTTACCATTTACGTTTTTACTCTAGATAATGAATAGCTGGCCATTTCCAATTCTGTATATTCAATCTTCTTCTTCTCCTTCTTCTTTTTAAGGAGGGTGCAGCTCACAGTGGCCCATGCGGGGATCGAACCGGCAACCTTGGTGTTATTAGCACCACACTCCAACCAACTGAACTAACTAGCTACCCTGATCATCTTCTGTTCCCAATTCTAAAGGAAGATGACTGAGATCTTTTTATGTCTTTTTCTTTAAGACATAAATTACTTCTGAATCACTTGTTAGGTGGCTGAATTTTTTCCCCTCTGTGGGTCAGTATCTCTTGGAGACAAGTTTTCTTGACATAACTAAGCATTCTTTGACTAATGTTTCCAAAATGCTATGAAGATTCTATTTAGTCATCATTTCTGTATGTTCACATAGCCTTCTTTTGGCCATTTAAAAGGTTTTATTATTAACATCAAAATCATATATACTGCAGATACAGATAATAAAAATAACAGCTAACATTTATTGCGGACCAGGCAATCTTCCCAGGACTTCAGTCACCTCCTCTGAGCTTTGCTGACATGTCCCCTTCTCTTGCCACCCTATCTAAACTGTCAGCCTCCATGACCCTTCCGATCTCTTTTGCTTTATTTTTATCCTTAGTGTTCATCTCTGTCTAAAATACTGTATTTTCCATTATTTAGCTTCTTATTTCTCTCTCTCTAAAATATATGCTGCCTGAGGACATAGGTTTTTGTGTGCTTTGGTCATTGCTACACATCCTGGCACCTAGAACAGTGCTTGGCATATAGGAGGCCCTCAATAAATACTTAGTGAATGAATAAATGAACTCATTTAACTTTCACCACAACCTCATACTAATATATCTGCTGTTGTTATCCAATTATCAAGATGAGAAAACTGAGGCACAGGACAGTTATGGAATTTGCTAAGGTTATATAACGTATAATGGAAAAACTAGTTGGTACTCTAACCCCAGCAGCCTGGTTCTATAACCCTTGTTCTTGGCAACTAGCAATAGTCAGGGACTCGCTATCCACAATTTATTTTTTAAAGAATGAAAAATCTAAGGGAGAAAACTTACAGAAACAGTTGAAGCCCCTCTTCTAACCCTTCCCAGTTTTGATCTCTGTCAGCCCTGTCCTGAAGCTTATGTGTGTCCGTCCCGCCTTCGGGTGCATATTTTGCCATTTGGAACTGTCTCCCTGGTGGCTTCTGAGCCGCTGGTGAGAACAGTATGTGGAGGCAGAAAGGATCTGCATAATTGAAAATGCCCCAAGTCCATCTCTCAAGTAAAGTGTTGACTGCTTTTGTTCCTTTCGCTTTCCTATTATTTTTTTTTCCCCTTTTCTACTTACAGACACTCATTTTTCTAGCTGAAAATAGAAAACCTTATCAGATTGGAATAACAGTCCTTGCTGTAGTTTTTTTTTCCCCCAAAGACGGGATGAATTTGAGCCTCATCAGAAAACCATCTGCTGTGTACGCACAGACCTATTCAGAGCCAGAAAAAGAAAATGAAGGGGGGGGGAAAGCCCTGGCTTACTCATTTTAAAACAAAGAGCTGGGGCTCGCAAACTCTATGCCTTTGACAAAGGCTAACCACGGAGCAGCGTGCACTGACTGGGAACCCTGGACATGAGGAGTTCTGCATTGTGCATGGTGACCTTGCAGGACTTTGCTACCGAGAAAGAAAAGGGAAGAAGGTTCTAAGCCCTCCTAATCCATGCCAGGTCTCTATGGAAAGTGGCCATTGGATTTGGGGTCTGCTGCCCATATCATCACTGCCATCCCCTCTCCTGGTTATATTTAACTCATTCTTAGTCCTGTTGTGTCACACCTCACCAGTCTTGGTTCAGGAATCTCATGGAAAGATGCTGTGAGGTCTTGAAAGGACACTTCGTATAATCCACGGGACTACACTTGCTGCCAAGGCTCCATGTGCTCACGTGTGCTGTTGTAGGCGAGCAGATCCTAACCTAAGGGGCTGCCCACTCCTAGTTTCAGCTGAAATACTTCATTCTCTACCTTCCTCCAGTCACCACAGCAAAAAAATATATTGTAGCATGAAAGCCCAGGTCCAAGATCAAATGTCTCATATTCTTGAGAACATTTAAATACTAGTCTTCCCCACCCCACCCCATTTAATGTTCCATGTCGTTATTTTTCATAAAAGTCATATAGACTGGTTGTAAAACATTTAAGTAATCTATTAACATAAACATACAACTTAGGAAGCTAAAGACCTTTGTTAACAGTTGGATGTATAGTCTTCCAGATGCTTTCACCATTTGTATAGTATTCATTTATGTAAAACTGTATACTTTATAGCACTCTGTACTTCCCATAGCAATTACTCTCCCATTTCACCTCTGTTTATTCATTTAACATGTCTTTCCTGTCGGACTGTAATCTCCATGAGCACCGAGAGCCTGCCTGTCTTATTTGGCTGTTGTACCCCCAGGCTCTAGCACTGTGCTTGGCATGCTGTCAGCACTCAGTATAAACTTGCTAAACGAATGGTTCCCACTCTGGCCATCTGAAGTAGGCAGAACAGGTTCTAGAATGCCTTTTCACCCATAAGGCAACACGAGGGAACAGACGGAGAAATGATTCACGACTTGTTCATGGTCACAGCTATTAAATAGGGGAGCCGAGTCTCAAACCCAGCTCTTCTGATTCCAAATCAAGAGCGCTTTCCATCAAAGGGCATCTTCCCCTTCATAATGGCCAGAAATTCATGACTTAACTATCTCCAACCTACCTCGTGAAGTCTCCATTTCACACAGAAGGGAAATGCCTCCAGTTTTGACACTTTTGAATTTAGAAGTAAATATATTAGAGAGGAAAGACTACCCTTCATTTTTTCAGAAGATAAACCAGTGTTCAGGGAGTGACTTGTGAGGTTGCCGGATGAGTAAATTATGCAAACATGGAGTTCAGTTCTGCTTGCCATGCTAACAGAACCGTGAGCCTCTCTTAATCCGGGCTTGTTCCCACACCCCTGGGCTCATGGCTGCACACAGTTAGCTTCCAGGAGCTCAGGCAAGCTTGGGTCCCCATGGTGTCCGCTGGAGGTGAGGATCTAGCTATGCACCCTGCGGAGCAGTGAGGCGGCTCGGCCATCTGACTACAGAATGACATTTCTCTCCAAACAGCCAAGCCTGGCCGGGGGGAATCACGGAACTACAATTGGTCCAGAGATTCTCAGGCATGTAGCTCCTGGGAAGAGACCAATCTTCAAATGACTCTCTTTTATGGTATAATCCTTTTGTTTTTTTCTTTTGCCACCTTTACGTAGAACTTAGCTCCTTTATTTTCAGAAGGAACAATTTTCTGCAGGGAGGAATTGTACCAATCCTTCAACATTAAATGGCGACTTAAAGGACATTTGTCTTTCTCCCCTTGTTTTGATTTTGCTTTCAGCCATTTTCAGTTAGTAATTCTGACCTAGAATAGCTAAAGGCAGTCTTTTCAACACTCATCGCTTTAATCATAGAAAAAGATATCTTTCTTCACTCCCTTTTTCTTGTTTCCTTTCCTCCCTCCCTCCTGCTCTTCTTTTCTTCCTTCCTACATACAGCGTTTTTGAAAAATATTGTTTTGTAAAGTGCTTTGCTCATAGGAGACATTAATTCTATATATTTTTTCAAAAACAGTATGCAAAACTGACTTAATCAGATATTTTGAAAGTCCCAGTCATTAAAGCAATGAGATTAGACAGATCAAGGCTATAAAACTCCTAGTTCTGAGGATATATGGGAATTAAGTACATTAGAAAAGTAACATTTTTCAAATCAATAGAGAAAAGATGGACTATTCAATAAATGCTGGTGAAAAACACTGGCTAGCCATTTGGAAAAAGTAAGCCTGGATCCAAACCTCATTTTTTATGTCAAAATAAAATCCAGAAATAGCATCAAAAATGCATGTAAAAATTTAAATTATAAAAAATAGTAGAAAGTGACTGAAATTTTCATAATTTTGGAGTGGAGACACCTTTATAACATTAAAAAATTCAGAACAGAAAGGATTGGTAGATTTTGCAATATGAAAATTAAATCTTCGCACCAAAAAGACACATGTACTTAAAAGGCTGAATGATAAGGGAGAAATTAGGAAAATATATATGACCTGCATAAAGTTAATAGCCTCAATATACAAAATATTTTTATAAATCAATAAAATTTGGTTATCAATCCTTCTATCAGAGTAGTAGAATTTGAGACAATTTTTACTTTCTTCTTTACAGTTTTCTTTACTTTTGATTTGTTTTACAGTAAGTATTTTTAAAGCATTAAATCTGTTATCAGTTTGCAAAAAATATACTTTTAAAAAATGTGGATGGGCACTTTTTAAAAAAATACTTAAATCTAAAGCCTCAAATAACTTTTCCAAAATTGTCCAAAGATTCTGCTTTGTAATATTAAATCATTCCTCTTGGCCTTCAACATACAAGACAAAGAGCAACGTAAAAAAATAAGATACATAAGAAGTAGTAGGAAAAATTATAAGACAAAAGAATTTCACTATGAAATGGCAGACCCACTTTGAGGCCATTGGTTCTTTCAAAACCTGATCTGAATCTAAATCTTTGGATTAAAATTTGGCCTTTTTTTCTTCTGGATAAGAGTCCATTGAACAAAGGCTCTTTTACCCCTCAAATAGTTACTTTTAGTGCTAAGGTCTTTTCTTCTTAATACAGGGTGGTTTTTCTCTTCTCTCCTTTTTTTCCCCCCTGACATCTAAGTTGTACCATTAAATAAAATGTTCGATTTAAATTTCAATTTTACTGAAGCTGCAGGTAGAATTAAAGGGATCATACAGATGAGTGATTTCACTGAATGCCACTTTACATAAGTAAAGCTGCAAAAATCTACAGAGCCTCTAAAAATTCTTGTGAAGGAGAAAAGGGAGAAAAACGTGTATTTAAGGAGCACCAACAGTTGTGTCAAGCCCTTGTTGGACTGCTTTTTTCACGTCACCTCACTTAATCCTGAGACCCAACGGTGACGTCAGCATTCTCATTCCCATTTCATACATGAGAGAACAGGCTCTGGGACATTTCACGATTTGCTGGAAATCACACCCATCTGATTCAAGCACCCTTGCATGACCTTTTCCCTTCCCCCATGAACTTTCTCCAGCGTATGTATCTTTTATTGTAAGAATTGAATCAGCCAGTGTTCCCTACGTGGTCCTGGAAGGCCTTGGATGGCGTCCCCAGTGGCCTCCAGACCACAGACGCTTCCCCTCGGCTGCTTTGGGCCATCCACGTCCCCGTCTCATTCTCAGGCTCACTGTGAGGAGTGTCCCGTCACTGCTGCCCATGCCGAGTCCAGGGTGGGCAGCTTTTGCCTCAGCCAAGGCTTCTGGAGTCCGGGCTTCCCTCACTGCAAAATCCGACCAGCAGAAGCTGCTGGCTTCAGTGACACTGGTGTGTTATGTTTTGGTTCTTTAAGAAAAGGGCTTCGCACAGTGCCTGGTACCACCTCAGTGCTTCCTAAATGTGAGCTGCTGCTATTGTTCCCCACCCCCACCCCCACTCTGGGTTGCAGCCCCTCTGCCTAGTCTCTGAGGCCCACCTGATGTCAGACCTCAAAATCCCCCATTCCTGCTGATGAGGCCATGGTGTCGGAACCAAACTTGTGTGCTTGACCTTTGGGACCTATACTCCCCAGGCAGCTCCTAAGTCCTGGCAGGGCCACTCTCTCCCTGGACATGTGGACATTCCGGGCTCACCTGGATACGAGGATGACCCCAATTTAGAAACAAGCCTACGCTGTGGATAGACTCTGGTCTCCCCTAGAACCTGAAATAGCACAGGGCTGATAGTTCATGGATTCGGTGTTGAATTAACTCTTTCCCTTCCGATAGTTGTGCCAGAAACTTGTTCCAGCAACAGCGGTTGGCTGGTGAGTGACATCACCAAGGGGGGTGTCAGCTGCCAGTGGGGGCCCCTTCTATCTCTGCACACCAAAACTCCCAGCATGGCTGTCCTCCTGGGGCAAAACAGAGCTGCTGCAAGGCACCCCCTCCCCAGCTCTTTCTCGCCTCCCTCACCCCCATCCACTTTCCTCAACTTCTCTAGCAGTCGCTACGTGATAGATATGAAGGGCTCACACTCCCATGACTAGAAGGACGGGTAATTCAGACAAACTCGTTCCACATCTGTTACTGGCCAGGACTCTAAGAGAGAGAGAGGGCCCAGCCACAAGTGCTCAGTGTTTCCCGCCAAGCCCCCGCCTCACTGGATTACTGTGTTTCCGTAACACACCAGCGTTCTTTCGTTTCCAAATGATTGCTCACGCTGTTCCCTCTGCGTGAAATGCCTTCCCCCATCTCTGTCCTTGGAAACCCTTAACATCTCTCCACAGTTTCTGGACACCCACCCACCATGATGAGCTGCTCAACCCCCTTTGTCAGCAATAATACGCTCCTTCATGTGTGCATGAGACCCCATAGGTTTCCATCTAATCGGTTTCCTTACGCTTTTGCATTTTATACATTTGAAAATATTATTCTGAGAAGAGGTCCATCCTTTCCCGGTGCTCAGAGGCACCAGAAAGGGTACGATTCCTTCATCTAGGTTGTGTTCAGGGACTCGGAAGGTAGAAACCATGCCCCCGCGTCCAACACCGCCCAGCACACAGGAGGTTCTCCATGCCTGTTTATTTTTTTTGAACTGGACCGGTGTGGGTGACATTCCTCCCAACCAGTTGTGGCAGTGAGTCCCCAGGCAGCATGTGCTGCTCTGGGAGGCAGCACGTCTGGTATCAGCACCCAAGGTCACTCTGGTGTCACATGTGCTGCTCGACTGCTCTGCTGACCCGGCCCCACACTGGCCTGGGATCCAGCCGTGAGCGGTACACAGCTTCTCAAGGTCACCCAGAGGCTCCGCCTTAGGGCTTAGTGTCTCAAGTACTAAGCACAGTTTCAGCAGAATTTCCTTTTGGCTAATTTGTCTTCTTTAGTGTCCGAGGAGGAAAATCAGACTTGTTATCCTGCCCTGAATAAAAATAAAATTCAATCTGGAGAAGCAGAAGAAAGCCGGTGGTGTCTGCTCAGCTATGCAAGCCTGCTTTTCACTAAAACTGATTGATAGTTACATGAGCACACAAAAATGATAGAACTTTTTATGTCCCTAGAAAGTCCTCATTACACATTTTACCCCTCCTTGTGGATTTTCAGTAGTGAATGGTAGCCAGGGATGTTCTAGGAAAACCACAGAGATCTGACTAATGAAATGCAAGAAGACAGGGCTGAGGAGGTGAGGGGAGGGGGGCAGCTGTCTTTGAATATCTGCAGCATTTCAGACCCTGCATTAGGCATGTTACAAGCCTTTGCTCGCTTATCCTCATAGCAACCCTCTGGGCTAAATAAATTGATTGTCACTTAGGAGTGGGGACGCTATGGTTCAGAGAGGGTAATAAACTTGTCCAAGGCCACACAGCTAGTGAGGAGCAGGGCCAGGTTTGACTCAGCTTCACAAAGCCTGTGCACTTCCCAATCTGTTAGGCAGCCCAGGGTGAGCAAGGGCAGCTTTGAGCTTGACCTGGATCTCTGGAGTGACAGATGTTTGGGTCTGTCTGGTCGTCCATGGTCCCTGGTGCTCCCTGACCCAGCGCAGTCCTTGCCGAAAGGGTGAAAGAAACACCCACTGCTCTGCTGACAGTAAACCAAGCAACAGGCGATGTAAATGCCAAGAAACCCCAGAGCAGGTGGCAGCACCCAGCCAACCTCCCCCAGAATCACGAAGGACAGAACCCTGGCTTTCCTGAAACCCCCAGGTTCCTGGCTGGCTTTGCTTCTTGCTGCTGCTGTCCTTCCAGCCACCATCTTTCCTATTCTCTCCTTTAAACATTTTCGCAGTGGCTATCTCTTCTTTCCTTGTCAATCTGCTCCAGCAGACTTCCTAGACAAATTCTCCCCGACTATGATAAGGCCTAGAGATAAGGCCAAAAAGTCTTACGCATAAGAAGTGAATTTATAACTGTGACATCTTTGGAGGCGATGGGTTAGGTAATTTGAGAGAAAGTACTAGAATAGAGGGAGGGAAAGAAGGCTTCCCTCTGAAGCCCCTGCAATTACCCTTGGTAGGCAGTTGACAGCAGTAAAATTAGTCCTTTCCAAGGCAGTGTCCAGATGGGAATCCTGGACTTGGTTCTCTAACCACTGGACCAGTCCTCCCTGAAACTTTTTCCTGTTTCCTTTAAAATTCCCTGCAGGATTTGCATGGAGCCATTATTTTCCCCTTTGTTTCTGATCTTCATCTCTTTGCAATGATGCCTCTTCTTTAGCTGCCAATTTGGCTGTTAATTTATCTGCAATTTTGTCACGTTGCCAAGATAAAAGGGGACGCTTGATGAGTTGGTGCTGGACTGTAACTATTGTATCTCCGACAGGCTCAGCTTCCAGGTAGGCCAGAAACTTCAGGTAAGACAGAGGCCAAAACCCAGTCCCGCCCTTGGAGCTTTCAGTCTGGTAGGAGCATGTGATGACTAAAATATATCTACATATTTTTGGTACCTGGACGTGGAGTAGTGCTGCCATAATGAAAACCTAACAGGGGAGAACGGTTTTGGAACTGGGCCTGTTGAGAAAAATAAATAAGTGGATACAAAGGTTGGATGGATGAAAATAGATTTAAACAAAGGGGAAAAAAAAAAAAGAACATGGCATGTTCTGGGAACTGAAATTATTTTGGAATTACTAGAGCAGCGGGGCCATTTTGATGGGCGTTGCAGGACCTTTCTCCGTTCCACAAGTCTTTATTGGCTACTTTGTTCCTGCTACTATGCCACTAGCTGAGGATGTGGGGATAGGGAGGCCACACACAGTCCCTGATGCTGGGACGGGGAGCTGGCTGGAAGCTGCACACAGAAGCTCTCTGTCTTCCTCCTTCACCATCCGAGTGTCGCAGAGTCTCCACCTCAGCTCTTTCTGTCACTCTACCTCCTGAAACCTGAGTTTCAGCTCCATTTGTGGCGCTGAGGCCCCAGGAGACGAGACCTGCAGATCACTTCTGGGTGGATGACCACGCTTCTGTTGTGCTCACTGGGGTCTGCAGGCTGTGGTAAACAGCTCCATTAATGGGAGAGTGCAGAGGTCTCATGGGGAAAGAGAAAGAGGAGTCAGGAGTGAAGGAATATGTGTGATTCCACTTTCTGGTGGGTAATGTCATTACTATGCCCTGACTCCCCTTGAAATCTTTGGCATATTATCTATGAATCTATATATAACATCTATTTATCATGAATAGAACATCTATTATATTAACAAATATATTAATAATATGTTCCTTGCTATTATATAACAGTACATTATTATAACATCTATTTATCATTAATAACTATTTATTGAGCACCTCATCGCAGTAGCTGGCTTTGTTTGAGGGGTAGGGGTGGCAGAGCGCAATAAAGTACTAACCACAGCATCAAGATGGATGTGGGGCAATGGTCGAGGCCTTCCGTGAGGGCACCCCCACATCTGAGGGTACCCCCACTCATCCCATGAATATTTATTGAGCACCTCATATGTGCTAGGTGCTGCTGTAACTACTGGGGATGCAGGAAGGAGGCAGAAAGCCCCGCCCCCTGGAGCTTGCCTTCTCGTGGTGGGTCTGTCACTGGCCGCCTCTTGGTGTCCCACCTCAAATGCGACATACCCAGCACTGAACCCATATTCGTACATCCACCCATCTTGCCTCTTTTATATTTTTCATCGCAGTGTGACACCTGCGTTCCATGTCTTCGCAAAGAGCACGCTCCTCATGCAGTTGCTTAAGACAGAAATCTGGAGCCATAGCTCACTGTTCCTCATGATTAACTGGGCCCATCTGAGCTGCCGAACACCATCTATCAGACAAACACTAACTGGTGCTTGACAGGCTTGTGTTCTCCACTGCGATCTCTATCATCGCACCTGGCACAGAGGGAAGCTCAGCAAATGTGTACCCAATAGAAGAAGGAGGAAACTGTAATAAAGTCAGCAACGATAAAGTGGATTCCCCCAGACCGTGGACACCCTTCCGTTAGGATCCTGCTCCTCCTGTCCTCTTCACCCGCTTTTCCTAAGGCACTGGCTCTGGGCAGTGAAGGACGGCTTTCGCTGTCTATCTCAGCTGCCATTTGGCAGCTTCAAATCGCATCGCTGTCCCTGCCCCCAAATTGTTACATGCAAGCCTCTCAAAATCCATGCTGAATTTCTGTCTTGGCCTGGGAGCACCCTCACTCTGGTGGGGGGACCTGGCCTGCAATTTCCATTCAGCATCCCGCCCTCCCCCAGCACAAATGCATTTTGCAAGCAGCCTCCTCCATGATTGCTCTCCCCTCCCTCCACCAGGTGTACAGGGCTCTGATACCAGGGACAGCTTCCTCACGTATGTTGCATGCATGCATGCATGCATTCATTCATTCTACACCTTGCCTTGCTCTGGAAAGGGTTTCTGCAGCTTACAAAGATATAAGAAAACAGCAAGCATTAACAGGGCCACTACAGTCAGTTGTGCAAGGTATTCCCTGCACAAGAGCGCACAGCAAGGGGGAAAACCGGGGTGCTGAAACTCAGCAAGCCGAGCAGCCGGCACAGGCTACACACCTGCCTAAAGGGGGCTTCTTTCCCTAGTTTGCACAAAGTCTTCCTTGGGTCAGGGCGAGAATTAAAAGCAGAATGAAAGAAAAAGGAAACAAGACCACAGACAAAGGGTCATTAAGCCAGGCCATGAAGATGTGAAAGACGTGTGTCCAAATCCTTGCTCAAGTGTGTCCCCCAGGAAAAGGAGAGCCATAAGTGGCCTCCAAGACACATCCAAGGGCTAAAACAAAGAGAAAGGGTAACCCGTGTCGCTCTATGGGAAAGCTAAGAAGGGTTTCCAAGAACACCTACCACGCTGCTTTGCACCATGGCTGCCGTCGGCCTCATTTATAGCTACCCCGTCGATGGAGAGAATCGTCAGTTACAGCGAATGCTTAGGAAGGTAAAAGCAGCACCTTCTCCTCCTCCCACATTGAAAAGTCAGGATCACTAGCTCATGTGAACATATTTACACTGGCAAATGCCTGTGGCTGGGCACCGGCCCTATCCTACCAGCACACCTCCCAGGTAAGCGTGGGACCAGGCTGTCCTCTTGGCGAATTTCCTCTGCACAGTCCTGTTTCTGACTCTGATCCGAGTTCTGAGAGAACAGGAAGTGGATCCTGTAAGGCTACAAGACTCTCACAGCTGAAAAATAAAGCTCAGTAGCAGTCCCTAACCCTCCCAGGCCTGGTCCCTACTTCCTGGCTTCCCTATACTTGGCAAAACAATTAAAAAGCGCTTTCACTTTAGGATCGAAGAATCAATACTGGAACATGCATCTCATCTCAGCTGCCTGACATTTTATTGACAGGCTGGTAAGTCAGAGCTATTCAAGAATGTAACTCACCCGTGGGAATAGGCAAGAACTGTAACCTCTGCTTACTGGCCCAAGGGGCTCAGATTAAGAATTTTATCACTCTTTTGCTTTGTTTAGTATGTGTAATACCTGGGGACAGCTATTACAATTAACCAAATGACAGTTTTTACCTCAGGCCCACATTTCGTTAAGACCCATGGGCACAAGATTATATTTTAAAATGCAATCAACAAAAATGACATAATCTACCATTAACTCAGCAGGTGTTTCAGAAAGGTAACACAGTCTTTCACCTGCCACCCCACCTTGGAATGTGTCTGGCTTTGTGGGTAAGCTGCCTCCTCCCCTTCCTCCTCCCCCCTCCCCCAGAGAACTGGGGATTAGGGAGTTTCTCACACAGTACACCTTCCTGGAGCCAGTCCCATGATCTCTGCCTGCAACTTCTGGGGGTCTGCAGGCCAGCCTGCAGCTCCCGCCTGTGTGCTGGCCCCCTGCCAGCTCTCAAAAGCCCGAGGCCACCTCTGCCTTTACAGTAGCTTTTTCATTTCTTTCCTGGATTCTTGCAACATCTCTGAGTTTGTTCATTTATAAAATGAGGCTAATCCTCCCTACCCCATACAATGCTTTTGAGGGTTTTTTGAGATAACCTATGCCAAGCACTTACTTGAAGCTCCCAGCACATTAACAGATCCTCAATAAATTATAATCATTTTGTAATTTAATCGGTATCAGGAAAAACAAAAGGGTAGAAGGTGGAGGTTACAAGTCTAGACCTCTCCTTGGTGTCCCTTGCCTGGGGTAACTAGGATCCCAGAAGCCAAGGCAGAAAGTGGGCCTCTTCCTGCTGGGTGCCCGCTGCACTTGGGTTAGGGCCCGTGTACGCAGCACTTGCAATGAAGGCTGCTTTGAAGTCACCTCACTGTGGGGCTAGAGGCTGAACCCGGCCTGGAGAAAGGTGCCCGGTTCTTGACCTGAAGAAGCAGGTCAGTCTCCTGGAATAGTATATCTTCATCAATAATGAAAGGCTTTTTATACTGATAGGGCATAAGACGCACAGCCACTTTTTTCTTTTCCTCGGCTCCAGAGAGAGAGGAAGCAACCTTTCAGAATGCAATTGGACAGCAACACAAACAAAAACATGAAGCAGAATAGTCCAGCTCCTGTCCAAGCCCTCATGCTGTGTCACATAGCAGGGAGAGAAACCTAAGCTGTCGGGCTTACTTAGAGGAGGAGAAACAATTCAAGCACCATGTGCAAAAGGAAACAGAGAACACTGCACATCAAATGTTCAGGGGGTGACTCTGTATATTACCTCTGAAAATTGAGTTAGAAAAGCTTCATTAAGGCCTGTGAGTCAGAATAGGCTCTCAATTTGCAAACCTAAACAAAAGTGAAAATTGGAAGAGAAGTCATTCCCCTCAGTGGATCTCAAGCCCCAGTCCCAAGCCAAACCTAAATGTGAACTGTCATTGTCACTGGTGAGATAATCCCTGAGTGAATTTTGTCCCCATCCTCTGCCCATAATTAGTTTTATAAGAATCAGGGCTCCAGCCAGAGGGAGACATGAGAAGCTGAGCATGAAAAAGACTTGGTACAAATGCTCCTGCAACCAGCAGGTCTCTTCCCATCACAAGTGACCGAAACCCAGTTCAGAGAAGTGTAAGCAGACCAAGAGATTTATTGGCTCCCGTGAAGACGATTCAGGACTGAAACACTGTCTTTAAGGTTCCCTTTAGCTTTCTATCTCTCAGCTCTGTTTCTCTTTGCATGTTGCCTTCATTTTCTCCAGATGAGATTTCCTCTGTGCCTCTGTACACTGGAGAAGATGGCTACATGCAGCTCCAAAATTATCTAGAGGGCTTCTAATCCAAAAGGAGGGCAGACCTGTTCTCCTCAGGCTTCCAGCAATGCCTGAAGCAACTTCTGATTGGCTGTGCTTGAGTCATGTGCCCAACTCTGTGCCAATCATTGTGTCAAGGGCGAGAGGGCTACTCGCATGGGCCAGACTGAGGACAGGTACTCTCCCTGTGTTGGGGAGGTGAGGTCAGCCCCACCCGAACCACATGGAATGGAGTCCCCAAAGGAAAGTGTGGTTT
Source organism: Rhinolophus sinicus (assembly GCF_036562045.2). NCBI lineage: Eukaryota > Metazoa > Chordata > Mammalia > Chiroptera > Rhinolophidae > Rhinolophus > Rhinolophus sinicus. The sequence goes on along the minus strand of NC_133763.1, from coordinate 44,395,292 downwards.
TATTTCCAAGCAAAGCATGAGGAAAGCTGGGCAGACAAAAGTAACACAAGTCCTTTACTTCTGGGCAGTTGGAGAGCTCTATTTTGGAGTGAGGCAAATTGATCACAATAGATCCTCTCTCTGCTAGAATAAATTCTAGATATTCAGAAAGAGGGCAAATCTACGGGCCTTAAATTGGAGTCCTTGAAGAGTGCTGAACCCTCTTCCCATACCCACTACTTGTAAGTACTGGGACCCAAAGTGACTGCAGTGTTGAGGGGAGGGGCTTCTGTGCCACTCAGGGGCAGCTTGCAGGTAACCTGGGCGGTCTCTTCCTAGCATCCATGAAGAAACAAATTAAGGCAGCAAGCCTAGAGAGCCTGCCTTCCTGGCCTGACTTCCTGACCAGCTTCTTCCTCTGCTTTGTTTGCTGTGCCCCAGAAGTGAATTCCCAGCTCCTGAGGCTGCTCTCCTCCTTGTCCGTTGGGCATTGTCTGTGTTTACTAAACAGGCTGTACATTCCTTCCATTCCCCAGCACAGGCCCCCGGCATCAAGGAGGTCCTTGATAAATGTTTACCGAGGCCCCTTTCCAGCAGGTAAAAGTACATACTCTGGGAAGAATTAGAGGGAAATAACCTGGCCTCCCCATTGTTAGTGTATCCTTAAACTGGTGAGAGCTCCTTATAGGACCTGGATGAGGTGTTCCAGAAAACACACACATGGAAACAGAGATGACACCCATAGCCCAGACACACCTGTTTTCCCCTGAGTTAGTGAAACTGAGGATCCTTATGACTTTGATTAAATTCAGCTTTAAATCCTCACTCTAGAAATCATCTGTGTGTGTGTGTATATATGTATATATATAATATATATATATATATATATATATATATATATATATATATATATATATATATATATATATATATATATATATATATATATATATATATATATTTATTTATCCCTCAGAGACCTAGCTTATCCCCAGATAATCAACAACCCCAGGCAGCAGAAGACAGTAGCTTGGACCTAATAATTATAAGCTCAGATCTCTGACAGGCTAAAGATAACATCTTGACCTAAGTTATGTTTCAGCTTCGAAGCCCTAAGGTGGAACAACTCCCTGGCTATTTTCCCATGAAACCTGACAGAAGGAAACTGAAACAAACCTCAGAACTGTCCTCAAGAGCTGAAGAAACTATTTGTTACCCTTACCTCAATCCTGACAACCCGGAACCCCCAACCCACAGTGTCTTGTGACTTTGCCCTATGTAATCTGTGAACTACATGCCATGGGGGAGTTCAGGCTTTTGGGCATTAGCTCCACATTCTGCTGGTTGGCGCCATTCATAATAAAAATAGCCAATATTGCTCCACTGTAATTCTCGGTGTTTACTGTTTGGCTCTGCTCGTGCCAGTTGGACGAACTCTAACTGTTGGATGAACTCTTTCTGTTCGATAACATTAGTAGCTAGCTGTTAAGTATTGACAACTCCTTCCCTACAAAAAAGCATTCCAAACCCAAAGTGAACACAGCTCATTTATTTGCTGAACAAGACTGGAGGCAGCATAGCCTCAGAAGATTCTGTCCCCACAGTAGCAGGGAATCAGCTCAAGAGTTTAGGCAATGTCCCCTAATCCCTCTTGTTGTCATGATGCTACAATGGGAAACGTTCAGCAAGGTGTTTCCTATTGCGTTCTAAACACCCATCCTGAGCAGTCCTGGGTGATCCTAGAAAAATATTTATATTGTGCTGTTTCGGGCTGAATTATGTCCACCCCAAATCCATATGTTGACGTTCTAAACCCCAGTTCTTCAGAGTGTGACTGTATTTGGAGATAGGGTCTCTAAAGCGGTAATGAAGTTAAAACAAGGTCATTAGGGTGGGCCCTCATCCAACATGACTGGTGTCCTTCTAAGAGGAGATGTGGACACAGCCACGCAGAAGGAAGACACATGAAGACACACCGAGAGAAGGTGGCAATGTATAAGCCAAGAAGAGAAGAAATCAGTGCTTCACCTGACACCTTATTCTCAAACGTATAGCCTCCAGAATTATGAGAAAATAAATGTCTGCTGTTTAAGCCACTAATGTATGGAGTCTTGTTATGGCAACCCTAGCAAACTAAGACATATGCTTTACAATTTACAAAGCTTTTTTTTCATACTTGAGTTCACTTCATTTTCACAACAATCCAGCTGAGGAGAGAGTATTACCCGCATTTTATCGATGAGGAAACTAAGACTAAAGAGCTATTAGCCTGAAGTCACGCTGCTCGTTGAGTGGCAGAGCTGAGGCTTGAATCCAGACTGACTCCAGATCCCATGTTCATTCCAATCTATTTGCTTCCTCTTTGCAAAGTGCCCAGTGCCATTGTTGTCATTTGTTTTCTGCCCATCAGCCATTTAGAGGCAGGTTACAATCGGTCTCCTTAATCTGGAGAATGGCTGAGTGATTCGCTGGTGGGCAGGAATGGTATGAAAGTGGCTCCTGAAATTCTGGGTCATTGTAAGCAATGATTTCTTATATCTCCTGTTAACTCAGCCAAATCCAGAGTCCACAGCTTTCAGGCTGTGGCTCTGTCCCTGGAGCAGAAAAAGAGCCGGCCCCACCTCCAAGGCCAGCTTCCAGCGAGCCTGCAGCAGGCGGTCAGTAATTCAAGCGCTGAGCACCTCAAGGCTCACACCTGGTTTACATGCCTCAGTGCAGGGGAGGTATTGCCTTGGCCCTTAAGGATCTGTTTTCATCAGTCACCACCTACTGGGAGGAGAATTAAACAGGGAACCCGGTTCAATTGGGATTTGCTCTCAGCTTAAAATAGTCATGTCTTTTCCGGAAAATATTGATTGAAAAGTTGATATCAAAACAAGCAAAGAAACCAGACTAGTAAATTCCAGTGGTTTGGGTTCTTTGTCCTTTTGGGGGGTGGGGTGCAAATACATGATAGGATAGTGAGCAAGATTTTTAAATGATTTTCTTATTTAGGGCACAAACAGCAGGAATTGACATCAGGGCACATTTTTTTTTTTAAAGGGAAAATTGAACCCACAATCCTCTCACCCCATTTTTTTTCTCTTTTGGTGTTCCTTTCCTTTCTTGCCCAGATGCACATACAATGTTTACAGTTATACTCAAGGCAAAGATGAAATTTTATATTTTCATTTAACATCATAATATAAGCATTTTTCCAAGTCACCACATAATCTTCACGATTATATTTTTTTTAATGGCCACATAATATCCCTTGAAGTGAGAGAACCATCATTTCCACCACTATTATTTCCTTAGTCATTTAGGTTGTTTCTAATTTTTCGCTTCAAGTGACACATCCCCGTGCAGACTGCAGAAACGCAGCAGATTCTTGATTTAGCTGGAACTTTTCTGGTATCAAGCAGTGGCCTCCGCTTACAGGTGAGTACCCAGGAGTCGCCCTGCAGCCATGGTCACTGATGGAGCAGTCACCGTGGAGGAAAGACTGAGCAGGGAGGACACCCTGGAAGCCAGAGCTGGAGACAGAGATCATCCATTTTCCCACCCACCCTTTCCTGCCTCTCAGGGACCCCTGGCAGTTACTCAGCTGGCTCTGAGGTGGGAAGTAGCCTGTGAGCACAGAGAGTAAATGACAGAGGGTCCCGATTTAGCCCCTGCAAGAAGAAGAACCAACAACAAGCTACCTGGGAAGGCTCTGTACCTTCAATAATTCCTTCACCTCTGGGAGCTGTCTTTAGAGGACTAACACCCAGGATCCTTGCAGAGACCTAACCACTAACCCCAGGAGCTCGAGCCACAGAAACGTGGTTGTGATTTGCTCATTTAGTCAAGCTCTCTGACCTGATCCTGCCATATTTTCTGCTCCCCTGCAATTTCTGCCTGAGGGGACAGAAGTTCCAATCCAAACACAGCCTGGACACAGTCCCCTGGGGCCAGAAATCCCTTCTGGCTCTTGGGACATCTCAGGCTGGAGCTTCTTGCCTGACCCCTGTGGGAATAGCACCCTGTAGATGAGAACTGCTGACAGCTTTGGGAAATGACAAGCAGGAAGGCAGAGGATGTTCCCGTTGCTTGTAAAGTCAGCTCCATTGGGAGACCATTCAAAAGGCAAGAATGCTAATGCAATCACTCCAGGCCAAGTTAATTTATTGCCTCCTGCTTGCAGCATTGGTCCCGCCCCCTTAGAGTGAGTTGAGTTTGGGAGTCTGGTGGCTGGGGCAGAATCCTATGGAATCTTCTCCATCATCCTCTTCATGGTCAATGTCAAGGTCACTCAGGGCTTGCCTTGACTAGTAATAATAGAAGAATCTGACACTGACAGGGTATTTATTGGTAGGTACTACACTAAATGCTTTACATAAAACTATCTCAAATAATTCTCACAACAACCCTATGAGGAAAGGATTATTATGATCCCTAGTCTATCGATGAGGAAACTAAGGCTCAGAAAGGTCAAGTCTCAGAGCAGGTGAGTGGCACTAGTTCAGACTCAGATTCAGGCAGACTGACTTGAGGGCATAGGCTCCCTGCTAGGGACACCTCCAGCCTGGCCACACCAAAGTAATAAGAATAATAACTGAACCCTTACCAGAGACTTTGCTAAGGCCTTTGCTTGCCTTCCTTTAACTCTTGAATGAGGAAACAGAATCAGAGAGGTTAATGCACTTCCCCAAAGTCACACAGTAAGTGAATATGGCAGAGGCTATTTTTCTCTTAAATCCAATGTCTTCTTCTTATAGAATAACAGACTCCCATTATTAGCTGAACATGTGGCCTTCTAGAATTAAGACTCCATTCGCCCGACGTTGTTGAAGCTGGGTGTGTCCATGTGACTAAACTGTGGGTAATAAAATGTAAGCAAAAATGGTATGTGCGACTTCCTGGACCTGTCAGCCTTCTCCCCTTTCCTCCTTCCTGCTGGTGGAATGCCGATATAAGAGCTGGAGCTGGAGGAGTGCCGGCCTGACCTATGGCATAACCAAGGCCACAAACAGAGCCACAAGGGAGAAGGGGCCTGGGTCCCCAAGGACTCCATGGAACCAAGTCAACTCAGTAATCCTAAGGTGACCACCTCTAAACTTTTACAAGAAAGAGAAATAAACATCTAACTTGTTTCATCCACTGTTATTTTGGGCTTCCTGCCCTTTATAGCCAACCCTAATCCTAATTAACATAGTGGTAGAGCTGGAATTCAAACCAGTTTGACCTCGAGGACACACTTAGCCACCTTGACATGCTATTTCTACTGTAAAAACTCTGTGCTCACATTGGTTCATCGTAATTGTTACCAATATCTTCCACTCCTTTCGTTTGGAGAGTCATCCAATAAATATTGGCTGTCAAGTGCCAGGCTCTGTGCTGGGGAAAAAGACCAAGACTATAAATACGAACAGGCCTTGGTTAATGCCCTCAAGGAGTTGGCAGTCCATCTTGGAAGACAGATGGCTAAGCAAACCAATAAAGTACAGTGCAATGAGTGCCATAATAGAGACATGAGCCAAATGCTGTGAGAGCACTAAGGAGGAGTGAGTCACTCCCTGAGGGTCAGGGAAGCTTGCAGCGGGGGGTAGCAGATCATGTGGACAGGCTAAGTGGCTGCAAGAAAGTGTAAAGTGCACTTGGGTCTCATACACTAGTACATTTAAACCACTGGCCTCCAGTGACCACTTTTGGTCTAGAAATGGAGCCCATGGTCCTAATTCTGGAATTTTAGACTCGTATCTCCGGCACTGTAGACCACCCCTAGTCCCTTTGGGAACCCAGAGGATTTCTGCTTGCTGGGCCCAAGACCATGAAGGAAAATGTATGTGGGATCCCTAAAGCCAGCCCCCCCTCAGTACAAGAAAGAAAATGGAAGCAGGAAACCGGAAGGGGCCCCCCTCCCACCCCCATGATAGGGCTGGATAAATAAAGATTCTCAGCATAGCTGTGAAAGTCAGGGTAAATTCTGTCCATAATTATTCTGCACTTGGAAATGGTGTTTCCAATGTGACCTTTTTACCTGCAATTCTAACGGTGAAGCTGCTGTCACTGCGAATAAAGCCGGGACCAGGCTCTCCCTGATTGGAGACAATTAGAATTACCCGGAGATGGCAACTGGGGCAGCCTCACTGCTAATGAGGGCAGCTGTGTTGGGTTGGCTTATTTGCTCAGCCATTGAGGACATGGGAAAGCTTATCCCACCACGTGGTCCCCCTCCCTCCCCCACCACTGCCCCCATACCTCTACTAATCTACAGGCGCCAGCTTGAAATCAAAGCAATGAGATCTACTGGGGGGAAGAATATTTCCTGGATGATAAGGCCAAGCAAAATTGTCCCTCACTCTATATATTATGCAACTACTATGTCCCAGGAGTGGTGCCAGGGGCAGCACGTAATCATGAATAAGACAGACAGAGCAATTTTACTGTGAGAGGAATGAAGCTTAAGCATTAGAGCTCCCCATTGGCACAAGTTCTGCAAAGGGCCCAGAAATGTGCTCACACGGCCACATGCCTTTGTAAACTTCTTTTTTGTGAAGTTTCTTTCCACTCAGACTCTGTCACACTTCCCCTAGGGTAGGGTGGCACTGAAGTGACCACAGGCATTTATGGAATCTGGCTAAGGGGAAGTTAAGTTGGGGGTACAATTGGGTTTGCGTTTTGTGGGATATACGTAAGTGGTTCGCAGTCACTTTTGGGTATAATGTTTTTGCTAGCCATGTCGGTGTGGAAATGACTTCCAGGAATCTTCCTACTGCCTGTGGTGCCAACTCACCTGGCATCACGACACTAAGGAGTGGGGAGGGCCAAAGATCCTATCAGCTTTGAGAGTGTCCTATGGAACCTGGTGCTGGAAGTACATGGTTAGTGGAGGAGAAACAAGACTTGGATTATATAAAGCCAAAAGCTAGCCTATGGGAAATTCTTTCCGTCACCAGATGTGTAAAATTTTAAGTGCAGGATTCAGTTTCCACAGATACTGGTATATACTAGGACTATTCAGTAATACAGTGATACCACTCAATGCTGTCCTGTTTTCTCTTTTCTGGTGGGGATTACGCCAAATATGGCACAGGATTTAACAGACAGAATTCCTATGTTTGCAGAGTACAAATTCTATCAGTCCCACAAACAGCACATAAGTTTGGTTGTGAAGTCGCATGTTTTATGCATCCCAACCATCAATAATAAATATGTTTTATGCCTGAGGAAAGACTTAATTCTCTTTCCTTTCTCTACATAGAAAATATTACAAAACTGTCATATAAAGAGGTGATAAAAGAATATTCAGTCAAAAAATGCAGAGGAAGAAAGTGTTACAGCAGTGTGCTAGGCAATTAATAAAACCGTTATACTATCTTTTTGTGTTTTGTGGTATTTTTCAGCTTTAAAAGTTTCACAATTTGCTGTCATTCCTTTTTTCAATCTAAATAAAGGTCCACTTTCAATACCTAATTTTTTGGTAATTTTGTATTTTCCTTAAACAAGGCCCCCCAAAATCTCTAAAATTCAGGTCCCACAAAACCTAGGTTCACCCCTGGAGCATACAGTCCTTCATTCCTTGTCATGGTCTCATGGGAGCACCCGATTGCCTCCCTCTCCTCACCACATACGTGATCAGTGCCCACTGCATACCAGGTCCTCAGCCAGAAGTGGGCACACAGTGGTGTACGGAGCATATCTGGCACCTTCCCATGTAGAGAGGAGGACACAGACATCAAAGAAACCAAATCCTACAGGATGCCATGGGAGAGAATAGAGGGGAAACTTCTTGCAGGAAATATTTCAACTGAGACCCAAAGGGTAAGAGTTAACCAGATGAAAAGTAAAAGGAAGAACAAGCCAAGCAGAAAGAACAGCATGAGTGAAGGCCCTGAGGTGGTAAGGGTTTGGTGCATTACAGGTATTCAGTAAATACCTACTGAGTTAATTTAAAAAAAATAAATAGTATGATTTGGGCAGAGCCAGGGTGCTTTGGGAGCAGATAGGAGAGGCTCTGAACCCTTACCAAGGGCAGGCAGCAATGAAGGAATGAGGAATAAGCAAAAGGTTGTCAGGTTCGAATTGACTTCCTGACTTCCTTCTGTAGAAGTAGCACGTGCAAAGGCCCTGGGATCAGAGGGAGATCAGGAAGCAGCTCTGTATGGCTGGACCATTGTAGGCTGGATTTGAGAAGAAGGTTTGGCTGAGGGGAAGTTGAGAGTAGAAAAAGGAAGAAAATTGGGGTAGAGAACTGGCAATGAATGAGGCTGGGCATTAAAACCAGGGCCAGACCATGAAAGCCTTGTAAGCCATGGTAAGATGTTTGGGTTTTATGTTGGATGCTATGGTGAGGTGGTTTTAGGGAAGGAAGTGACATGTTCAGATCAGCACCTTAGAAAGATCTGGTTTCAGGTCGAGAGAGGACTGGATGAGGGGACAAGGCAGGAAGACCAGTGAGGGAACGGTTAGAGAAATGCTGGCAAGAGAGGTGGTGGCCAGAGGTAGTGGCAGTGGGATGGGAAGCGGTGGTCAGATCAAGAGAGGAACATTGTGGTATCTGATGCAGTTAGACAGGCAAGACCAAAGAATCACATCAGAGGCCAGTGCCAGGCTGGCTCATAGTTCCTCTTCCTTCATGAAGCCAGCCAGTCTCTCGGGGGAGACTGGGTTCTTGCTTACAAAAGGGTTTCTTTCCAGTGACAGAATTGCTTGTGTCCTTGGCTACCGGTTACCCTTTGCTGCATATCGACTGTTGACCCCTCAGACCCTGCTGTCTGTCCTGACTTCTGATTGGGTTTGGCCAGTGGGGATCCAACAGAAGACTGGAGGGCAGGGGAATAAATCTTTAATCCTCATTGCTTCCCTGTGAGGAGGTCCAGGCTAGCTACGCCCTGTTTCTCTCAAGACAACCTTCCCGTCTCTAAGCAACTGTTCTCCTTCCCGGTGTCAGTATCCACTTCCTGCCCTTCACTTAGGACCTATGGGGGTTACAGCTGCACTGACCACCAGCACAATCACCCCAACAGCTCTGGGGTTCCCCAATGCCTCACCCACACCTTTGTAAGTTCACCCTCTTGAGTTATTCTAATGAGTGTCATCTGTTTCCTGCTGGGACCCTGACTGCGTCACACACACCCCCTTCTGACACCAGGCTGTGGTTCATGGAACAATGTGTACCTCGGACCATGCCCCGCAAAGCCCGACAGCCAATGAGGCAAAGGCCACGCCCTTGGTGACTAACCAGCACCTTCCTGCGTTTCTTCTCCCTGGTCAAGTCCCAAACCGAGATTGGCTCCATTCCCCGGCTCTGACCCTCGGGATTTCCCTAGTCCCACCCCGTTCAGCCCCTGGGACTTTCCTCCAGCCCTGGTGAGACCTGGCAGCCAGATATCAAGTGACCAGTGACCAAGCTCCCCGCCTGCCTCTCCTGAGAGAGCTGGACAAACCTGCCAAATTACGGTTCCCAGACTCACGGTGCTCTAGGCTACCTGCTGACCGGTAATCCCCCTCCTGAGGTCTGTTGGGTACACATAACATGTGTGTCCTTTGTTTGTAGCATGTTTGTAGCATGTTTGTCTGTTTCTCCTTCCCCCACTCCTAGAGCAAGGACATTGCCTTGTTTGTTCTGTATCCCAGTGCCCAGCCCAGTGCCTGGGACATAGCAGTTACCCGATAACTTTGTTGACCAGTAGACAGACCGATGTTTACAGTCTCCCCCAGGCAAGACAGAGCACCACTGACTAGGTTTCTAATTACAACCCTTTCCAGTCTCACCTCCATGACAGCAGTCTCTTCCACATGGTGAATATTACCAGCAAATCCTCAGTCATACATATATAGTATTCTTAGGGGACACTCCCCAGGCCCAGTTCATGTCTTTAGTGGCCTTAAACCCTGACACGTTTGCAGGGGCTAACTTCACAGGAAATTCAAAATAAACATTTATTTTTTTTGATCCAACAATGAACATTGATCTATGCTAAAATTTTTAAAAATCACTTTCTAGATTTTTCTGCCTGCAAAATCGTGGATAAACTCATCATAACTGGACTTATCCTCCTTTCTCTCAGTTTGTGGGTGCCCCAGGCATGGGTTGAGTCTGTCTTTGGGGCATTAGTTACCATGAGACAAGGATCGCTCCATTCACTCTATGTGGATTTTACTGGTTTGACTTGGTAAAGTGAAGCCCAGGTGGGGTGGGGGAGGGTAATCTTTTTATCCCCCTGCCAATTTTTTGAGAAGATGAAGGTGGTAAGAGGGAGTCAATTCTCCGTTGCCCCCATATGTGTTTTTCAACCTTGGTGCTACTATCAGGACAATTCTTTGCATGAGACTAACCTACTCATTGCAAGACATTTATCTTTTTTTTTTTAATTTTTTTTTTCCAAGTCAAGTTATTGTCCTTTCAATCTTAGTTGTGGAGGGTGCTGTTCAGCTTCAAGTTGTTGTCCTTTCAGTCTTAGTTGTGGAGGGCGCAGCTCAGCTCCAGGTCCAGTTGCCATTGTTAGTTGCAGGGGGCGGAGCCCACCATCCCTTGCGGGACTCGAGGAGTCGAACTGGCAACCTTGTGGTTGAGAGCCCACTGGCCCATCTGGGAATCGAACCGGCAGCCTTTGGAGTTAGGAGCATGGAGCTCTAACCGCCTGAGCCACCAGGCCGGCCCAACATTTATCATTTTTTATTTCCAGGTGCTAAATGCTAATAGCATCCCTCAGTCATTGTGACAATAAAAAGATAAAAGCCTCCAAAATCTCCCTAGGAAACAATACTACCTCAGGTTAAGAAGCATCATAACCTGTGTGGTTGAATGCAGGTTGAAAAAATGTTCCCTGAATGGTCCTATTCTTTATGCCTGGAATAAATGCCCCTTTCTGTCCCTCCCAACTGAATTTGCTGGACCACGTTCTACAAGACCTTCCCTGGGCAATACAGACAAGAGCTTCTCCCCACTCTGAACGAGCAGTAATGTCAGTGGTAGTGCCACTCATTTAACATTTTGTCATGTGGTACGACTCTTCATATAGCGTCACCTTTAATATTCATTAACTCTTAGGGGTTGTTACAGAACATTTCAAAATCTGCATGTGTGTCTCTGACGAAATTATAAACTCTCAGTGGGCAGAACCCATGTGTTATACCTCTTTCTTTCGGGGAGAAGGTAAGGTGGGTTTTAGGTGTACGGTGACTCAGGAAGAGGCATCTAGCAATCACCTTGGAATGCGGGGTGAGAGTGCAAGGGGAGGTTAGAGCTAGGCACAGATTTGGGGTGCAGCTGTCCCCAGGGAGGGGTGCACTGTGGTGGAGACAGTGGGCAGTGGTCCAAAGACACAGCTTTGAGGAATGACTATCTTTAAGAAAATGGGAGGAAAGGCAGGTTGTGGAAGATGACGGCCGTGTTGCTGAGTCACAGAAATCCACGGCGAGGGGCCCGGTCACCAGGACCAGAGGGAGGCAGAACTGAGAGACTACACCACGTGTCAGCTGAGAAGTGTATGGTGGCCTGCGGGACCTTTGCAGTACAGTGGTGAGGGTGGAGCATGCTGCATGGGGCCAAGGAGTGAGGAAACCAAGGCAGAAAGTGCAGCTGTCAAGAATTTCTGAAGGGAGGGAAGAGAAGGCAGTCCTAAGAAAGGGCTTTCGGCACAGAGGAAGCATTCCATACACCTACCTATTTATGTACACGCAAAATCAATCCATATATTCATCTCCTAAATATGTCTGAATATTACAAGAGAGATAGAAACAGTGTCTGTGGGCAGAGGTACAAGAGCCATTTGCAATGGAGTGTTTGAAGATGGAGATGAGCCAGGTCTCTGTAGGAAAGCATGGGATCCAGGTGGAGGACTCAGACAGGTAAGGAAAAGGACATTCCTGGGAGAAAGAACTGGTGGAGGGAAGGAGGGATGGAAAGAGAGAGAGAAAAAGACATTGATTTCCTGGCAATTTTGCCAAAACATGAAATAACTCTGACCCTTTCTTATTTGTGCAGAGGCATTTAGGTGGATTCCAGCAGTTCTTGAGCCTCTTATGGAATGCAGAATTTCTGTCGTTGGATTAGATGCCTTCCCCTAGTACGGTATAGCTCTGGCCTAGGGAGAGCATTTGAGGGCAGGCTCAGATAAAGGAGGCAATGTTACCGAACTGTCCAGAAAACCAAAATGCCTCCTTCATTCCAAGCATGGAGGTCAGCAATAAGAAAGCGTTTATCACCGATTAATCCACAGCCTGAATGCAAAGGTTAGATGAAAAAAAAAAAAAATGCCACCCTAAACTACATAATGTATACACTTCCTTTTTACAACCCTGGCAAAAACAAGCAGGAGACAAATCCCATTTACAAGGACAGCAAAAGCTCAGTCTCCTCTCTGACCCAGGTCCTCTCCATGCATCATAAATATTTCCATCGTCATAAATATCACTGATGAGGAAACAGAAGACTCTTAATTGGCTCTGACTCATTTCATGGTGGAGGAAGCCAGGGAAAATGCACTGAATAAGAATAAGACGGGGTGAGGGATCTCCCGGGAGGGAATTAAAATTGAATCTTCTATCAAAATGATGCTCTATGTACGCGCTGACGTAAGCCAGGAAAGAACTGGCGGAAGCTCATTGGAAAGAACACCTTCTCCCCCTGGCTCAGCGCCTTTTCTGTCTGAGACAAACCTGGCAAGTTGAGTCTTGTGGTGATTGATACTGTTGATGATACGTTACCATAAGGAAAGCAGGGAGAAAACTAGCATTAATTCAAAATTAATTGCAGGAATCCACACATATACGATCAGTTAATTTACCACAAAGGAGCTGGGACTATACAATGGGAAACGGACTATATAACCATAAATGGTGTTGGGGAAGCTGGACAACAACATTCAAAAGAATGAAACTGGATCACTATCTTATCCCATACACAGAAATCAACTCAAAATAAATTAAAGACTTAAATGTAAGACCCGAAACCATAAGATTCCTAGAAGAATACGTAAGTGGTAAACTCCTGGACATCCATGTTGGTGGTGATGGTTTGGTTTTGACACCAAAAAATAAGCAAGTGGGACTACATGAAACTGAAAACCTTCTACACAGCAAAGGAAACCATCAACAACATTAAAAGGCAACCTCACCTACTGAAAGGGAGAAGACATTTGCAAATCATATATATATGATATAGGACTAATATCCAAAATGTATAAAGAACTCAGATGACTCAATAGCAGAAAAACAAACAATCCAATTTAAAAACGGGCAGAAGGTCTGAATAAATATTTCTCCAAATAAAACATACCGATGGCCAACGGGTACATGGAAAAATGTACTCTACATCACTAATTATCAGGGAAATGTAAATCAAAACCACAATGAGCTATCACCTCACACCTGTTAATGGCGCTGTGGAGAAAAGGGAATGCTCGTGCACCGTTGGTGGGATTTGTAAATTGGTACAGCCCCTATGGAAAACAGTATGGAGGTTCCTCAAAAAGTTAAAAATAGAACCACCATATGAGCCAGCAATTCCATTTCTGGGTATTTATCCAAAGAAACCAAAAAACACTAACTGGAAAAAAAACCTATGCACCCCTACGTTCATTGCAGCATTATTCACAACAGCCAAGATATGGAAGCAACCTAAGTATCCATCGAGGGATAAACGAATAAAGAAATTGTGGTACATCTATACAATGGAATATTATTCAGCCATGAAAAAGAAGGAAATCTTGCCATTTGCAACAACACAGGTGGACATTATACTAAGTCAGAGAAAGACAAATACCGTTATGATCTCACTTATATATGATACTTAAAAATAACAGCAACGAAAAACAACCAAGCTCACAGATACAGAAAACATTCTGAAAATGAACAAAAGAAAGCTAAATCAAAATGAGTCGGGAAACCATAAAAGGATTTACTACTCACTGCAGCTTGCAGAGCCCAGCAAGAAAAAGGAAGCTTTCCTTCTGACAATAAGCTGCCCACTGCTTGCAGCCAATAAAAGCGGCCACAGCCCTCCCCAATTTCCTCCTAAAACCGAATCAAAGCTGACCTTCCGGTTGCCTCCTCAGACTTGCCTATGGTTTGCCATCGTTTGTTTGTCCTGAATTTCAATTCCTCTGCTATTTTTGAATAAACTCATTTTGGCTAGCTAAAGGCCTTGTTGTTTCTTTTTGTTTTTCTTTTTCTTTTAATTAAAATTTATTGGGGTGACAATGGTTAGTAAAATTACATAACCGTGTTTCCCCGAAAATAAGACCTAGCTGGACAATCAGCTCTAATGCCTCTTTTGGAGCAAAAATTAATATAAGACCCGGTCTTATATTATAATAAAATGTAACCAGTTAGCTATTAGCCTCTAATACAACTGCTGTTGCTGCGCTGGCAAGGGGGTTGGCAGAGAAGCAGATGGTGGATTGCGGCTAGCAAGTGCAGTTAGCAAACAGATCATGTTGCTCCTACGTCCTGCATCTCGCCCGGCCATCAGGGAGACTGGGGTGCAGGAGGACCCCTTGTTGGGGTACTGGCGGATGTTTGCTTTTGTGTCTCGACCAGCTGCCATCTTGAATATAGTGGTATGAACCCCCAATCCATGGCTCCACTGGTGTTCCTTTTTGGCCTCACCATGTCCTGTGTTCTTGTGCAGAGAGCGGGACCAGAGACCCTGCATGACATCTGTTTTTTTAAAGGTTGACAAGAGATTGGTGGTTGCCACAGGCAGGGGGTGGGGGTTGGGGGGGAAAAGGGTGAATGGAGTCAAAAGGTACAAACTTCCAATTATAAAATAAGGTATGAGAATGTGATGTACACCATGGAGACTATAGTTAATAATACTCTTGCATATTTGAAAGTTGCTAAGACATCTCATCACAAGTAAAAAATTCTGTAACTGCATCAGGTGATGGATGTTAACTAGACTTACTCTGGTGATCATTTCCCAATATATACAGGGAGACTTCCTCATTTGCTCGTGGATGAAGATGTGAACACAGTAATATTTGAAGTGCTCCTCTGTGGAAAACAAACCCAACAGCAGGATAATGGATGAACAAACGGTGGTATATTCATACAACGGAATACTACTCAGCAATAAAAAAAAAAGATGGATGAGTTTCAAGATCATTATGCTGAGTGAAAGGAGCCTTACACAGAGGAGTGTGGATGATGTGGTTCTATTTATGTGATGTTCTGTAGTAGATAAGCTGGAGAAGAGAAAAAGTCTTAATAACGGTCGCCTCTGTGGGTGGGAGGAAGACAAACTCGGAAGGGGCGTGAGGGAACCTTCCGTGGTGATGGAATGTTCTGTATATCTTGATGGGGGTTTGGATTACACAGGTGTTTGCGTTTGTCAAAACTCAGCAAAGGTACACTTAAGATTTGCGCATTTCATTATGCCTAAAGTTCACGTCAAATGAAAAAACTAAGCAAATATTGAACTCTACTTGATAGGCATGCTGAAGTATGTAGGAGAAAGTGTTATTTCTTTGAAATGCATCACTAAAATAAAATAGATTCATGGATGGATAAAAGGAAAGAGAGATGGATAGATAACGTGAAAAAGCAATTTTAGACATTAGCGGTAGGATCTAGGTGGTTAGTAGACAGCTGTTCACTGTAAAATTCTTTCTACTTTGCTGTGTGTTTGAAAATTTTCACAATAAAATGGAATAAGAGTGATATGATAAAAAAAAAAAAAAGCAACCAATTACTAGATGCTTAGGTGTATCAAGTGCTTTACGTCCTTTTTCCCAATCCTCATATTATCCTGATTTTACAGACCAGGAGGTTACCATCCAGAGAAACACAGCTTCAGGGGAGGCATGCTTTGTTGCCCTTCTTTTATGTGTGCCCTCCAGAGGCTGGATCTGGCGGTGGCAGGCCCCTGGCACTTGTACTTTGGGTAACACATGTTTTCTTCCTATGCGGCTGCCTCTCGGCCTTCATTCTCAGTGCTGGTTTCTGATTAACCTCAACAGTGAAGAGGCGTTCTCCATCACCGACTCCACAAATATCAATTGAACACCTACTTATGTGTAGGGAATTCCAAGAAATATGAAACACAGTCTCTGCCTTGAAGATGCAACCAGAGTCTTTAACCCAGCCTGAGGAACTGACTTTTCTGTGTGACCTCAGCACGAACTAGCTGCGTGGCCTGGGGCAAGTTACTTCAACCCTCAGGCTTCTCTCCATTCGTGAAACAAGGCCTTGAACTAGACCATCTCTCAGGTCCCGGCAACCTCATGTTTCTGTGACTCTGGAGCCACAGCAATGTTAAGGGTCAACCGCTGGTCTAGATAATGTATGTGCTCATGTTATGCTGAAGGGGAATGTCCCCTAGGCTGGGGGCTGTGGCGGGCGGGGCGGGGAGCGGTAATTGTCTCACAAGAAGTGGTAATAGTCTCACAGGAAGTGGGGTCTAAGCAGTGCCCAGTGGATGGGGAAGGCGATGGTGTTCCAGGGGAGGGAATGCAAACGCAGGGCCTGGAGGGGGGACACGGGGGGACAGTAAGGAGAGGGGGCTTAGTGTGTCCCGCAGCAAAGATACCACTGAGAAAAACAAAAACGTTTGAACTTGAACTTCTGAGGAGCAGGATCCCACCAGAGGTGTTAAGCGTGGGAAATATGCGGTGAGATGGTATTTAAGGAAGATTGATCTATTTACTGGCTGTCGTGGAAGAAAACAGCAGCACAAGTAATCACTAACGACAGATTATTATAAGACTACGTGGCAGACTCCAGGATAACCTCAACTGTAGTTTTCAATGTCTGTAGGATATTCAGAATTTTAGGGTTCCTGGGAAGGGCCTCCGGAACACTAAGAGGACAAAGAGGAAGCTGAGGGGAGACAGGGCTTGGCACCCTTTCCTGTTCCCACCTGAACTGCAACAGTACTGCTTTTATTGGTGTATTACATGAGAGTTCCAGATCAAATTTATTTTGAAACAAGAATCCAACAGACCTCAGTTGAACGACATCAATTAATTACAGAAATGAGTAGCCAGACAAATGGTGTCAGGAGGGGGTTGCGTGAGATAAATAATTGATTGGCTGGGCATATGCCTCCCACAGCTCATTGAGATGACTGCACATTTTCACCTGGGAGGTGCCAGCTCTGACAAAAGCCAAGTCTCAGGAAGAACGTGGACTTGGGGGACTGCTCTTCCTGTGCCCCAGGAAGTTACTGAACCAGCCTCACTCCATGCAACACACATGTGCAATGGGCTTTGAACTGTGAGGCCCCGGGAGCCTGTCGGGCCCAGCCCGGCTCTGGGTCCTGGCTTGATTCCCTCAGCAGGTCCCTATTTACCCTCCATTCTGGTAGCTGCTTCCAAGGAGCTTTGCAGTGGGACAGTGTCTCTCCCCCACTCTTTCTTATTCGTTACCCCAAACATTCAAGAGCTTTTCGTTCTGAAACTAGACCAGGGTCACACAACAATGAACTTGGGCAAGCTACACAGATATGAGACGATCTTGCAGATAGAGTATTTTGGTTGAATCCCCTGGCTTTGTCTCCTTCATGGGAGATAGGTAACAACGGATGAATTCTGCCCTCCACATTTAATCTTACATGGTCTCATCAGTGGTCTCCTCATTGAGACCTGACTCTTAGATGCCCTCGGGGCATACGTAGCTATAGCCCTCCCTTGGCTCAGGTGTTCCCTTACCTCTGTCCCACAATGAAAGGGCTCTTGGAGGACTTCCTCACAGCTTGTTTCACCCCACTGGTGCTATTGCGTGACCTTATACTATGCCTTCTGGTTATGTACCACTGCCTAACAAATCACCCGAAACCTAACGGCTTAAAAAAACATAATGACATTATCGCTCACCATTTCTGTTGGTCAGGAATTTGGGAAGGACTCGGCTGGGCAGTCGTGGCCCAGGGTCTCTCAGGAGGTGGCAGTCATAGGTCAGCTGGGGCCATGGTCATCACAAGGCTTGGCTGGGGGGAACCACTTCCAAGGTGGCTCACTTATGTGACCAGCAAATCGTTGCTGGCTTTTGTCAGCGGAATCAGTTCCTCTCCATGTGGGCTTCTCCATGTTGCTGCTTGAGTGTCCTCAGGGCATGGCAGCTGCGCTCCCCCAGAGCAAGAAATTCAAGAACCCAGCCAGATGCTGCAGTGACTTTCAGGCCCAGCCTTGAATGTCATCCACTGTGCCTTCTATCTTGTTTTCCTGGTCACACAGGGCCAGTCCTGACCCATTGTGAAAGGGGCTACATAAGGAAGCAAGGATCATCGGACGTTATCTTGGAGTCTGACCTACCACATTATAAAGGGTCAGCAGGGGACCAGGCTTGAGCTATTAGGTACCTTACAACTAGTTGGAGGAGAAATCTGAAATACCTACACCTGTAACAAAAGAGGATAAATAATAATAATAATAATAATGACAGTACATGCCCTGGAATTCAAACTAAGTATTGAGGGAGCAATACAGCTATAGGCCCTGCCCTCTTGAAGCTTATAATCTAGTGGGAATGACAGGTTTCATGTACATAATAGCACTTGGAATAAAACCCTATCTCCTTAACCTTACCCCTGCCCATTCCTTTATTCTACAACTCATCTCCCTTCTCACAGAGCTTCAGTCACACTGGCCTTGTCTCTCTCCTTCCAACAGGCCAAGCTCCTGCCCCGCTCAGGGGATTTGCACTTGATATTCCCCACCCCCACCCCCACCCCCACCACCCCGGCAAGCTCCCCAGGTCATTGCTTGGCCAGCTCTTTCTCACCATTCAGGTCTCTGCGCTTAGTTGCCACCTGATCTTTGCTTGTGTGTGTGTTCCCCACCTCACCCAACTAGAATGGAAGCTGCGTGAGAACAGAGACTGTGAAATCGTCTTCACTGCTGTGTCTCCAGACCTGGAGAGTAAGTGGTGAATATGTGAATGAATGAAGTACCCACTTTCTGACAAGGTTCTAAAATTATATAAAATCTTCCTTCTAGAATGTTATAAACTGACGTTCCAGCCCTGTTGTTTCACTATCTTGCAAATCAAACCAAGGTTGGTGAATTGCAGACATATTGTAAGATTTAACTTTGCAGACTCCTTGACGCTGAGCAAATAGCATTTGTCTGCCGCACCTGATTTTCCGCCACCTCTACACACAGTTGATCCAGCCCACACTGACTGTTACTTGTACTTTTTCCTCAGGGATGGAGCCTTCAATTCCTGCTTGCATTCACTCAGTTCCCCATGCAACTTCTCTCTCTTCCTCCAAAGGAAGGGCAGTTCCAGCCTTGTTTTGCTGCACTTGTGTTTTCAGCTTTCCTAGGCTGAAATATTGAAAACAGTTGCTCATTAACATCCCAGCTTTCCTGCTTTTCAGGAGAAACAACATGACAAACAGAGACCCCATGCATATTTATTTTAAAAATATGTTTTTTAATTTGAAAGCAAATGGACGCTGCCAGTCTGCAGGTCATTTCACCTGCTGTGGCGTGTGATTAGCAAGCCCTTTTCTCTCTGGGTAGTGGTGTCAGCTAATGGACTCACGCTCCCCATGTATGTTTATCTTCAGTTAATTAAAATTTTGCCAAGTCTTCCTTGCAGCCCTTGCACACAGCAAGGCAGAGCCATGGTTTGTGGCACTGATCCGGGCTGGCAGGATGGGTGAAGGCGGTCATCTTGTTAAATATTAATCTAAGAGCGCAATCAGGCCCGTGGGTTTACCCCCCTGAGGTCCTCCCGCTGGGAAGTCACAAATCGATGCCTGAGCAGCTCTCCCTGCCAGGCCTGAGTCAGCATTGGATGCAATTTTTTGGAACTGTTATTTGACAATAAATCTGAGCAGAATTCTGGGAGATCTCTCTTAAAAACTGGAATGAATTACAGGCACCTCTCCCTTGGACGGGGATGTTAACCATTCTGTGGAACTGCACCTTATAAATGATGAATGGGCCAATTTGCCAGCATATACTTGGAAGTTATGGGTCAGGGTAAGACTAGCAAAGTATCCTGCACCTCAGATGTTACCATCTTTCCCTGAAAATAAGACCTAGCCGGACTATCAGCTCTAATTCATCTTTTGGAGCAAAAATTAATATAAGACCCAGTCTTATTTTACTATAAGACCGGGTATAATATAATATAATAATATAATATAAGGTCTTATTTTAATTTTTGCTCCAAAAGAGTCATTAGAGCTGATTGTCTGGCTAGGTCTTATTTTCGGGGAAACAGGATAGTTCTGAAAATCTGCCTTCCCTGGGGATGGGGTAGGAGGTTAAGGATTGAGTTGGCACTCAAGGCCTCCGTTCCCCATTTTTGGAAATGGGGAAGTAGCTGCCCACATATTCACCTTCCCACCAGCCTCCTCCCGTCAGTCACTGCTAGTTGTGTCTTAGCTGTTGAATCATTTCAGTGGCTACCCTGGCTTGACAAACTTGGAAGATAGATAGGGAGAGTGCTCCATTGTGCGTTGAACTGTGACCCCAAAAAGACAAGTTGAAGTCCTAAGCCCTGGGACCTGTGAATGTGACCTTATTTGGAAATAGGTCCTTTGCAGACACTGTTAGTGAAGATGAGGGCATACTAGATGGGGTGGGCTAGATCCAACGGCTGGCGTCCTTGTGAGAAGAGATGACAGAGACCACCGTATGCTGTCGGAGACAGAGACTGGAGGGATGCATCTGCCAGGCAAGGAGGGCCACGGATTGCTGGCATCACCAGCAGCTGGGACGACGCAAGGAAGGATCCTGCCCTACAGCCTTCAGAGAAAAGTGAATGCTTTCATTTTGGACTTCCAGCCTCCAGAACTGAGAGGATACATTTCTGTTGTTTCCAAGGCACCAAGTTTGTGGCACAGTACTTTGCTACGGCAGCCCTGGGAAACGAGTGCACACCCCCTTCCCAGCCCCACTGCTGACTGGCTCAGCCAGCGTGGCTCTCAATGGGCTCAGTCAGCCTGATTCCCTTCCCTTTGGGGAGATCATATACAGTGAAGTCCCAATTTGCTAAAAGGTTTAAAAAGTGGGAAGTCAGGCCAAGAAGAAAACCTCATAATAGCTCAAGTCTTCCATATGATTTTTTTAAATAATTTTTTTTAATTACAGTTGACATACAATATTATATTAGTCTCAGGTGTACAACATAGTAATTAGACATTTATATAACTTATGAAGTGATCGCCCCGATAAATTTAGTACCCATCTGACACCATATATAGTAATTCCAATATTATTGACCATATTCCCTATGCTTTACTTTATACCCCATGATGATATTATAACTACCAATTTGTACTTCTTGTTTTTTTCCCCCAACAAAAGCAGCTCAACTTTATTGCAGGAAAGCTAGGGAGTAGCAGGGCAAGTGAGGGTCTCCACAGGAACTCCTATTGTTGAGCAGGATTGCCAGGTTCCCGTGTCTGGAAGACACGAAAAGATGGGTGTCCTGCCCACTTTGGTCCATCCTGTAGGCTGGGGGTGCAGTCCCTCGCTAGCTGAGGCTGAGATAGGTAACAGTCTCTCCTGTTTTCCTCAGGGTCTCCAGCAGTGTGCCCATGCTGTGCTCAGACTCGATGCAAATCTTCTTGTTGGGCAAGTTGATCTCATACTGAACTCTTCCCAGCTTGTTGAGGACCCGAGTGACCGCATTAGAGCAGCTTTCACAGGTCACATCTATGGAGAACTTGTGCTGTGGCGTGACTGAGGAGGTAGGTGATGGTGGGTGGTGGTAGCAGCGGTGACACTTCTCCTAGTTCTCCCAATTTGTACTTGTTACTACATTCTCCTTTTCCTCCCATCACCCTAACATCCCTCCCATCTGGTGACCCTCAAAATGTCCTCTGTATCGATGAGTTTGTTTCTGTTTTGTTTGCTCATTTATTTTGTTTTTTAGAGTCCACATATAAGTGAAATCGTATGGTATTTGTCATTCAGTCTGACTTATTTCACTTCGCATAATACCCTCTAGATCCATCCATGTTTTAGCAGATGGCAACATTTTGTTCTTTTTTATGGCTTAGTAATATTCCATTGCATATATGTACCACCTCTTCTTTATCTATTCATCTATTGATGGACACCCAGGTTGTCTTCATATCTTGGCTATTGTAAATAATGCTGCAGTGAACATATGGATGCACTTGTTCCTTAGAAGTAATGTTTTGGATTTCTTCAAATAAATACCCAGAAATGGGATTATTGGGTCCTTCTTTGTCTCTTGTTACAGGCTTTGTTTTAAAGTCTATTTTCTCTGGTATAAGTATTGCTACCTCAGCATTTTATTTTTTTTTCAAATTTCATGAAATAACTCTTTTTCTATCCTTTTACTTTCAGTTTGTGTGTGTCTTTTGATCTGAAGTGAGTCTTTTGTAGGCAGCATATGTAAGGGTTTTGTTTTCTTACCCATTCAGCCACCCTATGTCTTTTGATTGGAACATTTAATCCATTTACATTGAAAGTCATTGTTGATAGAGATGTAGTTATTGCCATTTTATTATTCATAATTTTTATCTTTTCTTCTTCTTCTCCTTCTCCTTCAAGAAGTCCCTTTAACACTTCTTGTAATATGGTTTGGTGGTGATGTACACGTGGCAGGAGGGACTGAGGCCACTTTTAGCTTTTTCTTGTCTGGGCAGCCCTTTATCTGTCCTTCCATTCTA
Source organism: Rhinolophus sinicus (assembly GCF_036562045.2). Taxonomy (NCBI): domain Eukaryota; kingdom Metazoa; phylum Chordata; class Mammalia; order Chiroptera; family Rhinolophidae; genus Rhinolophus; species Rhinolophus sinicus. Next base: position 44,372,746 of record NC_133763.1, on the reverse strand, counting down.
AATAATAGCTCTGCAGGGTAGAGTGGTCTTGGTTGTAGGTACTTACTTTTCATCACTTTGACTATTTTGTGCCAATCCCTTCTGGCCTGCAAAGTTTCTGTTGAGCAATCAGCTGACAGTCTTATGGGAGCTCCCTTGTAGGTAACTGACTGCTTTTCTCTTCCTGCTTTTAAGATTCTGTCTTTGTCTCTAACCTTTGGCATTTTAATTATGATGTGTCTTGGTGTGGGCTACTTTGGGTTTATCTCGTTTGGGACTCCCTGCACTTCCTGGGCTTGTCTGTCTATTTCCTTCACCAGGTTAGGGAAGTTTTTCATCATTATTTCTTCAAGTAGGTTTTCAATTCCTTGCTCTTTCTTTTCTCCTTCTGGTACTCTTATGATGCAAGGATTGGTACACTTGATGTTGTCCCAGAGGCCCCTTAAACTATCCTCTCTTTTTTTTGGATTCTTTTTTCTTTTTGCTGTTCTTTTTGGGTGTTTTCTGCTACCTTATCTTCCAAATCATTGATTTGATCCTCTGCTTCATCTTATCTACTATTGATTTTCTCTAACATATTCTTCATCTTAGTTATTGCATTCTTCAGTTTTGACTGGTTCTTTATATGTTTCCTATCTCTTTGTTGAAGTTCTCACTGAGACCATTGAGCATTCTTATAACCAGTGTTTTTCATGCTGCATCTGGTAGAATACTTGTCTCCATTTTGTTTCACTCTTCTTCTGAAGCTTTGTTCTGTTCTTTCATTTGGGACATGTTTGTTTCCCCATTTTGGCTGCCTCCCTGTGTTTGTTTCTATGTATTAGGTAGAGCTGCTATGTCTCCCAGTCTTGCTAGAGTGCCTTATATAGTAGGTATTATGTGGGGCCCAGTGGCACAGTCTACTTGGTCTCTTGAGCCAGGTGCTCCAGGTGTGTCCCTTGTGTGGGTCGTGTGTGCCCTCCTGTTGTAGTTGAGCCTTGATTGCTGTTTACATGTCAATAGGAGGGACTGACCCTAGGCTGACTGGTTGTGAGGACTGGCCATCACTACAGTCGAGGAGCTGTGGTGCAGAGACCCACCCTATTGAGCAGGATTCACTTTAGCAGGGTTCTGGTGCCTGCCCAGTCTGCCCTTTGGGTGTTGCCTTTATCGAGGTGGTTTGGTGGTGCTCTGGTGTGGTCTGAAGCTGGCCACCAGGTGTGTTGGTTCTGGAGCTTCTTGGGAGGGGCTCTGGTGCAAGTCAAGTTCAGCTGCTGCCTGTGCCCTCTCTGGGGCCACTTGGTTTGAGTTACAAAGTGATCTGCAGATTGTTGCCACTTGTGCTGGGCTTGGAGGTGACTGGGAGAAACTAAGCTGTGAACTGAGGCTGCTGTTGCTAGTGCCAAGCTTGGGGCTGCTTAGCAAGAGGTACAGGGCACGCTGAGGTCAGATGTTGCTTATTTGGTGTTTGTGAACCTTTGAGAGATTTTTAAAAAGTCCACAGCATGAGCCAAGACAGGCCATTTGTATGGAAGCAGCTTGGATGTGCCTGAAAGTTGGGGTCTCAGAGAATCACCAGGGCAAGGCAATTGGTGTTAGCCAGGTTAATGGAGACTCAGAGGTGGTGCCCTCCTGTGTCTGCAAGCTGGGTACGGGGAGTGGGGGAGGACTGAACAAAGGAACAATGGCTTCTGCCTGCACTTCTGTCTGGGAAAAAGCTGCCCTCTAGCCCTCACCCGGAAGCCAGTTAATTCAGTTGCTCCCCGTATGTCCCTGATATCTTTCAAGCTGTTGCCCCAGTGGTGGAGCTCAGAGGGAGTAAGTCAGACTTACTTTAAGAGGAACGCCTGGGACTCCAGCAGTGTTCTGTCTCACTCAGCCACAATCTCTGCTGGATTTCACAGCCAGAAGTTGTGGAGACTTTTCTTCCCGGTACTGGAAGCTGGGCTGGGGAGACTGGTGTGGTGCTGGAATCTCTCACTTCTCAGGGGGGACCTCCACATCCAAGATAGATATTTTTAATTGCCACCCATAGGTTTGGACCAGCAGGTTTAGCATCTCCACCCCTCCTGCCAGTCTTAACATGGCTTGTTCTGTATATCCTTAGTTATAGGACTTCTTTTCAGCTAGACTTCAGGCAGTTCTCAATGATGGTTGTTCCATGGTTTAGTTTTAATTTTGAGGTGGTCATGATAGGAGGCAAGCACAGCATTTACCTACTCCATCATCTTGACTAGAAGCTTGCATATGATTGTTGAAACATATCAGTCCACATTCTTGCCTATGCTGAGATCAGTGAACATATTAAGATGGCTCTTTGATGATGGAGGATGTCACTCTGCCTCAGGGGTCATCATTCTAAATTCAAGTCTCCCTGGCTGGCATCACAAATACAGAGAGAATAAGATGTTAGCATTGGGGAAGCAGCAGGGGAAAAAAAAAAAGATGTTGGCATGAATTTTTACTGACCGCAGCACATATTCTGGAAGTTGAATTTTTATTTTCACATTCCTGACTAACTCTGTCTCTTCTAAAAGTTGAATGTAACCCAAAAAATAATAAAGTTAAATTTAGGGTTCAAGCTAGGTGAGTTTCTAGTAATCAAGATTCTACAATACTCTGTTGTCTTGAGATGGCTGTGGGAAGGGACATTGAACTTGAGGTCTGAAAACTTGGACCTGCATTCCAATTCTGTTCATTCTCACAACAGCGTTGGAAGGTCAATATAATTATCCCCCATTTACACATGGCAGGAGGGACTGAGGCACCTCATGCCCCACCTCCAAGGAGACACTCAGGAATCAGAAAGATGGCTTCTGCTTGGCCTTTGTTTTGCTGAATGGGACACACCACCTGAGGGTAGAGATGAGCTCTGGACAACAGGGATTTTTAAGAAGTTGTAGAGGTGAAAAGAAGGAAAGAGAAAAAACAAAAAGATTGGTAGGTAAGTGGCATTTGGGAGAGGAGGTGGAGAAGAAAGGTGTCTGATAAAAACTTTGATTTAGTTTGTATTGTGTAGTGTATGATCTGTACATTCTTCCCCATTTCCATATCTTAAAAATGGAGGCAGGGCCAGCCTGGTGGCTCAGGTGGTTAGAGTGCCATGCTCCTAACTCCGAAGGCTGCCGGTTCAATTCCCACATGGGCCAGTGGGCTCTCAACCACAAGGTTGTCAGTTCAATTCCTCGAGTCCCGCAAGGGATGGTGGGCAGCGCCCCCTGCAACTAAGATTGAACACAGCACCTTGAGCTGCCGCCACTGAGCTCCCGGGTGGCTCAGTTGCTTGGAGTGCATCCTCTCAACCATAAGGTTGCCGGTTAGACTCCTGCAAGGGATAGTGGGCTGCGCCCCCTGCAACTAGCAACGGCAACTCAACCTGGAACTGAGCTGTGCCCTCCACAACTAAGACTAAAAGGACAACTTGAAGCTGAATGGCACCCTCCACAACTAGGATTGAAAGGACAACAACTTGACTTTGAAAAAAAACAAAAACGTCCTGGGAGTACACATTTTTCCCCAATAAAGTCCTGTTCCCCTTCCCCAATAAAATCTTAAAAAAAAAAAAAAAAAAAAAAAATTTAATATTTGTCTAAAAAAAAAAAATGGAGGCAAACATCCCTACTTTCCAGGGCTGCTGGATGGATAATGTAAGAGAATAAAGGTAAAATATCTGGCCTCCTCCTCCCTTCCCCTGCTGACCAAGAGCCTATTCCCCCCCCGCCCCTCCCATGCTTCTTTAATACAGAGAAAAGAAAAAGCAAACTCCCAAATCTACACACTGTTTAATGATCGGCTTTGACCTAATTCTACTTCAAAGCGTTTCCTTCTCTTTCCTACCTCCCACTACCTCCCACCCAGCTGCCAAGTATAGAGACTACATGAAAACTTAGGCCACATGGAAACCAGGAATGTTAAAGCCTTTGAGAAAACAGCTGTTTGTTTGTTCATGTACCAAGTTTTTGCCCCTGTCTTGTCTGATCACAAGAGCCTGTGGGGAAGAAGAAGAATCCTTGCACTTTTTATACTAGTCTACACAGGGCTCTTATACCCTCAATTCATTCCACAATAACTCTGTGAATAAAGTGAAACTGCGGTTCAGAGATTAAATACTTTGGCTAAGAGACACACGACAGAAATGGGGCTAGAACCCACGTCTTCTCACCGATTTCCTTGGCTGTCACTGTCTCGAGTAGTTTTTATGCGTAATCATTACTGTATCCATTAGAATACATTTGGCTGCAAACAACAGAAAAGCCAAGTCACACTGGCTCATGTAACCAGACATGCAGAGGTTGGATGGCTTCAGATCCAGCTTAAGACAGTGGTTCTGTACTCTTTCTCTGCTCCTCCCTTGCTCTGTTTCCTCCTCTGTGCGTTGACCTCATTTTCAGCCTGGCTTCCCTCATGCCAAAATGATTTATTGCCCTCCAAATTCCACATCAACACATCACGACGTACAGAGGAAAAGAGTCTCTTCTTCTGTCTCTCTTATGAATAAGGAAGATTCTTTATACAAAGTCCCAACAAGCAACCCCCTCGTGCCTCATTTTCTCAAACTGGAACAAGTATTGCGGTAAACATCTGCCATAGTTGTGGTCACTCTGGCTCTTTTGACCACTCATTCTTTGTTAGGACAAGTCTGAAATTATAAGTTCCACCTTCCCAAGGTACAAGTCAAGATTTTGCTCTCCCTTTGTTAGGACAAGTTTGAAAGTAGAAGTCTACACCCCCTCAAGGTAGAAGACAGATTTTGCTCTCCTGACACAGAAATGGGTCTTTTACACAAGAGTTGGTGATACGAGAAGAAAAGTACAGAGTATGCCTCTCCTCGCCCCTCTTCTCTCCCATTCCCACCCCTCACACACAGTGGCGGCATTAATGGTTGCAGTAAAGTTAAGCTCCCCGCACAGAAGCAACTGGGGTACAGTCTATAGCACTGGCCTCCAGAGCTTGGTAGTGGTGGTAGTTTTCCTGTCAGCGCTGACCTGGGCAATGATTTGGGCCAGCCTGGCCTGGTGCCCGGCTCCTCAGCTCTCTCTATGATCTTGTAAGCCACCCATTGTTCTTTTAATAAATGGTTGAAGAGCTGAATCACCCAGAGTTGGCTTCCTTTTTTGCAGCTGAGAACGTAACTGATGCACACACCCGTTCCTGAGCACATGGCTGGGCCCGTGCCCTTTGCTGGCCTGTCTACACCTGTGTTCCCGAGCCAATAGTGGCGGCAAGAGAGTTGGGATTGCCCTTACACCAATCAAGACCTGTGCGGAGTTAAGTTCAGGGTAAGATCAGCTTCCCAGGAAGCACAGGGGGATATGTGGGAAACCCAGATAAGAATTGGAATGGTAGGAGGAAGGGGGTATGGATGCTTCATGGGCAGCCAGAAACGTCTACCAAGGCCTGTGGTGTGAGAGGCTCTGTGGCCAAACACATTCACCCTCACAGCTCTACAAGGTGGGTATTACCCCCTTAAACAGAAACAGAGACATTAAGTAACAAGACAGTAGAATTAATAAACTGGAATTCAAACTAGGTCTATTTGACATTGATGCATTCATTTTTTTCATTTACGGGTCTGTGGATCAGCTGGGCTCTCCTGGGAACCAGTGGATTTGGCTCCAGTTACACACTGGGTTCAGGATGGCTCCATGAACCTCCTCATTTTTTTTGGACCAGTGGCTACTCAGGGGCTACCCAGGATTTTCAAGGTAGACGGCGCATGGCAACCTTCCATTGTCCAAAGCAAATCACACAGTTATGCCTAACATCAGTGGGGCAGGGAAATATTCTTCACTGACTCTGGGAAGAGGAACAACAAAGTCAGTAGCAGAGGATATGGATGGATAGTACTGTAATAGGGAGAAAGTAAAGAACTGGGAACAATAATTTTAACAAGTGTTTACTGAGCATCTACTATGTTCCAGGCACCATTCTTGGCCCTGAGGCTACTGTGGGGAGAAAAGCGAATTTGTCCCTCATTCTCACAGAGCTTACATCCTAATGAATTCTTCCAGTGTGGCTATATACAACTTTTAGTGTCTTTAAAATTTTGCCAAAAGAACCCAGAGAGGAAAGATAGAAAGAATGGAGGAAAGGTAGAGATGGGGAGAAATGGAGTGGCAGAAAGCCCTTCGTCCCTTCCAGATCAGTCTGGGGCCCAACCAGAGGCCATCCCACAGCTGAACCTCTCTCACCTGTTCTTCCTACCGTCTCCTACCTTTACATTTCATTCTGCCTGCCCTTCCTGTCCCAGGTTTGCTCAGTTCTGCTACTCCAGCAGGAATGGTCTTTCTCCCTGTAGTAGATGTTTGTCTTTTTTTTTTTTTTTTTTTTTTGGGGGGGGGTGTCCATCATTACCTCCAACTTCAGCCTCCTAATGTTGCCTTACTTTTCCTTTTGGGGGAAATGGCCCATTGTATAATGCTATGGGGGCTGGGTGATTAGATCATTTCTCTCCCCGGCCCAGGGCTGATGGGGAGATGGGGAGTGGATACATAGGGCTTGACCAAATGGAGGCTTTCTCCTGGATTTTGACTCTTGGGTGTGAGCCAGAAGGACCGGCTGCAATGGTGCACAGTCCCAAGCATTTCCATGGGGTGGCCCTGCCTGTGGCTCCATTGCCTGGCCACTGACCTACCTGTGGTTATTGTCCCATTTTCCAGGCTCAGACCGTCAGCCTCTCCCCTGTGGATTCTGGAAGCCACCACTGTCCCGCTGATAATTTCTTCTTTGTTCAAGAGGGCCAGCAGAAGATTCTGTTCTTTGCAATCAAGAACCCCAGTCATACCATATGACACAGCAATTCCACTTCTAGGTATATACCTAAGAGAAATAATAACATATGTCGATGCAAAAACTTGTACACCGATGTTCATAGCAGCATTCTTCATAACAGCCAAAAAAGTGGAAACAATTCAAATGTCCATGAACTGAAAAATGAGTAAATGAAATGTGGTATATCCATACAATGGAATATTACTCAGCCATCAAAAGGAATAAAGTACCCATATATGCTACAATATGAATGAACTTGGAAAACATTATACTAAGTGAAAGAAGCCAGACACAAAAGACCACACACTGTATGATTCCGTTCATATGAAATGTCCAGAATAGGTAAATCTATAGCGACAGAAAGTAGATTAGTTGTTGCCATGGGGTGGTGTTTCTTTCGGATCTGATGTTTCTGTTGGTGGTAATGAAATAAATGTTCCCAAATTGGTTGTGGTGTCAGTCATATAACTTTATGAATATACTAAAACCCACTGAACTCTACACTTTAAATGGGTGAGTTTTATGGTATATGAGTTATGTCTCATTTAAAAACAAAAGAACCCTGATCATAATACTTTCTGACGGAGGGAGCTCAGCAGAGGACAGTGGCCTGGGCTGCGGAAAGGAAAAGCACCTGGAGCTCTAATCCCAGGTCTGTTTCTTGCCAACCTTAAGCTTCACCCTTTGGGACCTCAGTTTCTTCCTCTCTAACATGAAAAGGTGGATGTTTCCCATACGTCCGTCATTGGTGATCCATCTTTATGATTTTTGTTGTATCATTGTACCAACTGAACTATTACTTACGAAAATTTCTTTAAATTCTTTCTTTAATTCACTTTTTTTTTAACCTGGCATCATTCTAAACAAAAATATTCATAAAATCATAGCTTTGCTGTGCTGCTTATATTTAAAATTAGCAATATTCCTTTGCTCCGCATGTCACCAGTCCTATTTCTATTATTTGGGAAACCTGGATGGGGGTCTTCAAGGCGCATCTACTAACTAGCCCTTCGGTAGGGGACAAGGCTCCTTCCTCATCCCTCAGCTAATGTTGATTTATAATCATTGCTTCTTGGGACACACCTGTCTGTGGCCTCACCTCGCTCTGGCTGTGGGGACTTCAGGTCTGATAAAAGAGAGGAGGGTTGTCCCAAGGCTGACTCCACTTCGTCACTCCAGGGGCACCTCCTGAACCCTGAGGTGGTTATTGTTATTCTAATTTTATAGAAACATTAACTAACATACCAGAGGAGGAAGAGACAGGATTCCAGAGGGATCTTTCCGAAATTCCCGTATTCTTTTTAACTCTATCAAAATAGGCATGGGGTGAGATGGTGTGAGATGGATATTCTAGCCATCAAATCAGGCCATGCACATAACTGCCACCTTTGCCTATGGCCCGGGACAGCATAGAGCAATGGGACACTAATGTGGCTTCTGAGATGAAAATTCTATCTATCGAATTTCTAGCATGTCTCTGTATCAGTAATGAACAGTAAAACCTCTCCCTGTACTTCTTCTGTCATGAACACACAGCCCACCCGTATTTACTGGTTCCAAATCTCTATTCCCCCTAGTCAGGGAGCATGGCTTTCTTAGTCATCGCTATGACTGCAACACTAGCCCAGTATTTGGCATGGAGTGAGCCCCTAATACGTCTCAGTTCAGTTCACTAACAGCCCTCATCTCAAAGATCCTCTAGCCCAGTGCGGCTGGGAGGTGGAATGGGGCGGGCTGAGACAAGGCCACAGGCAACGGGCAGGGTTCACCGCTGCGTGAAGGCACCTGCACAGCAGGCAGCAGGAAGCCGGCAAGCCCTTCAGCCATGTACCCTCCATGGACTAACAGGCATCTCAGCCATGGAGCAGGCTGTGGCTGCTGCCACCTGGGTCCATCTGTGCAGGTGGTTTCGATCTGTCCAGATACGAGAGCTGGGCAGAGAAGTGATGCGCTTATTTCACCCAACAAATAACAGTGGACAGCCAGCCCCAGGCAAAGCCCTGTGCCAGGCACCACGGAGGAGACAAGTGTAACTCAGGCCCATACCACGCCCCACACGGGGCTCCTGAGTACGCAAAGCTGCCAGCCCAGGCCTGCCAAGTCCTTGTGCAGTGTTCTTTCCACAATAGCACTGCCTTCCAAAAGTAGTGCCCAGCTGCCAGAATTAGGAGCAAGCAGTCTTCCAGCAGTGTGTGCTCTGGAGGCTGCAACTGAGGTTTCCGTCTGCGGGCCCTGCAGCGCGCTAGGCGAGGACCCAATGGAAACAGGTCTCACCCCACCCCAGGGAGCTTCCAGTGGCAGCTGCGTCAGTATCTAGATGAAATGGAGGAGATAAGAGGGACCTGCTCCCAGAGACTGAGACCAGGCAGGAAGTGGGGTTAGTGCCTGGGAAACCAGAAGCCACAGCAGCGGAAGGAAGGAGCAGGTGTGGGGGAACATGCTCTGTTTGGGGCGTCAGTAACCTGGGGCTTCCTGACTGGTTCTTGTCCTGGGATGGGACACTCCCTCCTCACGTAACAAGCCCACAAGCTCCTTCCGCAGCCCCTGCCCCCGTCTGGTCCAGCGACAACAATGGACATGAAGGCTTCCTGCTCTTTTGCGTCTTGCTGTCAGTCGTCTTCCCCAGGAAGTGTCTGCTCTTCAGGGTACATGAGCACCGGGGTGTGTCTTCTGGAATGCCTGTGCTCCCTTATGTGGAGTGTGCTGCAGGGGACATAGTTGCCCACCCCATTCTGAGGTATTTTCAGTTGTACAGGCAGATCAGGGATAGAGAACCAGGCGAAAGAGCTTTCAGGAAGCCAAAGGAGATGACGTATTGGTTGGCCTACACAGGATTTCTCAGCTTTGGTACTACTGACATTTGGGCCAGATCATTCTTTCAGGGGTAGGGTGGGTGTGGTGGCTGCCCTGTGCTTTACAGGATGTTTAGCAGTGTCCCTGGCCTCTACTCACTGCGTAACAGTGA